>NC_135722.1:10920070-11281491 GCF_964656455.1 Halichoerus grypus | reverse complement strand
GAGAGATAGCGAGAGCAGGAACACAAGCAGGGGGAGTGGGAGAGCGAGAAGCAGGCTTCCTGCTGAGCAGGGAGCCCGATGTGGGACTCGATCCCAGGACCCTGGGATCGTGACCTGAGCCGAAGGCAGACGCTTAACGACTGAGCCACCCAGGCGCCCTCAACAATATTTATTTTAATAAATCCTTTAAAAATATTTGTTAAGGCTCTACTCTATGCAAGGCATAGCTCGAGTGTCCAGGAGAAGAAGGAAAAGTGTAGAGAATGAGAGAAGCCAATGTTCAGAGAGCTCAACATTGAGAGCAATAAAAATAGTAAAATTCAAATTCATTTAAGTACTTTATATAAAAGGACAACATGCCAGGGGAGCACAAGCATATCTCTTTTTTGCCAATAATGTTTTTTGAAGAATTGCATGTAATTAGGATTACTTTTGAATGCATAAGGGGGATCCTTGATGTGAAGGAACCTTCTAGTCATTCCTTTTATAATAGATGTTTCCTAATTTTTCAGCTTCTGTAAGTTTGAAGTTTGCAATGATGGATATTTTTAAACTAGAAAAAGCCTTAAAAGTACTGACATCTGTATGTTTCAATGCTAGTTAGCAATGACCTCTTAATCTGATGTAGAGTAAGATTCCTTGACCACTTTGGACAGAACCTCCTTCTTGCCATTCATCAGTTGGAAGAGCATGAATTTTACAGTATGCATTCTTGAGTTCCCCTTAAACCGTCTGATATAAAACATTGGTTCTGAGTAGGAGCTGGACTTGGACTCTTTCTGTGAAAATTTCCATCCTTAGTTTCTCTTCCCTGGCCAGTGCCTACCACAAGGCTTGGCCTAGTTACAAGCTAGGGATTTTCCTAATCTTCTCAAATCTGGAGTCTGGGAAGAGATTCTTACCTTATACTGGACTCATGTGGACTGCAAGCCATTGCAGATTTACTTGGATCCTTCGCTAAACACTGAGGACCCTGGAGTCTGCCCCTAGGTCCTTCTGTCCTCAGAAGATCCCCGGGCAGGTATGCTGACCACTTCTAGATTCACATGTCTCGCTGATTCAGGGCACGTTGTTGTTGTTGTTGTTGTTGTTTTATGTTGTGTTAATCACCATACATTACGTCATTAGTTTTTGATGTAGTGTTCCATGATTCATTGTTTGCGTATAACACCCAGTCAGGGCACGTTGTTAAAACCCTTCTGAAACTCAACAGGATTCCTATCTAATCAACTCTTAGCTTGAAGGCATGTTCCATCCTACCTTTTTCTTTTTTGTATAAGGTAACATCTGGGCTTTACTCACTACATCCCTGTAGCCTAAAACCTACCTTTGAAGTTCCCCTGATACTCAAACTTGAAATTATCATCAAATAAAGACATTCATAACTAATCTGGCTAAAGGGACATTCTTGGTCTCCTGAGATGTCTGAGGTCTGCATGGGAAGCATAAAGCAACAAGATTAAATACAGTGTTCCTTAAGAATTAAAATTGCATCAGGATTATCCCATTGGTGCATCTTCCCTGGGGATTATCTTTCAGTAACTTGTTGATAAGTTCAGTGATGAGGTCAGTTGGGGGAAAGAAAAATTATTATTTTCACTTGATTTACCTTGAAATCATGTTTTTAAAAAGTTAATTTCTACATGCAGCATTATTCTCTTTCTTTCTTTTTTTGGGGGGGGAAGACATTCTGTGATATCCTCTGCTCTCTTTACTTCTGGAAAATTAATTCCTCCTAATTTTACTTTATATTTCTGATATTCCTTCTAGGTCTACTTTGCTGGCTTCTTCTCTTTCCCTAACTTCCACTCAAGCTGGGTCTCGGTCCTAGGTCCTCTTTTCTTTTTACATTTCTTTGCAGATGATTCAATTCGGTTGTTTGGCTTTAAATACAAGCAACAGGCTGATAATGCTCAAATGTGTTATTTCCAGCTAACCTGGTCCCTGAACTTCAGACTTCACTGTCTATTTGACATTTCTGTTGGATCGATAATGAGTATCTTCTATTTCATATATCCAACACCAAACACTCACCATCTACTTGGGTGTTCTGTATTGAACCATTCAAATCCTGACAGTAGTCTCTTAGTAATATATGTTGAGATTAATGAACACTGATGCTTCATTCAATTTCATCCAAAGACATGGTTTTCTTTCAGTGTTCCCTGGAGAAATGAGGGACCATTTAGAGCTTTTTTACTTTTAGAAAGGTCATTCATGAAATTATGGAATGAAAAGGGATTTTAGAGGTCATCTAATGGTTACCATCTCCAATCCCCATATCTCAAAGGCCTTTTGAGATTATTAATGGAGTTTCCAAGGTAATTTTAATATTTCAAAAGCCCTAACATATGTCATACATTTTCCTGGGATGCTTTTATTATATTATTATTATCATCATCATCACTTGTGTTTTTGTTTATTTAAAAGATAGAGTTGGGGGGCACATGGGTGGCTCAGTCCATTAAGTGTCCAACTCTTGATCTTGGCTCAGGTCTCGATCTCACAGTTGTGAGTTGAACCCCGCATTGGGCTCTATGATAGGCATGAAGCCTATTTTAAAAAAAAAAAAGGTAGTAATTTTCAAAACATGGGGTTTGGAGGCAATATATATAAGAATGGCTAAAATAGGGACACCTGGGTGGCTTAGTCAGTTAAGCGTCTGCCTTCAGCTCAGGTCATGATCCCGGGTCCTGGGATGGAGTCCCACATTGGGCTCCCTGCTCAGTGTGGAGCCTGCTTTTCCCTCTCCCTCTGCCTGCCAGTCCCTCTGCTTGTGTGCTCACACACATACACTCTCTCTCTGTCAAATAAATAAATAATATTTTTTAAAAAAGAAAAAGAATGGCTAAAAGAGTAGGTCTGAATTCAGACAGACTTGGATTTAAACCTTGGCTCAGCCACTGGCTGAGTGTGTCTTTGGGTAAATTAATTAAACTTTCTCAGCCTTACTTACCTTACCTGCAAAGTGGGAATGATAGTACTGCTCCTCTCTCATAGAGTAGTTGTGGAGATTGAATGGGATAATGCATGTGCAGTATTTATCATGTCACCTAACCCTTTCTTAGCTTTACAATTTTGACTGTGGGGTTCATAGAGAAAACACCGTAAATGAAATTTGTATGGTGCAGAGAATGTTGAGAGCTACTGATTTTATTCATCCTTACTTCCAGATATTCATCCCCAATATTTTACGTTCCAGCTAAAATTGACAAACAAAAATTGTATATATTTGAGGTATATAATGTGATTTTTTATATATGTATACATTGTGAAATGATTACCACAATCAAGCTAAATAATATATCCATCACCTCATATAGTTACCTTTTTGTGTGTGGTGAGAATACTTAGTATCTCTTCACTTAGAAAATTTCAAGTATACAGTACATTAACTGTAGTCACCATGTTGTTACAGTAGGTATCCAGAACCTATTCATCTTATAACTGGAAACTTGTACCCTTTGGCCAAAGTCTCCCCAATTCTCCCACTCCCCAACCCTTGGTAACCACCCTCTACTTTGTGTTTCTAGGAGTTCAACTTCTTTTAGAGTCCACATAATAAGTGATATGACTCAGTACTTGTGTTTCTTTGTCTGGCTAATTTCATTTACCAAAATCTCCAGGTTCATCCATATTGTCACAAATAGCAGCATTTCCTTCTTTTTCTTGCCTAATTACCTTGGCTAGGACTTCCAGTGTTATGTTGAATAGAAGTGGCAAATAATACATTTATACTTAGAGATGCTGAAAAGTTATCTGATGGACTTCTGTAGAGATGCTTTATAAAAGCTCTGAATAAAATAGGAATAGAAATAAACTGCTTAAATATGGTTAACTTTTAGCTATTCTGTGAATATTTATTGAGTGCTTACTGTGTGCTAGGAACCAGGAGTACAGTGGGGAATAAATCAGGAAAGATTTCTGCTCTTGTGCCTACATTATTGAATGCTGCTTCTGACGTAGGCAACTCTTCTAAATATGTCGCATGTATCACTTACTCTGCATAATTACATTATGAAGGAGGTGCTACTATTACCCTCATTTTTCAGATAAGGAAACTGAGGACCATGATGTCGAATAACTTACCCAAGGGGATGTAACTAGCAAGCACCAAAATTCAAACCTGTGCTGTCCCTAAAGCAGGAATCAGCAAACTACGGGTTACATGTTACATCTGTGGGCTGTCTGTGTTTTGTAAATAACGTTTAATTGGAATGCAGCCATGCTTATTCATTCCCCCGTTGTCTATGACTGCAGCAAAGTCGAGCGGTTGTGACAGAGGCTATACGGCCCACAAAGCCTAAAACATGCTCTCTGGGACTTTACAGAAAAAACTTGCTGACTCCTCCTACAGAGCCTGATACTTCATGTGAAAACGACTATATTAAAATCTCACAGCAGGCATCATTAAAATGGTGGAATAATTAAACCACGTTCACAAAATATCAGGTGCTAGACAGGACACCTGCTATCATCATGATTAATCAACACTTTCTGGAAGTTCTAAATAATGCAGTCAGACAAGAAAATAAAATAATAGGTCTCAGATGATATGATTTTACATAGAAAAGGTAAGGAATTTTAATTTAAAATTTCTTTATGTTAAGTGGTCTGGGGTGGGGCCCGAGAGTCCGCACAGTACCAAGCTCCCAGTTGACACTGATTCTGCTGATCCCCGTTATTGTACTTTGAATACCAGTGTATTCACTGCAAACATGTAGTCTAGAGTGTAGCTTTGAAGTCCTTCAAATTGGGTTTTATTCCTAGCTTTCTCTCTTTTAAGATACCTAATTTTGGTCGAATTATTTACTCTGAAAGCCCCAGTTTTATCATCTGTAAAATGGAGGTAATCATGGGCAATAATGCACATGACACTCTTAGCAGAGAATGTGCCCATAGTAAGTATCCGATAACCGTCAGCTCTATTAATATCTTTTATAGGTCAAATTTCCTTTGACAACCCGTGGAAATGCAGAGGGCAATAGGAAATATCCAAACTACTTATTTTTTATAAAGCCGGTCAGATAAAGTAACATGTTGGAGAGGAGAACCACGTACTTTTTTCTCACATCTAGCCAGATCTCCATATAATTGATACTTGAGGGGGAGAAGGAAGGGTAGAAGGAGCTGGGTGAGTTCGATTCTGGGGCCACCAGTCATCTCATGGCATCTGATCCTCCTGACCATCTCCCTGCCTCTTCTTCCCTTCTAGTATGTTCTCTGCATCATAGATGAGTGACCTTGTAACAACACAAGGGCCAGCATATCCCTCTCCTTAAAACCTCTAGTGGTTTCCCATAATACTTACAATGGAATCCAGACTTCTAACTGTGGCCCTCAAGTCTCTGCATGATTTCGGCTACCTTCCTCTGGCTTCCTCTTTCCTTTTACCCCATCGCTGACTCCTCTGCATCCATCTATCCACATTGCTGTTTCTGTGGTTCACTAAACCAGCCAAATACTTGCTGCCTCAGGACCCTTGCATATGCTAATGCTTCTCTCCGAATACTCTTTCCCTTCCATTTATTTTTACACATTCCAGCAACCTCGTAAAAATTATTTTATTTTACTTTTTATTGTGATAAGAGTACTTAACATGAAATCCACCCTTTAAAATTTTTTGTGATTTTATTTTATTATTTAAAAAATTTTTAAATTAAATTCAAGTTAATTCACAGGGTATTATTAGTTTCAGGGGTAGAATTTAGTGGTTCATCAGTTGCATATAACAGCCAGTGTTCATTACATCACTTGCCCCCCTTAATGCCCATCACCCAGTTACCCCATCCTCCCTCCCACCCACCCCCCTCCAGCAACCCTCAGTTTGTTTCCTATAGTTACGAGTCTCTTATGGTTTCCTTCCTCTCTGTTTTTATTCTAATTTATTTTTCCTTCCCTTCCCCTATGTTCATCTGTTTTGATTTTAAAAATTTTCAGTTGAAACTGACATATTATATTTTATTAGTTTCAGGTGTGCCACATAGTGATTCGACAATTATACACATTACGAAATGCTCACCACCAGTGTAGTTACCCTCTGTCACCATACAAAGTTGTTACAGTGTTCCCGATGACAATCCTTAGGCTGTACTTTGATCCCTGTGACTTATTGATTTTATACCTGGAGGTTTGTACCTCAAATCCCCTTTATCTATTTAGCGTACAATACAGTATTGTTAAGTATAGGCATGATGTTGTGCAGCAGATCTCTAGAACGTAGTCATCTTGCACCTGTTCTTTTTGTTTACACTTTCAGGCCTCCATTCAAGTCACTTTTCCAGAGGGGTCTTCCTCGACTCCTTTAGCTGAAGTTGCCCACCCCCACCCCATTACTCTGCTTTATCTTCCATATGCACTTATCATTACCTAAAACTATATGATTATTTTTTTCTTATTTCCTGTCTGTTCTTTCTTGCGAGGATGTAAGCTTCACGAGGTCAAGGGCTTTATCTCTCCTGTTCACGGCTCTATCTCCACTTTCCACATCAGTGTCAGGGAATAGAGTAGGTGCTCAATAAATAAGTGTCAGATACAAGGGCTCAGTGAGGGTTCTTGTGAAGGAAAGACAGGACGTGGTTAACCTCAGGCCCTGACATCCCTCAGGAGAAGTTTCAGGAGACTGGCAGCTCAGCCTCCCTGGCCCCCGAATGATATGGAATGTTTCCAAGCTCTGAGGGAAATAAATGCTTAAAGAGCCCTCTGCTAACTTACCCTCCCAGGGATTTTCTACCAGCCTGAGGTAGGTTTTGGCGTTTGTTTAGAAAAAGCTTCTCTGATGATGGGTTCCTTCATTTTTATTTAAAAAATACTTTAGGGGTGCCTGGGTGGCTCAGTTGGTTAAGCGTCTGCCTTTGGCTCAGGTCCTGATCCCAGGGTCCTGGAATCGAGCCCCCTCGTCGGGCTCCCTGCCCATCGGGGCGGGGGGGTCTGCTTCTCCTTCTCCCTCTACCCCTCCCCCTGCTCATGCTCTCTCTCTTTCTCTATCTCTCAAATAAATAAATAAAATCTTTAAAAAATACTTTAAAAATTTAGGTGATTAGACAAATGTATAAAAAATTTGCAAAAAACATGCAAACATACTCATTTCTGTCAACGCATATTTATAACTGCCTACGGTCTCTCAGTGCTTTGGTCCAGTTATAAAATTTCACAGCCCTATGAATGTGGTGGGTACTTGGCCTTGTTTGTTTATACTTAAACTGACAGCCCGCTATTTACACTTCCTGTTTTTTTCAACACTGTCTTCTCTACTCTTCTTAGCAAAGGCCTTCTAATCCACTGAATTCATACACCGTATCGTTTCATTACTCTTTAACCATTGGACATTTTAGTTCCTTGTGGGTTGTGCAATTTGCTTCTTTCTTTTATATCCAGGAACAATACTGCTAGAAATAGCTTTATATGAATACTTTCTTGTTCCTTTGACTTGCTTCTTCGGAATTAATTCCCAGCAGTGGGAATATTAAGTACCTGAATTTTTTTTTTTTTTTAAAGATTCCCCCCTAACAGATGATGCACTGTCTCCTAGAGATGGAATACAGCAAATCCTTATTCTGCCACAAGTCCACATATATAAAGCTTCACCACGCAAAGGTGACAAATGTGGGGACATACTCCTGACAAGTCACATGGAGCAGTGGTTAAGCATATGCAGTCTTCAGCCTTTTGGCCAGGGTTGGAATCTGTGCTTTGATTTCCTTACCTGTAAAATAAGGTCAATAATAGCACCTGCCAAAAAAAAAAAAAAAAAATAGCACCTACCTCCTAAGTTTATTATGAGAAGTAAATGAGTTAATTGGCAGAAAGTGCTTAGAATAGTACCTGACACCCAATAACTATATTATTATTTGTTTTTTGTTTTGTTTTGTTTTGCTTTCTAAAGATTTTATTTATTTATTTGAGAGAGAGAGAGAGCACGAGCAGGGACAGGGACAGGGGCAGAGGCAGAGGGAGAGGGAGAAGCCGACTCCCCGCTGAGCAGGGAGCCCAACACGGGGCTCAATCCCAGGACCCTGAGATCATGACCTGAGCTGAAGGCAGACACCTAACCGGCTGAGCCACCCAGGTGCCCCAGTTATTATTATTATTTGTAATGCAGGAGACATCAGCAGGCACCCCATACATGTTGGCTACTATTTTAATCTTACTCCTTTTTCCAGTTTTCCCTGCTGTGATTCAGGATATCTGGCTTTGTTGGGCTGTCTTAACTATTTTTTATTTTTATTTTTATTTATCTTATTTTATTTATTTTTTAAAGATTTTATTTATTTATTTGACAGAGAGAGAGAGAGCACAAGCAGGGGGATCAGCAGGCAGAGGGAGAGGGAGAAGCAGGCTCCCCGCTGAGCAGGGAGCCAGATGCGGGGCTCGATCCCAGGACCCCGGAATTATGACCTGAGCCGAAGGCATATGCTTAACCGACTGAGCCACCCATGCGCCCCTTAACTATTCTTTAAAAAGTTTATTTGCATCTGTCATCGGCAAATCGTGTGTGAGTGTGTGCATACAGACAAAATATAGAAGCTGCGTGTGTGTTGTGTGGCCGGGGGACAGGCACGTACACAGATAACTCAAGAGTGAACAATGTAGAGTGAGGGGGTGTGTGGTCTATGCCCCGAGTGTGAGGAGCCAGTTTCAAGTTTCCCCATCAGCACTTCCCAGGCTGTGCCTGGTGCTCCGGTGGGGCTGTTTCCCTGGCATAGTTGATGTATTGGGGCTGTTCTATGTCAGCATTTAAGGAAGGCAGGCTGGCTGGAAAAACAAACTTACTTCACTTCCATTCCAGGGGTGATTGACCGCAAGTGACCTGGATGAAGAACTGAGTGCATTTCATGCAATGACACTTTTCTTACCGAAAATGTGGTGGTCCATTGTGAAGAGACAAATACTTTTCTTAAGGAAAGAGTCTGTATAAATTGTTTACTTTGCTCTAGAAATTTGCAAAATATTGTCCTCTGCAGTTTGAGGACAATACTGCTTGTCTCTCTTTTTATCATGTTATAAGCTTGTAATTAAAATTATAAGAGTTTTGACGTTTATTATAGGATTTTGGAGAATACAGAACAGGAAAAATATCCTTCAGGCTCATCACTCAAAGACTGGATTTTTTTTGTGGTGCAGAGATTGAAACTTTTTAAACTTCATTTTCTGTGTAGTATTATATCACAGATATTTTCATGTTATGACAGTGTCTTCATAAATGTAATTTTAAACAATTGCATAGTATTTCAGCAACTGAATCTAGCATTCGGTTATTTTCATGATTTCCTATTAAAATTACGCTGTGATTTTTGCCTTGTGTATAAAGCTTTTTGTTGTTGTTATGGTTGTTATATTTTAGGTTAATTTCTGACTTTAGAGTCCTGAAGTGGAATAACTCAACTTAAATTCAAATATGCATTTTTTATTTGGAAAATTTCAAACCTATACGAATTAAGAGGACAGTATAATGAATGCTTATGTATGAGTTACTCAGCTTGGAAAATTGTCCGTATTTTGACAAAATACAAGCATTTGAAAAATATTTTCCCACAGTGTCAAACCTTTCACCCCTCCACCAGTGACCTTGGCAGTGCTCATTTCTCCACAACCTTGACAGCACTGAGGATCATCCTTAAGATCCAAACCCAAGGAAAACATAATATTAAAACTTGGCTCACTTTGTTAAACAACAAAAATAATTAATTTGCCATTTTTGTCACCCCTGTAATTTAGTAGAACAGTGTTTTTGGCCTGGCCTGGCCTAAGGATCCTCCAAGAAGATCAATGCAAGGAGCGCTCTGTAGCTTTGGCCATTTGAACGTAATTGAAAATTCCACAAACATCAGAAAATACTTGCATGCACAAGCAAGCCTACCTTGCAGCAAATTCAGACTCAATACAATTTAAGGGTCATGTGCATAAGGACCTAGTGACTTGGAATAAAGATGTGAGTTCAGGTGAGATGGGGCAGTGGGGCGTGTTCATGGAGTGATTTCCTGAACTTCCACCCCACCCTGTGAGTCATGCTAATTTTACTTATAAAAATATTTTGTGACTCAGCCTGTCATAATTGTGTGTGATACTACAAGAATAAGAGGTTCCTTTGTTTTTTTTCCTTCAGCTTTATCGAGGTATAATTGACAAAATTGAGGTTCTTTTGCTTTTTAAGCTTAGAGTCAATGTGGAGTAATATGATTTAAAAAGTGTTTAAGAGGGATGGATCTAGGCACGCCTGCGTGGCTCAGTTGGTTAAGCGTCTGCCTTTGGCTCAGGTCATGATCTCAGGGACCTGGGATCGAGCCCTGAGTGGAGCTCCCCGTTCAGCGGAGAGTCTGCTTCTCCCTCTGCCCCTGTCCTTCCTCCCTGCTTGTGCTCTCTCTCTCTCAAATAAATAAAATCTTAAAAAAAAAAAGAGGGATGGATCTAAAAGTATGATAAGTTGGGTTGGCAGGAGGGTGAGCCCCGTAGGAGGGCATTAATCCCTATCCAGGGTAGACACCATAAAAACGCAGGTGGACTTATGCAAGAAGGTAAAATAAGAGTAGGGTTCACGCTTGGTAAACAAAACAAAACAAATTGGATTGTTGAATGTTGAAGGAAAAAATACCATCACAAAGTCCTGACTGGGGAGGATAGCTGTGTGAGCTATTTAACTCTGGGCTTCCAGGTCCACATTTCTATTGGCTTAAAGGCAACACCCGTATTGCCGGCCTTCTAGGCTCGACATGAGAATCATATGCTCTTTGTATAAATATGAATCTTTAAATTTTTTCTTTATTTATTTGAGAGAGAGAGCACAAGCAGGGGGAGCATCAGAGGGAAAGGGAGAAGCAGACTCCCTGCTGAGCAGGGAGCCCGACTCAGGGCTTGATCCCAGGACCCTGAGATCATGACCGGAGCCGAAGGCAGATGCTTAACTGACTTAGCCACCCAGGTGTCCCTAAATGTGTATTTTTAAGATGTTGTTGTGGTAACTGGATAATCAGAGTACTAAAGAGGCATGTGAATCATCAGGGTGTTTATATATATATAAAGAATGAAGATCAAGGAAAGAATGGAAATAGGAAAAGAGGAAACCCTATTGAGAACCTACTGGGTGCATAGGGCTTTGCACTTTCAGACACAGAATCTCATCTGATTTTCACCACACCTCGGAGGTGAGTGTTAGACTCTTCCCACATTTAAAAGGAGAGCGCTTGGGGGCGCCTGAGTGGCTCATTCGTTAAGCGTCTGCCGTCTGCCTTCGGCTCAGGTCATGATCCCAGGGTCCTGGGATTGAGCCCCAGGGTCCTGGGATCGAGCCCTGCATTGGGCTCCCTGCTCAGCGGGAAGCCTGCTTCTCCCTCTCCCACTCCCCCTGCTTGTGTTCCCTCTCTCGCTGTCTCTCTCTCTCTCTGTCAGATAAATAAATAAAATCTTTAAAAAAAGAAAAAAAGGAGAGCACTGAAGTCTGTAACTTCTCCAAGGTCACACAGCTATAGAATAAGCAGTGGCCAGGCGAGATAACATTAACTGCACTCCAAAGGAAGTAGTAAGTGTAAGTACTCAGTGATTGCAGACAGTGTTTTGAACATGGCTGGGCCGATTCCAGGCTCAAGGACAAGGAGAGTCACTTTTCCCATGACTTCTTTCCTTGTTCCAGGCCTAATGGAAGAGGAAAACCAGACGGGAGGGGTCCACTTCCACTTCCACCCCTTCTCAACAGACCCCGGGGTGGCTCCCCTCATATTTGTGGCCCTCTTGCTGTTGTACTTAGGAAGTCTTGTTGGAAACATCACCATTGGGCTCACCGTCTGGAGAGATTGCTCCCTCCATACCCCGACGTACTTCTTCCTTTTTGTTCTGGCCCATGCTGGAGATTGGCTACTCTACGAACATTGCTCCCCTGACTCTGGCTAGCATCCTTTCCATGGGGCAGATGCTTATCTCTCTCCCTGCCTGTGGGGCCCAGATGTTCTTCTTCATCCTTCTTGGAGGGTCTGACTGTGTCTTGCTTGCTGTCATGGCCTACGACAGGTACGTGGCCATTTGTCATCCATTGCATTACAACCTCATCGTGAGTTGGCAGCTCTGCGGGCAGATGACTTTAGGTTCTTTGGGGCTGGGATTCCTATTGTCACTGCCTTTGACCATTCTGATCTGCCACCTTCCATTCTGTGGCCACAATGAGATCTACCACTTCTTCTGTGACATGCCTGCCGTCACGCGCCTGGCCTGTGCAGACACCCGTGTGCATGAGGCCGCTCTCTATGTGCTCGGTGTGGCCGCCGTGGCTGTCCCCTTCCTCCTTATCTGCCTCTCCTATGGCTGCATCGTGGCCACCATCCTGAGGATGAATTCAGCTGAGGGAAAGCGCCGGGCTTTCTCCACCTGTTCCTCACCGTGGTTCTCCTGCATATGGGAGTTGTACCCTCATCTACCTTCGCCCCAGCTCCAGCTACTCTCCAGAAGAGGGCTGGGCAGTGTCTGTTGTTTACTCCTTTTTTTCACCAGTGCTAAACCCCTTGATCTATAGCATAAGGAATCGAGAGGTGACTGATGCAGTAAGGAGACTTATGGCAAGAATGTGCTGGTTCAGGAAAACTTCCTAGAAAAATATTCCTTCCTAGAAAAAATATTCCCCAAACCAGGAGTAGGGGCATGATCTGAAGGACAGGAAGCTCCAAAGCAAGAAGGAAGGAGTGGAGAGATAACCGTCTCCATGGCTCTCTCAGCCTGTGAAATGCTCATCAGTGCGAATTCCTCTGCTTTTTAGTGGATTCCAGTGAGGAATTGACCCTGCCTACTTAGCCAACCTCCTCTCTCATCATACAGCTTAGCATAAGGGCTGAATAGCAGTGTCAGTGAAGAAAAGGATGAATGAATGGACGCATAGAGACCCAATAGCAGTTGATACAATGGATGCTGTCCTGTTACCTGTTTTAAGAGCCTACATCCTTGGCGGTACGCAGGCCCAATGGATTGATGCATTCAAATGTCTTATGACCTTTCTCTTTGCCTGCTCAAGTCCCACTGCCTTAATAAAGTCTGTCTGGCCACTCTTCTGACAGCGATCCTTCTCTTTTCATTAAATCACACTTCTTTTTATATAACTAAGTTTCATAGGTTTTGGCATTGCCTTTATAATAAATCTATAAGGCCCCTCGGGGTAGAAGAAATGGCTTATTTTTTCTTCTTATTTTCTGGTAAGTGCTGGGTACTTAGCCTTAAGGTCCAACCACAAATGTGAGTCCTGACCTTTTTCCTTTACGTGAAAGAGAGGATGGTGGTAACAACAGCCTTCCTACCTCAAGGGGGTTGGATGGACAGTCCAGTGAAAATGTGGATGTGTGAAAATATAATAAGAAACTACAGAAGAAGCCACGATTGTTATTTATTTAAGTCCTCTGTCACTTACCCTCAAATGGCTTTTACTAAGTTGTTCAGGTCCTGCCTTCCTGCTGGTCCGATCAGCCCTTCCCAAAGCAGCAGAGTCAGTGGCTTCTCATCACAGCAGGTGGGTCCTCTGACCCTCGCAGGGGAACCCCAAGCCATAGCAGGCAATAAGCAGGGCTGTTAGGGACATTCGTAGCGGAGACCAGATGGAGGATTGAGAGTAGGGAAAGGTATTTCCAAGACATCTTCCTTGATAAGAGAAAAAGAAAAGAATCCCCTTCTCTCTTGATGTTGCTAGTGATAAAAACTAGCCTCTTTCATACCTGATTGTGTTACATGTGAGAAAGAGGGGGAATGTGGAATCCTGACGGTAGAATTCCTGGGGCATCCAAGTATTTTTAGTTGTGCTTGTGTGGAGATTCAATAGATATTTTATTGATAGCAATCGTGTTTGTTGGAATTAATATATTACTTCTCCACTTTTTTTTTTTTTAAAGATTTCATTTATTTATTCGACAGAGAGAGACACAGCAAGAGCAGGAACACAGGCAAGGGGAGTGGGAGAGGGAGAAGCAGGCTTCTCGCCAAGCAGAGAGCCCTGTGTGGGGCTCGATCCCAGGACCCTGGGATCATGACCCGAGCCGAAGGCAGATGCCCAACGACTGAGGCCACCCAGGCACCCCTACTTCTCTACTTTTAATTTATTCTGTTTCCAATATGCTTCCACAAAAGGTGTGAAGCAGTTTAAAAATACTTTGATACAAATGTTAAAAACACATAGGCAAGAAGATTGGGGTAAAGGAAAAATTTAGGTGCGATTATAGAGAATATAGTAGTAAAATTCTATGCAGAAATGCAAACCATGTGCTCTCTGCAGTCTATATAATGGTCACCTACAGGTATCTGAGATTTCTAGTAACCAAGGAAAAAGAATAAAATACAATTCAGTTGGAAAATTCAGAGTTCACAGAATAATATATAGTAGAAATATGGAGAAATCTAACTTTTTTTTGTTAAATCTCAGATGTAAAAGAATCTTTTCCCACAATTTTTCAAAGGAGAATATTGCATTTTTAACAACATACCAGCAATTACAATAATAACACTAGCTATCATTTGTTAAGCACTGAATAATGTGCCAGATATTGTTTAGGTGCTTAGTACACGTTAACTCACTTGATTCCCACATCTTATAAGATAGGTACCATTATTTTCCATATTTTACACATAAAGAACTGAGGCTCAGAGATGTTAAGTAATTTCCTCAAGATCACACAGCTAGTAAGTGCTGTCACAGTCTGACTCCAAAGCCTGTGACCTTAACCACTATAACATACAGTAAATATGAAATGAATTTTCTAGGGTTAATTCTCCACGTAAGCTGATGGTGTGACATGTTCGAGTCACTTAAAGCAGTTCTGGAAGGGATGATTATGGTCAAAAAAGGATATACCTCTCAAATTTTCTGACTTGATTTTAGGAAATAAACCTAAACTATTAGAGCCTGATTGGCTAGCATGTCTTTCAGGGAGTGTTCCACAAACACTATTTTACTCAACCGGGATCTGGATAGAAATTGGAGAAGAGAAAGGTCTTGGTTATTGTTATTATCCAAGAGTTGGAATACATATATTCTGCATTAATAATGAGCCAAGAAGTTTTGTGCTTACTACACAAGATTTGGACACGATTGGTTTACTTTTCTTCCATTACACGTCCATCAGCATGCTCCAATTTCATAATGGTATTCCAATGGAATTAGATTTGAACAGCACAAAATAATGTCATCATATTCTAATTTGATTTTATTTACTCATTGGTCTGAGCCTACTGGAAAGACTCCTAGTGGCATTAGCTATGCAAAGGAAGTAGCCTAGTATGCACTGAATGTTTGTGTCCCCTCAAAATTTATATACTGAATCTAATCCCTGATGTGATAGTATTTGGAGGTGGTACTTTTTGGAGGTAATTAGGTCATGAGAGTGGAGCCCTCATGGACGGTATTAACACTCTTATAACAGAAATCCCACAAAGCTCCCTAGCCCCTTCTACCATGTGAAGATATAATGAGAGTGTGGAAGAGGACCCTCACCCAACCATGTGGCACTCTGATCTCAGACTTCCAGCCTCCAGGATTGTGAGAAATAAATTTTTGTTGTTTAGAAGCCACCCAGTATCTGGCACTTTGTTCTAACAGCCAGATCTAACTAAGCCATAGCCCTACTGCCTAACTAGTTTATAGAAGGTACTTATTTAAGAAAACATTCCCTTTTTTAACTAAAAATATCAGGTAGGCTGTAACTCAGCTTTAGGTGGGCCCCTGTGGACCCCCAAATCCTCTTCTTCTTGATGCAAATTGACGGAAGAGAGTGATTTAGGATATCATCCTTCATCCTTCTTCCTCCCTTCCTTCCTCTCTTCCTTCCTTCCTTCCTCTCTTCCTTCCCTCCTTCCTTCCTTCCTTCCTTCCCTCTTTCCTTCCTTCCTTTCTTTCTCACCTAATTAACTTAACCTGATCAAGATAATCTTCTGTGAACACTCTTAGGGAAATGGTTGTGTAAATGACCAACAACAGATATTTAGGGGACTGGTACCAGATAGAATGGTGCCTCAGCTCTGAATGAAATGAGTCGGTTGTAACAGAAGACGAGCTGTAAAGGAAAACACATGAGCAAATTGAAAAATGCAACCCGTTTGCTCCTGGATGTTACTGAACACAAATCCTTGTACGTATATTTTAAAATTTGATTGTTACTCAGGGAAGTTTGACCTAGAAACCAAAAACTTTCAAGAAAGAATAGTAAAAGCCAGATGACTTCATAATTTATTTGTAGTGAAATTCAGAGCTCACCACTCCTGGTCTTTGCTCTTAGCAAGGAAAACGATCTTTGGGGCCATGCAGTGTTTCCTACAGCGTCTCTCTGGTTGCTCTTCCTAGAGAAGTAAGATGTAGGTCAAGATGAAGGTCAAGGGCTTCTCTATCAACAGCAAGATTCACTGACCCCCGTCGTCCCCTAGAGACACATTGCTAACTATGCCTGCTGTGGTTTGTGGTTGTCTGTGGGAGAACTGGATTGAAGGTTGGGCTCAGCTGGATGCACTCAGTGAATCACTGGGGAACGTGGAGAGACCATCGCGGGAAAGAGGTACACTGGTCACAGACATCGCTTCATGGCCTCCTCGAATGCACTCACCCTCTTTTCCAAATTCCCTGGAGTCTGATTCTAGAAGAAGGATAAGAAGATGACTCAAGGCTGGTGTCATTTGCTAAGGAGTCGGTGGATTTTTCTCCCCATAGCTTCTTAAAAATGATATTTATTTAACACCAATAAGGCACAGGCACATTAAATTTGGCAGAGAGAAAACCATTGTTAGGGTTGCAGGAAAAAATAAGAGAAAAATAGGGGGAAGAAATGGAAAGAGAGAGGAGTGGAATTGAGAGAAATCATGAGTAAACTGCCACATTGCCCACGGTGTCACTCAGAGACATCTGTGTCTCTGGCTACAGTGGAAAGAGGTCTGGACTCCAAAGAAATGGAGTCCCAACTCAAGCATGGCAGCTGCTCCGCTGTGTTGCATTCTGGGGCTTTCCGCAAGGCAATGAAAGCGTGAGCGCAGCCACCTGAAGGCCACCCACCACCCGCTGGTAGCTTGTGGGTGGTAGCTTGCGCCGTCTGCTCTAGAGCCAACAGAATGGTTCTGTTGGCCCTTCTCTGAGAGGACACCTGACCACTTCTCCTTTCTGAAACATGTTCCAGTTCAGTATAGATGCCATGAGACTTTCAAACGGCTGGTGATTGTGTTTCAGGAATCATTTTGCCTTTGTCTTTCTAGATTGCTTTGACAATCTCCTGCCAAATTCTCTCTCTCTCACACACGTACACACACCCTGCAGGCCTTCATTTTAGCCATGTTCACGGAGTTTTCAGAGTTACTGGTTCTCGAAAGGAAAGTTTTAGGTGACACATGAACGAGCATTTAAACATTTGTTTGTATTTACTTAAAAACGAGAGATTTCCAAGTAGAACTGGTATAATACATATTGATATGTAGCAAAAAGTAAGTTGAATTTAAGTCAAAAAAAACATAGTAATTCATACCAGTAACTCAGATAAAACATAAATCATGAAGACTATTCATGAATGCCTGAAGTTTGGGAAATGTTTTTCTTACATTTTCCTTAACCAGGATCACTATCAACTGTTGGTATAAAACAATTTAGGGGCACCTGGGTGGCTCAGTTGGCTAAGCATCTGACTCTTGCTTTCAACTCGGGTCATGATCTCAAGGTTGTGCACCACACTACACCATGCAATGCAATACCTAGTTGAATTAGTTGCTCCCACTGAGGACCTATGTAGTAGGGATGGACTAACAAGTAATATAATAAACACAATACAGAGTGATAGATGCTATAATTTGGGTGGGGACAAAGTCACCACAGAGCATGGAGCAGGGAGTGATTTTTCCTTTTTTTTGGAGGAGGGTAAGGGAAGGGGTGTATATCAGAATATGGCTTCATTTAACAGATGACACTTGGCTGAGTTCTGAAGGATTCCTAGAATTTGTCTAGGTGCACAAAATTAATCTCTACTTGAATAAATTAAAACTGTATATCTTTTAAGCTCTCTCAAACTTGGAGAGTAAAAATTAAGCAATAATTAGAAAATAACTAAGTCTAGTAGCAGCAATTAAACCAGTTTAGAATATCGAGTCTCCAAACAATTCCTATTTGTGTTCAAGCATTGACCTACAGGGGACGGTCAAGTTAAAAGCTAAGTTAGCCTCTTGGGGCTTTATTGAACCAAAGTTGGCAGAGAATTCCCCAGAAATAAGATGAGAAGAACTGAGAGCTAAGAGAGAACCCAGAATTCTGTCTCTGCAAGACCCAAAGATCCATGCATTTCCCTTAACAAGACACAGCAGGGAAGGATTAACAGTGTCTGGATGTGTGCTCCCCTCAGTGCTGGGTGGTTTCTCAGAGAGTCAGTCTCCACGATTCCCAAGATCATTGAGAAAAGGATTCCACTGTGGGCTTCACTCAGCCTTAGGGAAGGATGTGTTTGCAAGGCTCTCCAGGCAGAAGGTAAGAAGGGTAGAGGGAAGACCAGGGTGATTGAGTTGTTGTGTGGTCTAGACCCTGGGGGATGGACCAATGAACCCTACTGACCTCGGGATTCCCCGATCCTGTGAGGGCTTCCTGGGGTGGAATTACAGATGAGTTGGAACATTCGTGCCATCTCCTGGAGCAAATGAAGTGACACTGTTTATGCCAAATATTCTAACAACAAACAAGTCCTCAAAATAGACAGTCCCCTGTTGAGGGTGAGAGAATAAGTCTGCCTCTCTCTCGAAGTGTAACCAATTTCCTAGGTTGCCTTAGAGTGGTGAGAAAGAGTTATCCACCCTCCTTGTAGGAGGGGTACATGCTTCGTTGGGAACCCAGATAATATAGTGTAATCTACTCTGTTTCCGAGTTACATACTCAATGCTTAGTTGATAGTAGACCCTCATTAAATACTTGTTGAACAAGTGAATCCACGAACAGTCCTGTTAATTACACCCTATGAGGGAAGAAGGTAGAGGAGTATGCCAGGGTTTTATGGAAGGGGAAGGGCTCTCTCTGTGAATGTTCGCAATTAAACCAGTAGCAGTACTGGTCTTGGAAGCAGTACTGTTACCACAAAAGAGACTCACCAGAGAAGATGCAACATCATTGAGGGTTTATATTTCCTGGGTAAGAAGAGAGCTAGAATTCCCTGATCCAACCTTCAAGTAACAAGGGATTATGCATCAGCAAAGGCAGAAGAAAGCAGACAATGAAAGAGAACATTTAAGTACAACCAAGCTTACAGGACTGTCATTTTTATACCATTGAGAAGACCCCAGAGGAGGAGCAAACTTGGGAGTGGAGAGTGGAGAGATTTCTCATTCACTTGTCAGTACCTTGGATGAAGACACAAAAGGCAAGAATAATTTTTTATTCGTATAATATATTTATTATGCTTTGAATGCTCCTAAAAATAGAGTGCCTTGCAATAAAACCCTAGCTACAGTAAGATCAAAATCAACTTGCACAGTATAAAAGGCAAGAGTGAAACAGAAACAGAGTTACCGGAGTTGAGGAATGATAAGCAGTTGAATATAAAACTTAGTTTTAGGCTTCCTAGCAGCTAAGGCAAAAAGGGAAACATGAATTAATAGTCAAGTAGGATGACATATATGTGTTCATTAGAAAGAAATGTGTGTGTCTGGGCAAGGGCGTGGGGAATGTGTTGTGAATTCAGGTGAGTCTAAGGAATGAGAATTTAGAATTCCTTACCTACGGAATGTTGAACATCCCTTCTGTAATCAATGTGATTGTGTATTGCAGTGGAATTCACTGTAGTTTTAAAGACATTCCACACAGAGAACCTTTCTTTGAAAACCTATTGATGTTCTGAAGAAAATTTTGAGGGGTATTGTTGGTAGTACACTTGAGGGATGTGGCTTCCACATCTGGTCTAATATAACTAGGCATTAGACCAGTTATAGCTTTGAGAAACATGTTCATTAAATTTGTAGATGACAGTGGGAGAGAAATTGATTGCTTGTTGGAGCAAAGAATTACAATTCTCTGTAAGATCTTGATGGGCTGGAATGATGAGCTAAATCTAAAGGGTTGGCTTTAAGAAGAGATAAGGAGAGAGACGCAGTTGAGCATCTGACTCTTGGTTTTGGCTAGTGTTGTGGTCTCCGGGGTCATGAGATGGAGCCCCAAGTCAGGCTTTGAGCTCAGCAGGGAGTCTGCTGGAGATTCTCTCTCTCTCATTAGAGTAAATAAATAAAATCTTAAAAAAAAAAAAAAAAGAAGGGATGAAGGTAAAGAAAAATAAAGAGGGGAAGGAAAGAAAGAAAGAAGAGGAAATGAAAGGAAGGAAGAACACAACAGTAGATTCAGCTCAAGTCAAGAGTGTGATATGTCTGGAAATTAACAAACCTATGAATAAATACCTAGATTTAGCACAATCTTGGGCTGCATCATTGGCAAGTGTGTAGATCTCATGGCTATATCTGGATGTTAATCCTGGTTCCAACAATGACTGGTTGTATAACTAGGTGTGTGTTATGTAACTTCAGTTTCATTGCTTCCCAAATGAGAATTCTAAAAATCAATAAAATTTTTATAGCTAAAAAGATAACACACATTTTTGGAAGAAAATTCGAAAGTGGAGAAAAGCATGAAGAAAACAGTAGTCACCCATTTCTCTCAAAAACACTGTTAAGAGTTTACTGTTGCCCTTTATACTGGTAATATAACTGGTTCGTGCTAGGCATGCAGTTCTGCCTCTTTGTTTTCTTCATTTAACGTCATGTTATAAGCATCTTCTTACTTTATTAAACCTCTTAATTATAATAGTTTTAATGGCAATATAATAGTTTGTCTTATGAATATACCCCAAGTGATTGAAATGTTACTTTTTGTTAAGCATTTATTTTGTTTCCTTATAAAGAATTATTAAGGCCTACTGTACACATCTTTGTGGATTTGGCTCCATATTCCAGGCTATTTCCTTAGGGTAGATCCTTCAATGTTGAGAGAACTGATTCAATGCATATGACATCCTTTTTTTTTTTCTTTCTTTTTTTTGCGGGGGTGTAGGGGCAGAAGGAGAGGGGAGAGAGAATCTTAAGCAGGCTCCGTGGCCAGCACAGAGCCCAATTGGGGGGGGGCTCAATCTCACAACCCTGAGGTCATGACCTGAGCTGAAATCAAGAGTCGGATGCTTAACCGACTGAGTCACCCAGATGCCCCAATGCATACGACGTCTTAAATCACTTCTTGAAAACAGCTGATTATCTTTGGGGCACCTGGGTGGCTCAGTCGGTTGAACTGCCAGCTCTCAATTTTGGCTCAGGTCATGATCTCTGAGTCCTGGGATTGAGCCCCTTGTCAGGCTCTGTGCTCAGCAGGGAGTCTGCTTGACGATTTTCTCTCTCCCTCTCCCTCGGCAACTCCCCCCCAACTCTCTCTCTCTAAAATAAATAAATAGATCTTAAAAAAAAAAAAAAAAAGAAACACAGCTGATTATCTCTCCAGAAAGGATATGCTTAGTATCAGAGTGCTAAAATGCAGATTACTATTTCTACTTCAAAAGTACTAAGTATCAGTCAGTGCCATTGATAGGGCCTCAGTAAGTCTCCAGTGTTCATGTCAATACAGAATTACATTGTTCCTGGCACTGTGCTAGTGTCCTGGGCATTAGTGAAGAATAGGACCCAATCGCCCCTGCCCTCATGGAGCTTAGAGTCCATGGAGGGGACAGAAATACACAAGTAAACACAGAAGCAAACACATCGTTCAGAAATGGTCAGATCCCTGGTTATAGACAACAGTCCTTTTCCCATAACTGTTTGTCCCCTTAGTGTTTAATTCACGGAGATCAAATATTTGGGGTAGAGGATCCTCACTTACTCTGCATAGAGAGAGAGGCAGCCAGGTGTGTGCTCCTAATGTTGCTCCCAGAAAAGGAGTTAAATTTTTCAAGGAACAATACTCTCAGAAACTGATGAACTTTACCCCACCATGATTCCAGCCATCTTCTAGCCCTCCTACCCTACATAAGACTGTGCCAAACAGATGACCCAGTAGGGGCAGATGCATTTAGGAAGGGAAAACACTTTACTTGCAAAGCCCGCAGGGCATCAGACTTTAAAAAGACTGGCTTGTCAGACACAAAAACCCAACAAATATTCAAAGGATAAAACTGCAAATCAGCAAGAATACTAAGGTTGTATTATTCTCTTTATGGTGGAAAATAACATTGTTACATGATTATCATATTTTCAAAGGTCATGACACATCTTTAGACATCGGCATAGCAAAAATAATAAAAACACATTCTTTTGGGCATCCATAAACCAGTCAGGGTGATCTTGTTTTGGTTTAACCCAGGGTGCAATGTCGTCCCCTCCCCCTTCATACTGTGGTATCATGAATTGCTTAATCATTGGAAGAAAGGCAAAGTGTCAGTTTTTGTTTCTGCAAGAGATGTGGTATGGGGTGTGTGTGTGTGTGTGTGTGTGTTGGGGGGAGGGTAAATACCCTAGTGCTTTTTATGCTACTCTTCATTCTCCTGCCAGTACCGCTCATTGGCCAAATTCAACCAGAAAACCACAAGGTGAAGGAGACTGGCTAATGCAGTCCTTGTGACTAGCCTCCCATGGGGCAGAGCAGGGTGGAGAGTGGGTCTGGGGAGCCGACCTAGAATAACCAACAAAATCTTCCTTTTACAAATTACTAAGAGGAAGAGCAGTCTCTGAAAGTGACAGAAATGGAAAAGTGAAAAAAGATGGGAAAGTGTCCAGAGAGGTAGGAAGAAAGTCTGGGTAGAATAGCATTACAGGGGCTACGGGTGAGGAATTTCAAGGAGTAGAAAGTATCTGGCAGCTTCAAATGCAAAGCAGATCAAGTCAAAATAGCTGTTGATTTCAATGATTTAGAAGTCATTGGTGACCTTCATTAGAGTGGTTTCAAGGAGTAAGATGGAAATTGGATTGCCTGTGTTAAAGAAGGAGTAGGGAAGAAGTAATGGGAAGGAGATAGGGAGGCATTAGAGGGTGATGTAAGATTGAGGGAATGTGTTATGGGTATGTTATAGGTCCTATGTTATAGGTCCAGCGCTAGTGAGGATGATGATGAGCTGCCTTCAAGTAGCTTTTGTTATTTCTTTCTGTGAAGTTGAAGGCTGGGTCATCTACTGTTAGTGAAGAAGGAGGTAGCAGAGGGAAGACTTGGAGAGACCAGGGAAATGTGCACTAGTCTTGGTGGGGACCAGAAGGAGGAGCTCTTTAGAGGACTGGGGACAGTGCTGGGGTTGGTAATGCGCCTTTGCTGTGGCTCCATTTGGCAGGACTTTGTAATCTTTAGTCCTGTTCATCCTGGAATAGGTATGTTGGATATTACAGAAGGTAACAGGTTGACAAAAGGTCAAGGAGCCAAGGATAATGGCAATATTGGCAAAAAACTAATGGAAGAGATGAACCATAGGTCTTGGTTGGGTGGGGGAAGGGAGTAAAGCCCAAAGGAGGCTTATTTGGGGGAACGGGAAGCATCAAGGTGGTCTTGAAGAGGTGGAAGAAGAGAAATATTAATGATGATTGCTAACAGTCATGGAGAGTTTACTAGGGGCCAGACATATTTACTTCTCACAATAATCTTAAGAGTTTTGTTCTATTGTTATTTTTATAGATAGAGAAATTGAAGCAGAAAGCTTCAATGAGTTGCTCTAGGTCATACTCTTGGTCAATGGCAGATCAGAGATTAGAACCTAAATGGTCCAATCCCAGAGGCTGTGCTCTTGAGAACCAGGCAAGGGATTAGGGAGTAGAGAGATTTGTGGTCTGGGTATGGTATTCTGTGACTTAAGATTTCAGTGCTGATGCAAACAGATACTTACACACCTACGTTCATGATAGCATTATTCACAAGAGACAAAAGGTGGAAACAAACCAAGTGTCCATGAACAGATGAATGGATAAACAAAATGTGGTATGTACACACAATGGAATACTCTTCAGCCATAAAACGTAAAAGGAATTTGAAATATGCTACCACATGGATGGACCTTGAAAACATTATGCTTAGTGAAATAAACCAGACACACAAGGACAAATATTGTATGATTCCACTTGTGTGAAGGTACCTAGAATAGGCAAACTCAGAGAGACAGAAATTAGGATAGAGGTAACTAGAGGCTGGGAGGAGGCCATATGGTGAGTTATTGTTTAGTGGGTACACAGTTTTTGTTGGGGATGATAAAAAAGTTTTGGTTATGGATAGAGGTGATAGTTACACAACATTGTGGATGTATTTGATGCCCTTGAATTGTATGCTTACACAGGGCTAAACTTATAAATATTATGCAATGTACATTCTACCACAATTTTAAAGAAAGGATTTCTGTGGTGAACTACTTCTGGGTGATTACAACAAAAAGTCTTATTTAGAAGCGAGTTGCAGAATTTATTTATTTATTTATTTATTTTAAAGATTTATCTGAGAAAGAGAGAGAGAGCACGAGTGGAAGGGGCAGAGGGAGAGGGAGACAGAATCTCAAACAGACTCTGTGCTGATCATGGAGTCTGACGTGGGTCCCATCTCAACACCATGAGATCACGACCTGAGCTGAAACCAAGAGTCAAATGCTTAACCGACTGTGTGCACCACCCAGGTGCCCCAGTTGTGGAGTTTAGCCTGGAGGTAAAGATGGTTAGGGTTGGGGAGCTCAGGAAAGGGAGAGGCCAAGAGTTGAATGGGTCACCCAGCAGGAGCTCTATGTCCTGACATTAATCTGTCCTCAGGGGGCAGCACGGTGCCATCAACAGGCTCAATGCACTGAATACATGGAGAGTGCAAATCAAACTGGGATAATTCACTTCCATTTCCGCCCCTTCTCCAAACTCCCTGAGGTGCAGATGCTGATTTTCGTGGCCTTCCTGATCATGTACCTGGTCAGCATCAGTGGCAATGTCTCCGTTTCTCTCATCATCTGGATTAACCATTCTCTGCACACCCCCATGTACTTTTTCCTGGCCAACTTGGCAGTTCTGGAGATCTGCTACTCTTCTACCATTGCCCCGCTGACTCTGGCCAGCGTCCTGTCCACGGAGAGAGACTTCATCTCCTTGCCTGGCTGTGGAACCCAGATGTTCTTCTTCACCTTCCTAGGCAGTGCTGACTGCATTCTACTAGCTGTCATGGCCTATGACAGGTTTGTGGCCATCTGTCACCCTTTGCGTTACACCCTCATGATGAGCTGGTGGTTGTGTGTCCAGCTGGCCCTGGGGTCTCTCGTGCTGGGCTTCATCTTGGCACTGCAGCTGACTGTACTCATCTTCCAACTCCCCTTCTGCAGCAGCAAAGAAATCAGCCTGTTCTATTGCGATGTCCTCCCTGTCATGAGACTGGCCTGTGCAGATACCTGGGTCCATGAGGCCACGCTGTTTGTGGTCAGCATCATCGTCCTCACCATCCCCTTCCTGCTTATCACTCTCTCCTATGTCTTCATCGTGGCCGCCATCCTGAAGATCCGCTCGGCAGAGGGGAGGCACAAGGCCTTCTCCACCTGCTCCTCCCACCTGACTGTGGTCCTGCTCCAGTACGGATGTGGGGGCCTCATCTACCTGTGCCCGAGCTCCAGCTACTCTCCAGAGAGGGGCCAGGTAGTGTCTGTGGTTTATACATTCATCACCCCTGTGCTGAACCCCTTGATCTACAGCATGAGAAACAGAGAGCTTAAGGATGCTTTGAAGAGAACAATGATCAGATTCCTGTTGTCCTAAACACAGTAAACACTCTGGATGTTCCTCTCCAACATTGCTGGGAAGAAACAAATGAGTATGCTTTCTGGGAGATGAGGAGGTGGGAGCTAAGAGGTCATTGGATTTATACTGTTACTTCTTCCTGGTTATATTATTTCTGAGTCATTTTTCTTTTCTCAGCCTCGGATTCTTCATCTCTAAAATGGGGATGAAAATGCCCACTAGACTTAAATCTGGGGTAGTTTTGAGGACCCAAAGTGAAAATACTTCGTGATTTTTTAAAGGGCGATATGGCAGTGAATGTGGTCATTGCTTATCCTCATCATTACATGTAAAGTCTGTGTCCGGTTCTCAGGTTCTTAGTGGGGTCACATGTTGACACATGTACTCAGGGCCAGAGCCAAGAACAAGATGCTCATCAAACCAGGACCATCGCAACCACTCTCTGCTGATTGCCGTGGTGCAAATGCTGAGCTTATACCTTTTCGAATTCTCTTTCATCCTAAATTCTTCTTCCTGGGAAAGGTGATGGGGAAAGCACTGGAGTTTAAAAGTTGTGGTTCTTTTTTCTTACCTTTATACCCAGAGCTAATCTGTCTGCATCTCAATCTCTGACTCCGTATTAGTTGTTAGTCTGCGTCTAACTCACTCTCCCCGTGCCTGTTGGGTCTCCTCCCCATTGTGTCCTTTCTGTCTCAGATACACACACACACACACACACACACACACACACACACACACACACTCACATGTTTCACATTTCTCTCTGTCCCTAGCTGCTATGGTCTGATTATTTGTGTCCTCCTACCTCAGGTTCATCTGTTGAAATCCTAATCCCCAATGGGATGATATCAGGAGGTGGGGCCTTTGGGAGGTAATTAGGTCATGAGGATGGAGCCCTCAGGAACAGGATTAGTGCATTCATAAAAGAGACCCCACAGAGCTCCCTGGCCCCTTCCGCCATGTGAGGATACAAGAAGTCTGTGACCTGGAAGAGGTTCCTCACCCAACCCTGACCTCAGACTTCCAGCCTCCAGAACTGTGAGAAATAAATGTCTGTTGTTTACAAAGCCACCCAGTCTATGGTACTTTGTAATGGCAGCCCGGATGGACGAAGACACGAAGTGTACATACTATGGAAAGATTGCCTTTTAAAATTGAGCCTCTCTGGGTAGGAGAGGGGTAATGTTGGTTCAGATCTGGATTCAGGTTGAGGAAAAGCTAGTTCTGTGAAGATAAACACTGGCTGGACACAACGAGGGGAAAGGACTCTAATGTGGCTGTGAGCAGGAGGGTAATTGTTTCAGGACGATCCCTGTCTCAGAGTAATGGCATCAGAACATCAGAACATAGATAGTTTACTGTCTTTTTGTAGGGTGGGGGAAGCTCATTTACTCCTCTGCCCATTGATTAGTGAGGGATTTATTGGGGTGCTTGACTGGCTCAGTTGGTGGAGTGTGTGCCTCTTAATCCCAGGGCTGTGAGTTCAAGCCCCATGTTGGGTGTGGAGCCTACTTTAAAAAAATAAAAATAAAAAATTATGAGTGATTTATTCATTCAACAATATTTAAGAAGACAGTAAACAACTATTTATGGAACTCTGCTATGTACTATGTACCCACCCGCGGTAGGTGGAGCAAGAAGTGGAAAGGTAAGTAAGAGGCAACTCCTGCCTTGAAGGAGGTTAAGTCTAGTAGTGTTTAAGAACACAAACCATGATAGCCCAAGGGCAAGCGATACAATGCCATGAGCTTCTGGAGGAGGGACAGATAAAGGAATCAAGGCAAGTGTGATGGGGGAGGTGGCATTTGAGCAACACCATGCAGGTGTCCAGGTCTCTCTCTGTGTGCAAAGAGGAGCAGGAAGGGCATTTCTTTCTTCCTTCTTCTTTCTTTTTAAATGATTTTATTTATTTATTTGAGAGAGAAAGAGAGAGAGAAAGAGAGCGTGCCTGCTCGTGTGGGAGGGGGGTGGGGGGGCAGGGACAAGCAGACTCAGCTGAGCCTGACGAGGGGCTCAGTCTCATGACCCTTAACTGACTGAGCCACCCAGGCGCCCAGGAAGGGCATTTCTGAAGGGCGGAATTGTAAGGGCAGAAGAATGAGCGCTTTGTGCCTCTGTTTCCTTATCTGGAAAAGTATAAAATGTCTGCTACATTTTTTTTCTTTTCTTTTTTTTTTTTTCTGAAAATGTATCACAGGCTTAGAAGCTAGAAACAATGACCAGGATTCATATTACATGGAACTGAAATGTTCCCATCTTCCTTTGAAAGACAAGAACCCGGGGCACCTGGGTGGCTCAGTTGGTTAAGCGTCTGCCCTCAGCTCCAGTCTTGATCCTGGAGTCCCGCGATCGAGTCCCGCATCGGGCTCCTTGCTCCATGGGGAGCCTGCTTCTCCCTCTGCCTGCCGCTCCCCCTGCTTGTGCTCTCTCTCTCTGTCAAATGAATAAATAAAATCTTAAAAAAAAAGCAAAGACAGACAAGAACCAGAAAGGATCTTCTTTGGTTCACTTACGGACACTTGCTGCCCTTCCCGTGTCCTACTGCGCTATTCCCCTACGTCAGTGTTATTTTCTGGACACGAGTCTTGTTGAATAATTGGTGTTTGGGAGAAATAAACTTTCTATGGTCAAACAAGTGTGAAGAGTACTGTGCTGATCAAACCCCAACCAGTGGTCTCCTACAGGTTCACTTGGTGCTTGTAACGTGCAAATGTGCAGTCAGACTCTAGGATGAGAGATCCATTTCTCTGATGTTTTCTGAATTCTGTCACCACTGAACTCTTCTCTTCCTTACCCTGTTGAACCTGCTGAGGCTGACTGACTACCAAGAGGGTGGTTTCACTAGCGATTGAAATAGTCCAGGCATTTTTCAATTCTCCACGCTCCTTGAGAAAAACAAGTGTAGTTATCATGGGTTAGTAGGCTTCTTCTCAAGTGATTGCATTAGGGAATTAATGATTGCCCATTTATCGTCACAAAAACCCATGAGACGACCCTATTGTTTTCTCTGCTTACAGATAAGGAAACTGTGACACAGGGAATTTCAGTAATGTGTTCAAGGTCACACAGCCAGGACAGGCAGAATGTGGGATTTGATGTGCATGGTGTGGTTTCAAAGCCCGGGGAACAAAAC
Organism: Halichoerus grypus; assembly: GCF_964656455.1. Lineage (NCBI taxonomy): Eukaryota > Metazoa > Chordata > Mammalia > Carnivora > Phocidae > Halichoerus > Halichoerus grypus. The sequence continues at coordinate 11,252,693 of NC_135722.1, read as the reverse complement.
TGCTCCTCTCCCAGTAAGTTATCCCTGTATTATGGGAGCCTGGGGAGATCCCTTCATTCTTCTGTACTTAATTTCATAATAAAATGGGGGCAATAATATCTACTCTATTTCCTCAAATTATTGTGACATCTTGGGGGAGGGCACAGAAAAACTGTAAAAGTACAATGAAAGATTCAGCATGGTTAGTTTAATATCCAAATGGAGGGGTGCCTATGTTGGTGCATTCCTTGGTTAATCTCCAAATACTTGCATTCCACTTACTTCATAGTAGCCCTGGAAGGTGAATAATCCTGGTTTGTTGCTCTTAAGCGGCTCATGGGCTAGCCAGGGAGACAGACGGGTAAGCAGCTAGGTACAAGACAACACGGGGTGGGCTTTAAAAAGAGGTCTGAACAAGTTCTCTTAGGGGCAGGCAGGCAGCGGGGCCAAGGGGCCGCCTGAGTGAACCAGAGGGTTCCGTCCTGAACGAGCAGCAGGGGTCTGCCAGACATGAAATGGAAAAAGGGCCTACCGGGCAGAGGTAGGTGGGAAATCCCGGGCACATCTGGCTCAGAGAAGAGGTGGGCATTTGGTGAGGCTGACGATGGTGTTGTGTGTGGCACGGAGTGACAGTGCACAGGGCCGGGGCCAGAAGGGGCAAGGGCCTGAATGCCACTCTAAGAGTATGGACTCCCTCCTCTTTGTAATGAGAGGCCACTGAGGAGTCTCAATCAGAAGAAAGACATAATGGAGCCATATTATGGGAAGATTCATTTATTAAATTTCGTAAACATTAACTGAGTGCCTAGTCCCTTGTTGGCCCTATGCCTGGGTCTGGGTCCATGTCGATAGAAGAGAAGAGACAAGACTGCTGCCCTCACGGAGTTTACAGAAGATGTGTGAGGCAGACCAGGTCATTCGCAGTGTGGTAGGGCTATGGTGAAGTCCAGGGTGTCACAGGGGCACGTCTGGGGGACACTTAAGTCAATCCTGGAGGGTGAAACATTTGCTCTGAGGCCTGGAGAATGTATGAGAGTTGTCCAGGACGGATATGGGGGAGAAGAGAGCTCTAGAAGGTGAATAGCATTAACTCTGGCATTAATTTGGGATTTGAACTATGTACTGGGTAGCTAAGAGATGGCTCCTGGCTTTCATTCTCCTGTGTATTCATTCCCTTCACCTTGAGTGTTGGCTGCAGCTGGTGAGTAGCTTCTAGTGAACGAATAGAGAAAAAGTGATGTCACAGCTGAGATTGGGTTACAAATACACCTTGGCTTCCGTCTCTCTCTCTCTCTCGTCTTCCTGCTCTGATGGAAACCAGCTGCCATGTTGTGAGCTGCTCTATGGAGAGGACTACATGGCAAAGAAACCAAGGGAAGCTTCCGGCCAATAGCCCTTGAGGAGCCCAATCCTGCCAACCACAGAGTGACCTTGGAAGCGGACCCTCCCAAGTTAAGCCATGAGATGAGACTGTGGCCCCAGGCAACACCTTCTCTGCAGTCTGTGAGAGATTGTGAGACAGAAGCACCCAGCTCAGCTGCACGGGGATCCCCGCATCACAGAAGCCAGAGGATAATAAAGGTTTACTGTTTCCAGCTGCTAGGTTCAAGGGCCATTATGCTATGCAGCTCTATATAACCAATACAAACAACAGGGGTAAGGGGGAGAAGACCACAGGTCAGTAAGTTTATTCTCCATCCCTCCCGCAGTGGGGGAAGAGATGCTCTTGGGAACAGAAAGGACCTTCCCCTTAAATTCTCTAGTTCCCCTTATCTCTACTCACCACCATTACCTTGAGGTGCACCAGCCAGAAAGTGGTCTCGCCTGTTCCGCAGATGGTCCAGATCGGGTAAAGCTCAGTCCTTTTCTCAATGGGAAAAGAAGTAGGCTCGGAGTGAGGAGAGAGAAGGAAGTGGAGCTCCCAAATGCCAGGATCCTCTTTTTGGTTTGTTTGTAAAAGTGAAATTAAGTGTTGGCTGAATTATACATAGCCAAAATGCACACTTGATCTGGATTATGTTTGTTTAATGGGGAAACAGCTACACCAAGACAGAGTAGGTGGGGAACCAAGTTCCACTGTGGGGCAGAAAAATAAAAATACATCAGAGAGAAGGGGCTCCTACTGAACCTTAAGTCCATGTCCACTGACCTGGAGACCCTAGCGTCCACTTGGGCTCAATATCAGTCTTTTTCACCAGCCCCTGGACTCTCCTTGCCCAGGTCCCATATTCCAGTTAACTTGACTTTTTCCAGTTCCTTGTACACGACTAGCAGGTGGAATCCATACTTCTCTGCCTGGCAGGGAAGAGTAAATATTAATATACTAATAGAAAATGAATAAAATAGGGTTCATGCCTAATGAGAGTTTTAAGGAAGGCTTGAAGTCTGTAACTACCTTCAAATAGAATGCTATAATAATAGACGTCTGCCGATGTGTCCCCTCTTGGGTTCCTGGATTCCAACTGCACTTAAGAGGGCTCTTTACAGTATTTCTAATATTTAAGAAGTTTTAAGGGAAATCATATAGTCATTTCTGTTATGGCCCCATAGGCTAACCAAGAGGTTATTATATTTTTTCTTCATGGAAACATCAGTAGGAAATCAAATGTCTTTTTGGTTTTCTAGTTTTATTGAGATATAATTAACATATGACATGGTATTAATTTAACGTATACAGCATAATGATTTGAGATATATATATATATGTAGTGCAAAATAAATTTAGTTAACATCTGTGACCTCACATAGTTACAATTTATTTTTCCTGTGATGAGAACTTTTTTTTTAAAGATTTTATTTATTTATTTATTTGTCAGAGAGATAGTGAGAGAGCACAAGCAGGGGGATGGGCAGGCAGAGGGACAAGCAGGCTCCCCGCTGAGCAAGGAGCCCAATGATGCCCGACTTGATCCCAGGACCCTGAGATCATGACCTGAGCTGAAGGCAGACATTTGACCATCTGAGCCACCCAGGGGTCCCGAGAGCTTTTAAGATCTACGGTCTTGGCGACTTTGAAATGCACAATACATTCTTGTTAACTCTGGTTGCCATGCAGTTTGTTACATCCCCAGGACTTATAACTGGCAGTTTGTACCTTTTGACCTCCTCCATCCATTTTGTACCCCCACCCCTGGCAACCACCAATCTGGTCTCTGCATCTGAGTTCGAGGAATCCAAATTTCTGATTACCCTGTAAATATATTTTGATAAGGATAAGGAATCTTTTGAAATAAGAGATCCATGAATGAAAACAAAGACAATAGGATGTTCTTGATCTTGAAGAGGTTGGGAACCACTAGTTTTGACCAGCCCCCTATGTCACAAATGAGAAAGAAGGTTGTGTGATGTGAAGTGACAGCCGTTGTGTGGCAGAAACTCTGCCTAGAACCCAGGCCTCCCAGCTCTGTGTCAGCAATCATTCTACAGCCCCATAGCAACTCTCCCTTCATGCAAAGGACAGATTACATTTCTTAAATGTTTGGACAAAGGCAAGGAGCAAGAAATAGTGGTGGAAATTATAGGGAGGGAAATTTTTGTTTTGTATAGCAATGAACAAACAAACAAACAATGGTTGGAACTCTTCCACCAGGAAAGATGCTTCCTTGAGGGTGTCTGGAAAAATTGTGAAACAATTAAGATGGAAAAAAAATAAAAAAGATTACCAGGTGTCAGATGGCCTGCTAGGCCTTTCTGGGTTATTTGCTTTTATTATTGATCTGTGCCTCCTATGGTCTTGTAACTATTTTACAATTCTGTAAATTGTAGAAAACTGCTGGTAATGCAAATAATTCTTGTCCATAGAGAGGCAAATGAAATCTTTCTGATGGAGGTGCCATTGATCTCCTCCCACCCCCAGAAACCAGTTTTGCGTTTAACATACTCATTTCAGCATTCCTGATTGCCTGTAGGTGTGTGTTCTTTGGGTCCTTCTCTAAACAGTTTTTTTTGACACCTTAATCGTTCCCTCATTAATTTCCCAGGACCCTGGGATCATGACCTGAGCCGAAGGCAGACGTTTGACCGAATGAGCCACCCAGGAGCCCCTGATTTTATCTTTTTAAAAACAATTATCATTAACAAGGAGGCCTTGAATGTTCCATCTCTGGATGTGTTCAGGCAGAAGCTGAATGGCTAACCTTGATCCTTATTCCAGACTCCTATGGCCCTTTCCAGACTTTAATGTAGAGCTGTTCACATATCTGTTTCCCTCAGGAGACTCTGTTTTCCTAAGGCGCGGGACCTAGCCATCCATCCCCACTAACAAAAATTTAAAGAAAGGTGGGATACGGTTTCTGACTTACTCACCTTTTCCATTTATGACCACCAGGGGGCGCAGAAACCTTCCTTTACCAAAGTCGGGAACCCACCTAAGGGAAGGCCGGGGGTGGAAGGCAGTGTAGCCTACAGGGAGCATCTGGGCTGAGAATCACAGAGTTCATCCACCCGACCGCCTACAGACCGTATCTTTATGGGAGGCGATGAAGTCAGCATGGAGCAAGCACTACGATCGCTGAAGAGGGCAAAGTTCTGTTAGAATTACGAAAATATTTACAGCCTCTTAACCTGAATACATCTAGCACATTCTTTTCCTGACTTGAGAATTCAGCCTTCGGACTGCCAGACCCACTTGCTGAGCACCGCCCTCCGCGGGATAGATCATTGGTTCCCAAGGGCGAAGACGAATGGGGAAGAGGGAAGAGAGGGTGGGGTGGGGTGTAGAGGGAGGGGTCAGCACGAAGATCCCGCCCACTTTTTCAGAAGACACATCCCACCCGGGAACCTACACCGCGTAGGAACTGAGACCGCTTCAGCTTTCCGAATAGATAGAGATACCACACATCTCCATCTTACCACCCAGCGCTATGCGGTACGAGCCAGTCATTCCTCCTCTGTCGCCCGGGCCTCACGGCACACCGAAGTGGGTATTTACTCTGACTTACAGACGCGGAAACGGAGTCCCGTAGAGAAACGGCGACTTCCCCAAAGTTGCACACATTCTTAGCAGCAGGTGTTGACTTCAACATTGGACTGCTTCCATTTCTCGGAGGAGCCCCGATTGCCTACGGTGTCAAACCCAAATTCTTCGCCCCCACCTGTTCAGTCCCGTCATATTCCCAGTTATTTCCTCTAGGAACACGCGTCCACAGCGCCAACCCGCAGGCCCCTGGACGGCCAACTCCGACCCTCGGAGCGCCCTTCCTCCCGGCGGGACGCCTGGCTCTCCCTCCCACCTGCTAGGCGCAAAGCGCATCGCCAGAGTTCTCGGTTCGCGGGACTGTGTGCGGCTGGGCCCGGCACAGCCTGGTGCAGCCGGTGAGCGGCGGTCGGGCGGAAAGGATGGGCTCTCCAGCAGGACTTCCCCGCCCCCCGAGGGGCCAGCCGCGCGGGTAGCGGGAGCCGTGGGGGCGGAGACCGCTCGGGCCCTTTAAGGAGGAGCGCGGGGCGCGGCCCAGGTGAGGGGCGGGCCAGCCGGGCGGATCTGCGCTGCGCGCCGGCGCCGACCCGGGAGCCGGATTTGGAGCGCTCGGCGCCGGCGGGGCCGGAGGGGGCGGCGCGGCGGAGCCTCCAGTGGCCTCGGACGCTCCTCCTAGCCCGCGGCCGCCGCCCGCCTCCGCCTTTGCCTCCAGCTCCTTCGCCCCGGCCCGGCCGGCCGCCACTTCCGGCCGCTCACCTGGGACGCGCTCACCTGCCTCCGGGCGCCTGGGCACCGGGATGAAGGACCGGCTGGAGCAGCTGAAGGCCGTGAGTCCCGCCGCACCCGGGAACTGGCGGGCCGGGGGCTGCAGCTGCGCGGGAGAGGGCCTTCCCTTTGCTCCCCACATCGGGGCTAGAGGGGGCCCCCGCGCGAGGCCTGAGCTCCCCGAGCTCCAGCCGCATCTGCGCCCCTTCCGCACCTCCCTCCCCTCCTCTTCGGGGTCACGTGCCGGTGATTCATCCCTGGGCTGCGATTTCCGTGGATGCCAGCAGCTCTCCCCCCCCCGTCCCTCCCCCAAGCTGGACAGTGTCACTCCAGAGCTGGGGTCCGCAGGTGGGGGCTGCCTGAGCCCAGCGAGGTTCTCTTTGAGGTCAGGGGTCACCTCCACCTGCCTGCTACTGCCTGGCACTATGCCCAGGAGCAGCCTCCTCCTACCCTCCCTTCTTGTCTCCCTGGGCGGGGGGGCGGCGTCGAATCGGGCTGCCCCTCCCCGCCAGGAGCAGCTCAGAGTTCCTGGGTGACCTCCTGAGCTGTGAGCTGGTCACGTGCCAGGATGGGCCCCGCTCCTCGCCATTCCGAGGTCTATAATTATTAATTTCTCCGTCATCCTCGGGACAGCTGAGCAAAGGATCCGAAGGTAGACGGCCTCCGGTCCTACTGCACAAAAGCTGTGAAACCTCAGGCTACTTACTCTTCTGAGCGTCTGTTTTCTTACCTGTCGAGTGAGGATGATCATCCCTTAGAGATTTGTTGTATCAAATGACATAATGGGGCTTGATATGGAGAATTGTTAAAGCGTGGGTTTTTGAGTCACTGACTCATTCAACAAATAATTACTGAGTACATTCTATGGGGCAGGCCCCCTGCTAAGCCCTGGGGATTGGGTGACACAGGCTCTGTCTTTACGGAATTTTAAATCTAGCCTTTGATAGATACAAAGCAGTCCCTCTGCCTGGGAGCTTGTTAGGAGTGCGAAGCCTAGGCCCCTGCCTGGACCTACAAAATCAGCCTGATTACTCACGAATCTCCCCAGGTGATGCAAGACCACATTCAAGTTTGGGGAGCACAGGAATGGATAGAACTGGGCTTGCCTCCTGGCTACGCTGCTTACTCTGAGCCTAGTTTTGTCATCTGTAAAGTGTGTGGTTGTGAGGACTGAGAGCGTGAGAGAGCACGCAGAGCCCTTTGTAAGGTGCAGAGCACAGGTAGGATTAATAGATGGTAAATATTATGCTGATAGCTGTCGAAGCTCTTTGGAAAAATGCAGGCCTCCTGCAAGCGTGAGGGACTGCTGGGATGGTGTTGCACTCTTCCCTTGTCTCTGGTGAGACCTTCATGCCCCTCCGGCCTGCTCTGCCTGCTCTGGGTCCTAGGGCTGCAGAGGAGGCGAGGGTGATGGGGAACAGGAGAAGCAAAAGGCACAGCCACAGAGAGTGGGAGGGAGCCTCCCTGCCTCCCGCCTGCTTGCTTGCTCTTTGTCATCTGAGCCTCCTAACATCCTGGTCACAGACAGGGCAGATTTTATTGCCCCTGTTTTTATACAAGAGGCAAGTAGAGCTCAGCTTGGGTAGGAGGGGTGTCCCAGAGCTGGGCAGGGCACAACCCGGGGAGGAACCGAGGCCCCTGGCGCTCTCCACCGGACTCTTTTCCTGAGGCGTGCTGGTTGGGGAGGCAGAAAGGAAAGGTTTTTAAGCTCTTCCTCTATCGGCCAGCACACCCAGCAATCCTAAAACAGCGCAGAACTGAACAGCGGGCAGCGGCGACTCCCTTCCTTGTGTTAGGAAATTCATTTCCAGAGGAAGATAGCCCACAGCCCCTTTCAAGCCCACTGTCAACAAAAAGCAAAGAACTTTGAGTTCTGAGTTTCCTTGCCAGGAAAGCCAAGCAAGTCCCCTTGCTTCCCCGAGCCTCATTGTTACCCTCTGTCAAATGGAGCTTTACCCCTGGGGAAGGTCAAAGTCAGCCTGAAGGCTGTGCAGTTATGGGGTGCTGCCCTGGTGTTTTGGAGCAGGGGTTTGGCTGGTAGAGCTGTGCAAAGAGGACCAGGCTGCAGGTTCAAAGGTTCTAATTGTCGCCTGGCCACCGAATAGCTGTGTTCCTTCGTTTCCTTCGTATCCTTATCTCTCTGCTTCTCTGTTCCTCTTTTGTTAAACGAGAATTTTGGTTCACCTCAGAAACCCCTCCTGGCAAATGTTCACATCTTCTGTGAAGGCTGTTGTTCAAGTTTGCATGGATTTTGGTTTCTAGTCCACACCCCATCCCTGTCCCCCTGCAGGGGAGAGATGCCTTCACTGCAACAAGATAACCCCCTCTCTGATTCCTTTCATCGATGAAGGATGTTAGTTACCCTGCATGAAACCAGTTTCACACCGAGCAATCCTGTGTAATCTCTCCGGCATCTTTCTAAACCTTTGGGGGAGGCGAGGTGAGAACTGCCTCTAGATAGTTGAAGGGCTGTCATGTGCAGGAGATTAGCTTTCCTCCTTGTAGATAAAAGGAGAAGATTGAAGTTGATGGGTAGAACTAAGGACTCTGCACAAAAGCTTTGTCAGTAGTCAGAGCTGCCCAAGGATGGACTGGGCTGGCCAGAGAGGTTGTGAAGCCTCAAGCCTGGGGGTGAGGCAGGAAGCTTGCGGGAACGTCCAACGTTGTAGGAATTTGAGCAGCTCTTTGAGGGCTGGGGGGCAAACAAAAAGATTTCAGGCCCTCACCCACCCTGATGATGTGTGGATGCTTTGTTGTCTGTGAGCCTGTGCTAGGCACCGTGAGGCTCTGGGGTTTCTAGGACCGAAGTCTCAGTTGCGCCCATAAAGTGGGTCATCGTACTTTCCCCATAGGGCCATTGTGGAAGTTGGATGAGATAATCCGAGATAATCACCTGCCATAGGACATGTGAGTTCCCCAACTTGACCTTCTGGGAGCCGCATCCACACTGAGGGGGCATACCTCCAGAGGCCAGGGTCACAGACCTGACTCATCCCTTGCCCTGCTCTTCCTGGTAGACTTAGTCAGCAGCCTGCTTCGCCAGAGAGTGGGACAGGCTTGCCAGGATGCCTACCCCCCAGCCCGTCTCACAAGGCGGTTCTTGCTGATTTCTCACTAGTTGAATTTTGGGTCTGCTGAGTCCAAGCAATTCCTGTCCCAGCTCTCTTTTCATTCCGCAAACATTTACCGACCACCTACCATGGCCCAAGCACCTGTGAAAGGTACTGGGCTATACTGGTGATTACCACCTATTCCTGGATGTTCTTACGAAGTTCACAGAGAGGGAGACCCACAAGAAGCAGAAAATGATGATACCATCCTTGTGGTGGAAGCCACCGTGGGAAGACCCCGTTGACTGGCCTCCGGGGACAGGGCACTAGAGAGTGGGGGGTGCTTCCCAGAAGGGATGCTTGAGCTCAAGTCTTGTCAAGACCAAGTCCCATGTCTTCAAGGAACGTAGAGTCTCCCGAGAGGCGAGGATCCGGGATTTTCTCAGCCACTCTCCCCTTGGTGAGTGCTTCACTTCTTCACCACAATCAGTGCTTTGGGACTTCTATGTTCTGGGAATGCTCATCTTCATCCTTTTGGACCTCTTCCTGCTGGACATCATGTTAGGCAGAATTAGGACACAGAGTCCAGGTCTTAAAGAATAAATGGTCATGTGTGAAAAAAAAACCCAAGTCAAAGGTAGGTAATGATAGCAGTGATGTAGGGAATAGAGGTCAAGGACTTTGGACCTCTGGAGGACTAGAAGTAACTTGGGGTACACTTTGGACCTCTGGAGGACTAGAAGTAACTTGGGGTACACCAGGCCCTCCGAAGCCAGTGCCCATAGGGACACACTAATGAAATCAACCACGTGGGGCTCTAAAGGCCAGACTAACTCTTTATTCTTTCTGTTCTGTCTTGTGTCTTGCTGCATCCCCAAGGGCTCCTTGGCCTCCTGCTGCATTTGACATTCTGGGGTCTCCGTAGGACCAGAGGTCCCGATGATAAGGGTTTGAGGGTACCCCCCCTCAGAAACATGGGGCTGTACTTTCCTTTAAAGCTTACTTTGTTCAGGAAATATATATTGAACTCCTACTGTGTGCTAGGTGCTTTGGCTCATAACCAAATCTTAACATCCTGACTTGAGAATCTCTTTGCTGAGATTCAACCCGAGAATCTCTTCATTGAGATTCAACTTAAGAACCTTTTCCCTGAGATTCTGTCCTTTAGTGATAAGATTTCTTACTGGTCAGTGATTTCTTCCTGGGAGGATTCACCCCATGGGAGAGCAGTTTAGATGGAGCAGACAGGAGGCCCAGCTGAGATGAGTGACAGTGGATTGAGTAGGGATTACGGACTCATCAGCCAGAGGCCAGAAGAGAAAATGCTTGGTGGAGAGAAGGGGATTAGATTTATTTTTGTTCCTGGGAGTGAGGGGGAGGCCGGGGCCTGGCAGAAGCCGGGGGAGAAATGCTGGTTTGTGTCATGCTCTCTCCCCTCCCCTACTGTCAAAATTCCTACCTATCTTCCAAAACACATTCTTTACACTTACCCTAACTGCAACCTAGATATTCTCCCTCCAGTCCAGCTGCCCATATGGGCCGTATTCCTTTGTAGCAAATGCCTTTCTCCTATTAGGTCAGTGGCGTTTTTGTCACCACGGAGCAGGCTTGAAACCACCTTCATTTGTTTTTTCATGAGTTGGACTCTTTGTCTCCTAGGTCCTATTGTCTTCAAGATTGATGATTCTAGGGGTGCCTGGCTGGCTGGGACTCTAGAGCAGATGACTCTTGATCTCAGGATTGTGAGTTCGAGCCCCACATTGGGTATAGAGATTACTTAAAAATAAAATCTTAAAAATCAATAATTCTCTTCCTTGTCACCAGATCATCAGCTGCTGTAAAAACGATCATTTATTGAGCAGCTACTTACTATCTGACAGGACTTGTGTTAGGTATCTTACAGACGTTGTCTCTAACCCTTTCAACCCTGCAAGGCAAGGTGGTGTTTTATATTATTCCCATTTCACAGGTCAGGAGATTGAGACTCCGATTTGATTGACATTCCAGCTGGGAAATGTTGGGATCAAGAATTGAACATGTCTGTCCGGCTTTTTTCAATCTCCCTGCACCGTATTTGATCCTCTCCCCAACTACCCTGCACTGCAGGCCTCTTGACGCAGTGGCAGAGAGGGTATTGCTGTGGGACCCCAGTGCCTAGCGCTCTGCATGGTGGTTATCCAGCAAACATTTGTGTATTGATGAAGCCACAGCTTGGCCCTTACACATCCCTTACTCATCCTTATGGCTTCGGCTTCCCTCTCCATTCCCCGTGGGCTGGTGAAGTACAGCATTTACTCAGGGAGCCCATGACTTTGCTAATGAAGCCAGAGGTCACTGGTTCTATCCTCAAGGACAAGGATGGATGAGTGCCAAGGCTCCTAGCTGTTCCTAAACCCTTAGCCCAGTTCATCATGGGCGGTGGCCCCGTTTAGAAGGACAATGAAGGAGAAGATGTGGGTGCCACGGTGAAAATCTAGCTCACCCCATTTCTCCCCTGGCCAAGTCTTAGACATCTCTTAATGCTCTGTTCCGATGTCACCACAGGGCGGCCTCCACACCCTGAGCGGGCAGCATTTCTGATTCCTCAGACTCTTTATTCTTGTTGATGGGTAACAGCGGGGACCTAGCGCGTGTCGGAAGCTGCCTGCCCTGCGTGTGTGCTGACTGGGGGAGCACAGACCACACAGCCCACAGCAGGGAAGGCTGCAGACCACGCTACAGACCTCCAGTGATGTATGGAGACAGTCTGCAGATGAGCTGACTTGGATTCTGGAGTCCCTGAGGGGTTGCACCTGCAGCTCCTTGGATCTCGGGCCTCTGCAGCTTCCTCCTGTCACCAGTGTCCTCAGCCTCCACGGTCAGGTCAGCCGGTTCTCTGGCAGTGGGCCATTTCCATGGCAGCGTTCCCCTGCGGGCACTGTGAGTGCAGTTCAACCTAAAGGAGACTAGGGGAACAGCCGCTCTCTGGGGATGCTTAGCTGTCTGGGGTAGGGCAGCGTAGTGTGGCATCGGGCTTGCTTTTTTAAAAGATAAACTTGTAACTTTGGACTAATTTTAGATTTACAGAAAAATTACAAAGACAATACAGAGAGCCCCTGTCTACCTGCACCTGGTTTCCTCCCTTGATGACACCTTCCATTATGATGGTACTGCCAAACTCAGGAACCGACATTGGCCTGTTAACTCACTGAGCTCGGACTTTATTTGGATTCCACTCATTTCCCCACGAATGTCCCGTTCTCTGATCTGGGATCCAATCCAGGACACCACATGGCAGCGAGGTGTCCTGCTTCCTTCGCCTTCCCTGGCCTGTGATGGTTTCTCCGTCGTTCCTTGTTTTCCACGGCCTGGTCAGTATGGCTTGTGTGTTTTCGTGCCTCGGAAGTGTATTTCCGGAGGCCGGTGCTGCATGCCGCGGCTGGGGTGCGCTGGCTGTTGGGAGGCGTCGCTCCGTGTGGTTGAGAGCAAGGGCTCTCCCAGCTCAGGCACTCACCATCTGCGCCCTCTTGGGCAGGTTGCTTGGCATCTTTATGCTTTCATTTTCTCAGCTGCAAGATGGGGAGGGTCCCCAGAAGATCGTTATAGAGATTAAATGGTAAATGTAAAGTGCATGTCTTAGAAGAATCCTCAGCCCGTGGGGAGCGCTGGATGGATGGTACCTCATGTAACTAATAGTGAAGTGTTCTAGAAGGATCATGATGGGGAGGGGGCTTGTGGGAAGGGGCTGAAAGGAAGTGTTGAGCAGAAGGCTGGGGATGAGTAGAGAGGAAGATGTTATTAGTTCCTCCATTCTGTGCCCTGAGAACGGGATGCTGTGGGGTGTTGAGAGGCGGGGTGCAGAGGGAGAGGAAGTCAGAAAAGAGTGAAGACAGGCTGGAGTAGGGGGAAGAGCTAGAAGGGGACCTGAACTCTCCAGGGGGAAGCAGAAGATATTCTTTCAGTCTCTTTGAATGGCTCCTGGGACGTGAGAGCATGTAGGAAAAGGGGTGGTCTTCTCACTCTGGTGGTCTTCCTGCAGGTATCCTGTGGGTAAATCCACTCATCTTTCAACATTTCCCCAAGGGATCACCTTTGCACACATTCTCTAATAGGCTTCTCTCCTCGCCAGGAGGGAGTCCCCCTTGGATTCAGGCGAGGTTGGGCATCCCGTCTTCTCCTGCGTGTGTGATTCCTTAAGTGCTGTCCTCACCCACCACGTGGGGTTGTAATGACCCGTGTGCCGGGAGTTGGAGCCAGTGAGGTCCTGGAGAACAGGGGGTGCTGAGTTTGGTCTGTGCATCCCCAGTGTCTGTACTGTTGTCTGGGAAATGATGGTGTTCAGTAAATACTGTTGGGTGAATGAATGGATGGGACCTTGTAGTGGGAAAGAGAATGTGTGGATGTGGGGTTGGTTATGACACCCCATCGTCTCTCTAAGTTAATGCACTGTGAACCCAATGGACTGGACCAGGCAGGGTTCTGTCCTGGCTTTGTTCCATATTAGCTGTGTGATTCTGGACGAATTAACCGCCCCCCACCACACATTCCTCATCTGTATAGGACAGCATCTACCCAGGACATTTTTCCTCCTCCTCCTTTTCTTTGGGTGAACTTCCATCCCTTTTCACTGTTCCTTCTCCAGACCTAGCTCAGGTCCCAAGAAGCAGAAACAGGTGGTGATTAACATGGCACTAGGGATGGAACTTTGATGAGTTCTGTATCCAACAAACGGAAGGCAGGGTCTTTCCAAACACATGTGGAAGATTGAAAAATACTGGCCACGTACGAAGACCTGAAGAAAATATGTCAGATTGCACAGAATATGAAATCCTTTAGGCCATGTTCCCTGACTATGACATAATAAAGTTAGCAATACAGTAACCATCCTCCCCCACCCCCCGGGCTTACCCTCTTTGGAAATTTAAAAAAACCTTTCTAAATAACTCTGGGATTAAGAAGAAACCAAAAAGGAAATGACAAAATATTTAGAGTGATAATAAGAGTAGTAAATACCAAAATTTGCGAAAGTAGCAGAAGCAAAATTCAGAGACAGCTTTATTTCTTTAAATACATATTCCAGAAAAATGACTTCATTCAAATAAATGAGCTAAGTTTCAATTCATGCTGAGGGACCTGCTGTCCCCACCTGAACATTGGTATTAGAATCGCACCTTTGGTAGAACTCTCTTCAGAGGAAAGAGGCCAGGTTCTCTGCTTAGGTGGCATGGTCTCGAGCATTTAATACGGACCCAGCACTGCTCTCAACATTTCCTGTGTATTAACTCATTTAATCCTCACAGCAGTTCTGTGAGCAGATTCTTCATGTTGCAAATGAGAAAACCCCAGCACAGAGAGGTTCAGTAACTTGCTTAAGATCACACAGCTACTGAGCAGCAGAGCTGGGTTCTCAACTTGGGCCTGTCAGATGCATCTGTGTCTCTATATACATGCATAAGAGTCATAGGATTTATGTGCATAGGTAACTTTTAAAAAAAAATCATTTATTTTAGAGAGAGAGCAGTGGGGAGGGGCAGAGGGAGAGGGAGAGAGAGAGAGAACGTCCCAAGCAGACTCTGCGCTAAGCGTGGAGCCCAACGTGGGGCTCAGCCTCACGACCCCTGAGATCATGACCTGAGCCGAAACCAAGAGTCGGTCGCTTAACTGACTGAGCCCCCCGGGTGCCCCTGTCCTGGTAACTTTTTCATTCATGCACATAGATTAATCCAGTTTCATTTTACTGACCTTGCGGCATCCCCTAAAATTAGTGAGGGTGTGTCAGGAGCCGGAGTGGGAAGGACATCTGCAGATAGAGTGTGGAGGGTAAGAACTGGGGCTCTGGCCCCGCAGACCTGCTTTGGGGCCCTCACACCGCCCACTTACTAGCCGGAGCACCGTGGACACGGTATTTAACCTGATTGAGAGGTTGCCTCATCGGTCATTGGAGAGAATAATATTTGTCCCTCAGAGGTTGACGTGAGAATGAAGTAATATATTTGGAACCACAAGAGTGTCAGTGACAAAATACACACATACTACATAGAGTAGTATTGTCATGGCAGAATGTGTGGAGTGAGTGGGGCCATCAGGGACTTCGTCTCTTGTTCAGTTGTCCACAGACTCGCTGGCCTTGGGCTAGTCTGGTCATGGGCTTATTCCTCAGTTCTTCATTTTCCAAAGAGGGCCAGGGTTGGCCTCAGATTGTTCATCCAGGAGACATCTTGAAAGTAAAAGTGTGAGGCTCACTAGGCTGTTGTTTGAGGCTGATTCCTTTTGATTCATCTGACAGGGTGCGTTCAGCAGAAAGGGAAGTGTCCCATCTGGGAGGGTTTCACCGGAAGAGAAAACAGGGTGGGAGGGAAAATGGGTGTTGGAGAAGGTCCATCAGCCTCTGTAAGTGGGGAGCACAAGAGCACTGAGTACCTATTGAGAGCTGACACGCTTGCTCAGAATTTCTGGCTCTTTTAATTGAAGAAGAGGGACTGGAAAAACCAGATTTTGGGCAGTGTGTCATGGGCGTGTGTATGTGTGTTTGGAATCCTTGTCAGTGGTGGTGTTTGTCTCTGGGAATCTGCAGACCCTCATTCCAGAGGGAGGCAGATGGGGTAGGGGGCAGCAGGGACGAGGAAAGTCACATACCATTGTCTCTGCATTTATCCGGAGAGAATCTGGGCTTATGAAGAGGAGTGTGTAGCTCCCACGCAAAGAGCTGTTCTGTTCCCCCGTGGGGAGGAGGAAGTGTATGAATTTGTGCTCACCTGCTTGAGCCAGGAGGGCCCTGCCCCTCCCAGCCCCCCCCCCCCCCCCCCGCCCCGGCTACAATCCTTTAATACCCCGCTGTGGGACGTAAAGGACCAGATGTCCCTTCCTAGTCCCTTCCTATTCCGGACTGCTGGTGCCTTCCCCTCTGAGTATTTCCCTCACCCCGAAACATTCCCGAGAGCTCCCGGGCCTTCTGGCTTGTCCTGGGACCCTCTTGTCTTCCTGAGGCCTGGCCGCTGTGGCAAGGAGGGAATCGGTGATTTCTTCATTTGGGATGGCTCCCTTTTTCTTTCTTTGTCCCTCCCTTCTGTCTTGCTGCTCTGATTTGTATGATCGTTGAGGAATTGCCGATGATTTAAACTTACATTGCAGCCGTATTTTTTTTCTTTAACATTTTTAAATTGAAGTATAGTCGAAATGCAGAGTTATCTTAGTTTCAGGCGTACAACACAGTGATTTGACAACTCTATGTTAACGCAGAGTTCACCATGGCAAGTGTAGTTACCCTCTGTCACCTTACAGTGTTCTCACAGTATGGACCATATTCCCTGTGTCGTACCTTTCATCCCTGTGGCTTATTTATTTTATAACTGGAAGTTTGTACCTGGAAAGAGTGAGGGGATTTCTTTCTCTATCTCTGTTCTCTAGAAGGCATCCATTTGTTGAGGCCTGGGGTTTCCTGGCTAGCTAAGCTTGCTCGTTTGCTTGCTTACTTGCCTCCTTTTTTCTTCCTTTCTTTTTTGACATCAGGACTCTTTCTTCAAGTGAAATGTTACATTCAGCCCCGGTGTATAAAGCAGATAAAAGGGAAGCTGTGCAGATTTAAGAGTAGGGAAGGGCCCGCCTGCCTGACTCCCCCTCCCTGGCTTCCCTGGGCGCTTTGGGAGGCACATGTCGAGTGTCCTGGGGTTCCACAAAGCCGTACTGGAAAGGTAAGCTCCTTACTTGGTGAGAAAACCCAGGCTTAATGAGACAAGCAAGCGCCCAGCTGCTCTCCGTGGCTCCTGGTTACTCTGGGCGATAGGCTGCTTTGGGAAGGGGTGCTGGAATAACAAGGGCATCGGACAGACAACTCAGGCTTGAGCCTAGACTCTGCAAAGCAGAGGCTGGGAGACCCCGGGGAACTTAGAATGTCCATGACTTGCAGGTCCTCAACTGTGAAACATAGACGGGGCTCGCTGACAGGGCAAACGTGAAGCAGCTAGGGTGTCTGGTCGGGGCTCTACGGGGCAAATGTTTTTATTAAAGAAGCTAATGAGGGGGACCCAAGTCAAATAGACTAAGGTTGACAGAGAAGGCAGTTAGTGTGGAGTGAGAGGAATTAGAGCTTCGGCCCCTGCACGTTGTGCTCTGGGCCCCTGAACTCTCCCCACTCTGCAGAGAGGAGGTTGTGGTCACGGCTCCCTCTCGGGACTGTGGGGCCCATTTGGGTGGCAGGGATGGGTGACAGACTCAGCGCTGCCCCCGGCAGATCTCCCATCTCCTGGGGGGTTGTGGCCCGGGGGCAGCAGGAGGCTGGGCCTGGGGGAGGGGAAGGAAGTGGCCGGGCTCGTGGTTCTCAGAGTTTCTGCTGCGGCCCCATGTTGCAGTTCCTGCAACGTTTCTGTTACCACATGCCTTGATTCTTTGATAAAGATGCTGAAGTTCTTTTCTTGGCTGTGCTCAGTCATGTGGGCTGAAGAGAAAGGGTGCTGCGTGCTTTCCCTGCCCTTGGGCTCCCCGAGGCCTCAGCCCGGAGAGCCTGGCTGTGTCAGAAGGGATGAGGGGGTCTCTCTGGGATCAGTTAGATCCCCCAGTGCAGAAGCCTGGTGGGAGTCCCCATGTCTCGAGACTCCAGATAGATAACCCGTGATGACGGCCTCTAGCTTGGATTCTCTGATTGGACTAAAGCATGCGCTGTTGTCATTGATGTTGTTAATTTTTGCACAGCACAGTGCAAGAGACTCTGCATGGGAAGATGGGAATCAAGAAACCCGAGTGCTATCCCTGGCGGGTCCGAAACTCAGTGTTTGGCTGTGGGCCTTGATTTGCCCATCTCTCAGTGAGCCAATTTGATGATAGAATCTGTAAGGTTGCATTCAACTCTAAAAGTCCTGTATCTTTTTTTTTCCCTTTCCTATTTAAAGGTACTTAGATCCAGGTTAAAGCTATAGAGAAGTTGGCTAGATCTTCTATATGGCCGTGTTTTTGAGTTGTAACTACGTGCTGTCCATTGCCTGAGGAACTTAAAATATTATTGAATTCTCACAAAAGCATTGGTAGGCACTATTATTCCTATTTTGTAGATAAGGAAACTGAGGCTCAGACATGTTAAACCAGTTGTGTAAGGCTCTGCGACCGGTATATGATGAAGTGAGTTATGGAACCCAAATTGTCATGACGCTCTGGAGCCCATCTTACTGTCCTAGCCATTAGCGTGAGGACTTCCTAGAAGGAGGAGAACTCACTCTTTTAGACACCGTGTCTTTACGGCAAGGTGATAGGGAAACTGACATTTATTAGGCACTGGTGTGTGCCCAGTATTGTGCTAGAAACCTTCTGTATGTGGTGTCTTCCAATGCCCATAAATGTCATAAGGTGTGTGGTAAATACAGCGAGTAAGTGGTAACAACAGGTCTTAGACCTAGGTTGTGAGTATCCAGACTTCTCTTTTCCTGGTTCACACATTCTCTCACTGAAGATGGAGCAGGCTGCCCCCCTAGAGCCTGCTCCAAGCTAAGAGGTGACGTCTCGGATTGGGGGGCACCCTGTACAAATTCCAGGGGTCTCAGAGATTTATGTCATGACTGACAGCAAGGTGCCTGCCTTCCATGCTCCAGGACACAGCTGTTCCCAGCTTCCAGAAACTTCCCTCAGTCCATCTCAGGATGGTGGCCTCATCCCACTTCCAAGACGTCTGTAGAGAGGAAACTCAACAAACACTTGTTAACTCACCTTCCCAGAGGAAGACTGGGCCCCTGTTTTCCAGGGAGAGTCACAGAGATCCTTCCTGGGACATGGAGCTCTCTGGAGGCTGCCAAGAGGCCCATGTACTAATGACAGTTGATAAGAGGAGCGCCCTGTCTCCACTTTACTGCCGTCTCTGCGGAGGCTAGTCGTTCAGTCAGCTAAAATTGATTCCATTTCCCTTACATATCTAGCCCACGGTAAGTGCTCGGTGTGCACATGGAATGAGCGACAAGAGCCAATTCCTCCGAAACGGATTTTTTGAAACATTAGAAGAATACTGTTCAACTCATTGGAAGAGTGCTGGGAAGGTCGGTCTGTGGGACCTGCTGGAAGCTGAGGGGCGGCTTCGGGCTTCGGAAGAGTAGAGGCAAGAGTGGCTCTGCAAAACCAGCAGGTGTCTCTGTTGGGCGCTGCCGCCCGCTCCATTCACTTTGCAATTCAAATTCCTCAGGGAGCTTGGGTCCAGATTGATCCCCTTCACTGTCCCCACACAATTCTGGGAAGGTTACTACACAAAGGAAGGTGTTCTGGGCAGGAGCTTACACTGAGAGTAGCTGTTAGAGTAGATAAGGCAACCCTGGCCCTCCAGGGGTTTATAGCCAGTGGGGGAAGATTGATAAGTAAAGGAATAATTAACAGTAGGCTGCGCTGGATGCTATGGAAGGTTTGCACAAAATGCATTGGGACCTTAGGGAGGTTTTAAATTTTGCAGGAGGGGGAAGGGTCAGGGAAGGCAGACAGAAGAGATGGTGTTGAGACTGAATTTTAAAGGCTAAGTAAAATTTTTCCAGCTGGTCCTTGTGTGACAGACAGTTAAGCAGATGAAAGAATGGAGTTGCAATTGTCTGGTCTGGAGAGTGCATCCTAGAGGGAGGAGCATGGGTGGGACGAGACCTTAATGGGGCCTCTGTGCTCTATTAGGCATTGGGACTTTTAATCTGAGGAGATGGACAGAAGGAATGACTTTTTAGGAAGTCCATTTCGGGGGTTGTAGCACTGCCCTCAAATTCAGTTTCTTTGAATGTGGCTGTTAAGTTTGGGTTGCTGATGGTTCCACACAAGCCAGAGAATGACATGATGGGGGAGCCAGTCAGAACAGACTCTTCCCATCATGAGAGTCTCAAATTTCAGTGGGAATTCCCAGTAATTCCATCCTCTGTTGAAGATGGGGTTGTGTGTTGGGGGGAGGTTGGTGGCAGGCTTTCATGGCCTGTGGCATTCTGAGTGTTTGAGAGTGACACGTCTTGGTTTGGAAAGCCCACTGGATGTCATGCAGAAGCAGGTGTAGGGGATTTCCCGCTCCCCACCTTTACTCCCAAGAACCCATTCTCCCTCTGTGCTTAGAAATGGTCAGTGTGTCGTGCGGAGCTGGGGAGAATGTGGGAACAGCTCAGGCCCTGGATGCTGGGTGGGAATGAAGGACTTCCTTTAGTTAGCCATTTTGTGATTTTGCAGAGGAAGTGGAATGAGATCAAGAACCCTGGGGTCCCCAGGGGTTGCCGGGGGCTGAGGGGAGAGCTTCCTTTTCCTTATAAACATGAGGTCTGACAGAGAACAACACACAGTGCTGTTTTTTTGCAATAGGTGGTTTATGAAAACAGGAAGATCTTTGCTCCTACTGTGAGGATTGGAAGTGAGTGCTGGGGAGGAACTGAGGCTAGAAACTGTTCTAATATAGACCTCTGGTAGGGCAGATCACGCATTTGAACACTCTGGGGAAGGGGCTAGGAACATAGGGTCCAAATCCAAAAGACAGGCTAGAATCTGCCTGTCTCCACATTTTAGCTGTGTCACTTTGGCCAAGTTACTCAACCTCTCTGTCTTAGGTTCTCCAACTGGAATGAGTCATAATACTGCCCCCACCACCCCCAACATCAACAACACAACAACAACAACAAAACTTAGCGTTCACTGAGTACTTACAGTATGCCAGGCACAGTGCAAACATGTTTTAGCTTCATTGTCTCATTTCTTAACCCCACCCCGTGAACTAGGTAGTGCATTGTCAGCATTTTACAGATGAGGAAACCCGGGCGCAGTGAGGTCAGGAGCTTGCCCATCCCTCCCCCCACCCCACCCCACCCCCCGCCAAAAGTCAGTAAGCGCCGCAGCTAGGTTCAAGGGCAGACAGTGTGAGGCTGGAGTTTGAGGCATTGCAGAGCTGTTCAGAGTTTTGAGGGAGATTATGTATGTATAATGCTTAATATAGATGTAGCTCCGGGTGAGCATTTGGTACCGTGAGCTGCGTCTTGTGTTCCGAGCCTCACGCTGCTCCTTTTTGTCTCTCACAGAAGCGGCTGACGCAGGATGATGATGCCGATGAGGTGGAGATTGCCATTGACAACACAGCGTTTATGGATGAGTTCTTTGCTGAGGTAGGAGACCTTCCTGTGGTTTGTTTTTTTTTCCCCTGGATGTCCATAAGGAAACACAGCCTCTGTGTAAAGAATAAAACTTGGCTCTTTCAAGGGTAGCAGAGGACGGTCGGTCTTTTTCTGGGGTGGGGGCGGCCAGACCAAGAAGTTGCCTGGAGATTCTCTTCAATACATACTTGGGAGGGTCTGGATTTTTAATCTTACACTGAGAAAGTCAGCAGAGGGTAAATTATATGTAAAGAGATGTTTTTAAAGTGTTATGCTACATGACAACATTTTAATGATCCCCTTTCTTGCCTAAATTATGTGATTTCAGTACAGAATCAACCGTGGGGGTCACAGTCATGAGTGTAAAAGAAAAAAAAAAAAATTACGTTTTTAGGCCCGTGATTCAGATAGATCCGATTTGTTGTTTCCAAAAATTCAGGCCCTTTGACTTAATTCTAGTGATAACTGAAACACTAAGGAACCACCAGTTTATTTTTTTGGAAGTTCAACAGAGACAAAGATGGGTTGCCCCCATCTACAGACCCGCATAATCTTTGATCTGGAAGGTCCTTGTGGGGAGCGCCTCTGTTCGATGGTAAGTGGTGGAGCACAGTGTCGGGGGCTCAAATCTCAGCCCTGCTTCTGACCTGCGGTGGTTCCTTCACACGCTTGGTTTCCATATCTGTAAATGGGGACTGATACTGTAATTCCCCTTAGGGTTATTATGAAGATTTCATGGAATAATGTTTGTAAGGCATTCAGTGTAGCATCTGACACATATGTGCCTGATGGATGATCCTCCAAAACAAAGCACGGGGGTGCCTGGGTGGCTCAGTCGTTAAGCGTCTGCCTTTGGCTCAGGTCATGATCCCAGGGTCCTGGGATGGAGCCCCGCATCCGGCTCCCTTCTCTGTAGGAAGCCTGCTTCTCCCTCTCCCACTCCCCCTGCTTGTGTTCCCTCTCTGGCTGTCTCTCTCTCTGTCAAACAAATAAAATCTTTAAAAAAAAAAAAAACCAAAAGCATGAAAAGTTCAGTCCTGAAAGTTTCTGCCATCATACTGTGTTTTTTCTTTTTTTTAAATTTAGGCTTTTTATTTTTTTGGAAAGAAGACAAGAAGCGCCACATTCTTTCCTGCAGGAAGAATGTGGGCACCTCCCATCTCTAGATCGTGGATGTGGAAAGTCGCCCTCTAGCTCTTGTCTAAATAGCTTGGCGGTTCATGGCAGGTCATCTGTGGGAGTCGTTAGCGGGTAGGAGCAAACTGCAGTGCGTGCTGGCCTGATTGGGAAGTTGGCTTGAACTTGCTCTGCAGTTCCCCACCCTCTCCCTGGGTGGGTCTGTCCTGGTTGAGGAGTCACCGTGAGACCCTAGAGCACTTGAGTTTTGTGAGTCCAGGGCTGTTTCAGGTGTGGATCTTGGAAGGAGAATGCCTTCTCAGGGGTAGGGAGGACCCTTGTAGGCACTGTAGCTTGTTCTGATCTTGCCCTGGATAAGCAGATATGTTAGAGAACTTCTTCCCTTAGATAAGGCAGCTTTGCCAGTAAGTGTGCTTTACCTCTTCTAAGCCAGTGCAAGGTAATAATAACCCTGAAGGGCAGTATCCCTTGTGAAGGGGGAAGATGGTGGGCCTGCATGATGTGGTCTCGGTTCATCCTCAAGCATTTCATAGCAGTTGATGTTGGTCCAGTCACTTAACGCCCCTGGCCTCTAATTCCTGCTCTGGAAATTGGGAATGTCAGCACTTACCTTTCAAGGTCGTTGTGAGGGTAACATGAGGATCACGCATCGAGAAAGCGTTCTCTAAACAGAAAAGTGCTGGCTGGATCATAGTCATTTTTGGAGCCTTAACAAGAAAGACCTCGAGGGCTGCTTTTCTTTTTTGCTTTCTCCTTGTCAGATGCTTTTCTGTCATTTAGGAAAAATAAACCCAAACCCTGTCATATTTAGGGTAGAGAAGGGTACTGCGCGGTGGGGTGGAGAGAGAATCATCTTCGGAATTAAGTTCCTTATCTGCTACTAACTGTGTGATCTCGGGCACATTCCTTGACTTCCCTCAGTCTCTGTGAGCTTGTCTGTGAAGTGGGGAGCAACATAGTCACCTCGCAGATTTGTTGGGGAGTAAAGGAGCTGACACTCAAAAAGTGCCTCGTGTGGGCTTAGGTAAATGTCACACCCCTGCTTTCCATCTGACGGGGCCCCGGGAGGGTAATGCTGCAGTGGGGCAGAGGTGGAGGAGGGGGTGAGGGTGGCCACGGATGGTGGAAAGTGGCCACGCAGTCTCTGGCTCCCATGCGTCCTGGTCCGGATCTCAGCACTGCCCTGACCAGCGGTATAACTTTGGAAAAGTTGTTTCACTACCCTAAACCCCAGCTTCCTCTAAAGCAGGAACAGTGGTGTTACCTTCTGGATTTTATAAATACAAACCGAGAACGTATGTGGATGTACCTAGCACAGCACCTGACATACAGTAAGTATGTCTTCAGTCTGTTTGAGCTGTCCTCACTGTTCCATTCCTGATGTGTTTGGGAATGTGGTCTGGAAATAGCCTTGAAAGTGGGATAAAGCACATGCCAGGTAATGGGGTTTGGGGAAACGAGGGGGGGCCCCCCATATGTGGCTGGGGAACACACCGAGTGCATCCTGCAGGAATATAGCTAAATAGGCACTCTTGTGATACACCTTGTTTTTGGACTTGTTCCAACAAGCTGGTCACCCATGGCTGTTTGTCGAGGACCGAGTGTGTGAATCACAACCCCGTCAGAAAGGTACGTGCAAGGTGCAGGTGAAGTCACGGGACCAGGACGTTTTCCAAAATGTGCACTGCACTGTAAAACTCAAATGGTTTCTCCAGCTTCTCAGCTGTTAGAGAAGAAAATTGGCCCTTGGGTCTCCAGGCCTTAGATGATTAAGCCAGGGGCTGGTAGATGATAAACCTCGGATTATTGTCTAATTTGTGCTTGTTTGTATTTTCTTTGCTGTGTTTGCTCAGTTGGCAGAGAGAACACATTTTCGAAGGAAGTGGACCTGCCTAGAAGGCAGAAACATTAGGGGCTTATTCTTCTATGTTCATTCGTCCATTCAACAGAATATACATGTGCTTACTGTCTTCCACACAGTGTGTTAAGGGCTGGGGCTAACAGCATTCTCTGTGACAGGGTCCTTTGCCCTCTGGTGGCTCTTTCTGTGGTGAGTCACAATAATACAAATGTCAATAGGTCCTAGAGGAGCACAGCAGGGGAGAGAGGAAGGTGAGAGAAGCCCCTTCTTAACTAGAGCTGCCCCTCCGAATCACCTGGGGAGCCTTTTGTCCATCCACATGCCTCGTTCAGAGGGCCTGGAATGGCCTAGACTTTCAGATTTTTGGAATGATTCTTTTGCCTCTCCAGTTATGAACCGCTGCAAAGTGATAGGGAGCCTTTGAAGGTGTTAAGCAAGGAAATGCTGGGATCAGAGTGTGTTTTAGGAAAAGTCATTCTGGTGGCAGTTCGTGGAGGGCGGGAAAGGCCAGCAATGGAAAGACTAGCCAATTGGCTGGTGCAGTAGCCTGTGGGAAAGAGGATGGGAACTCTGACCCGCATCTGGGACCGTGGCAGCGGCATGGCGTATCATCTAGGGGTGCTTTTGAGTAACTGTGGCTTAAGCAATCAAGGTATGCAATCATTTCCCATGTGAAGAAGTCTGCATTGAGGGTGGTGCAGTGGGTTGGAGGAGGTGGGGCTCTAGGTCAGTATCTCTGTGATCCTCTTGGCTTTTCCCTTGGGATTGGGAGATAGAGTCTGTTCTGATTACCTGTTGCCATATGACAAATCACCCCAACAGTTAGGGTGTCAAAACAACCATTTTGTAATGCCGACAGATTCTGTGGATTAGGAATTCAGGCGCAGGGAACAGTGGAGGTGGGTGATTTTTTGCTCCACAATTTCTGGGGACTTCGTTGGGAGGACTTGGACAGCTGGACACTGGAACCTTATAGAGACTTCTTTATTCAAACGTATGTTGACTTAGGGGCAATCTCCGTAGAGACCATCAGTTGGAGCGCCTCTACCTGACCTGTTTCTGTGGCTTGGGTTTCTTAGCCTGGCCAACTCAGGATCATCGGGGTGTTACATGGAAGCTCAGGGCTCCAACGCAAGGTTCCAGCTCTGGAAGACATATGGCACATCCCTTCTGTACTCTGATGTCAGAGCAGTCACAGGCCTGCCAGGTTCACAAGATCAGTGCATAGATACCCCCTTTCAGTGGGAGAACCATTAAAGAATCGGTGCCATGTTTTAAGACTTCCAGAGCCACAGCTCCATATGACACCAGCGTGTGTGACCATCGCAAGAAGTCAGAAAGGGGGAAGCCAGAGAAGTCCTCAGATCCTTTTATCAGGCGAGAAAACCTCCCCAGTCCTCCAAGTTAACTTCCCTTTGTGGCCCATTGACCAACAGTGGATCACGTGGTCACAGCCACTCAGCTGGGAGGGACACCGGGGAAGTGAGTACTTTGCAAAGGGACAGCGTTGCCAGGATTGACATAGAGCTGATCCTGATTCATCGCCTGGGGCTGACAACATTGCTGCCCAAACAAAATCAGAGTTCTGTTCACAAGAAAGGGCAGGGGCCAGGGGATGGCTGTTTGGTGCATCAAAGTGCTCGTCACGGATGGTGAGCAAATATGTTTAGAAAATGCTTCATACTCTTTTTGTCCCATGGGGAATTAAAATATACGTGAACTTATTAAAGGCTCTGAGATGTCCTGTAATAAAGAAACCTGCTTAACTTGCTTATCTGAGCATTTATTTTTTCACAGAGCGCTTTCTGACGTGTAACTTCTATTAGCAAGGGTGAATGAGGACATTTCAGAAAATGCTATTATAAAGTTTTTCGTTTTTTTTTTTTTTTGCAGGGTTGGGGTAAGTGTTTTATTTTTTTAAAGATTTTATTTATTTATTTGAGAGAGAGAGACAGAGAGAGTGAGAGAGAGCACAAGAGGGGGTAGAGGCAGAGGGAGAAGCAGACTCCCCACTGAGCAGGGAGCCCCATGCGGGACTCGATCCCGGGACTCCGGGATCATGACTTGAGCTGAAGGCAGTCGCCTAACCAGCTGAGCCACCCAGGTGCCCCAGGGGGAAGTGTTTTAAGAAAAAAATCTGTGAGACTGTTTGGCAGTTCCACTGGTGTATGAAGCTTACTTATCTCCCGAAGTTACTTGTATTCACTTATTTACTCAGTCAACAGACGTAGACCGAGTGATGCCCTGAGCTCGGCCAATGATGGCTGTGAGGTAGTGCAACTGGAGAGAGGTCCCTGAGTCAGGGCGGGGACAGGCGAGAGTGCAGGGCTGTGGCGCCTCGCAGGGCGGAGCGATGCCTACTTAGAGGAACTGGAAGCAGAGGCACTTCTGCGGAGGCTTGAGTTTTGTTAAAACTAAGAACCTCGGAATGAATGTAACATGGAAACCTCAGCATCGAGTCAAAGCTAGCAGGTTAAGGATTCTTTAGTTCCTTCTTCAGGTGGAATATTCGGGTGAGTCGGTGAGCTGGGCAGTGCCTTGCCCTCTCCCGTCACGTGCCCGTTTGCTCTCAGGTCCGTCCCCTGCCCTTTCTGGCCTCCGCTCCGTACTGCAGGGCACTCATTTCCCAGGTTCCCTTGCCCGCCGGCTTTGGTGTGTCTGACCCGGGGAGCACTGGCAGGAGACCCGAGGAGGAGGGAAGAGGCCGTGGTTTTCCTCCCCAGACATGTCTCCTCTATGGCCTCCAAGGGTTCTGCTGGGCCATTCCACCATGCTCTGGCTCCCGTCACGGGGGGCATGGCCCTTGGGCTCTGGTGACCCTGCTGTTGGGAATTTCCAGAGTGCCTCACCATCCTCTGTTTGGCTTCTTGGCTCTTCCATCCTGGAGGAAAGGATCCCTGCACTCTGTTATTTCAGCTAAAATAACTAGATAGATTTTTGTTTCCCTGACCAAATCTTGAGTGATGCAAAACCCGAATGTACTTAATTGATTTGAGATTATTATCTAAGAATACTAGTTTTCATTGGTCAGTATAACTCTGAGATTGCTCCTTTCTTTTCATTCATGAAAGGGGAGTTCCACTGGTTTATCACTAGTCTTGATAAAACCCCTGACAGACTTGACTTCTGCTGCTTGGACTGAGACCTCTCTGTTCCTTCTAGTCAGTGTGTGTTTTCCAAAGCAAAGAAGCAAACAAATCAAAGAGGACTTGACTGAGAATGTGTAACACAGGGACTATTTTGGATTCTCCTCGTTTTGGGGAATAGTCAAGGTGTGTGAACTGTGAAAAGGAGTCATTTTTTTGACCCTTACAGTCCCATTACTTTGCCACAGTAACGGGGTGGCATATAATAAATATGCAGGAATTAATTAATGTCTAACTAGAGTTACAGAGTACGTGGCAGCTTAGGGGAGGCAGAGACTCGTTAAGTAGAATGGACAAAGCCTTCCACCCTACCGCACGGCAACCCACCACTTCTCCAAAGTAGGACTTCCTCTGCTTCCCATTATCTAATTAGATTCCACTGGCTACTTCGGTCCAGAAGGAGGAGGCCATCCATGCCTTGAAAATAACTCCCTCCTTTTAGTTAGACGGTGGTGATTAGTATAATCTGGTAATCATAATGGGTTCCCTGAGGCAACACCCAACGTGAAGAGTGATTGACCTGCTGTCGGTCCTGATTTCCTTGGGTGGCTGCTGACAACATCACAGGGCATTTTGTTAACGTTGGGGATTGCTGGGCGGTGTAGATGAATGTGCTTGTGAAGGTAAGCAGAGCACCTGGCACATAATAGACGGGCAGTAATTGCTGGCTGTTCCTGGATTTCTCATCATCGTTTCATTTTGTGAGCATGTACTTCTCGTTAAGTGTTTGACATGCATTATCTCATCTAATCCCCACAAAAACTCTAAAGTGGGAAATAGGAAAATCCTCGTTTCACAGAGAAGAGAACCAGGGCTGGGTGTGTGTGGGGGTGAGTGGATCATTCAAGATCATAAAACTGCTGGGACATGAAGCTGAAAGTTGAGCCTGGCCTGTTTGATTCATAACATTTTCTTTTTCGTTTCTTTTTTTTATTAACATATAATGTATTATTTGTTTCGGGGGTACAGGTCTGTGATTCATCAGCCTTACACAATTCACAGCGCTCACCATAGCACTTACCCTCCCCAGTGTCCATCAGATTCTTAACATTTTCTGAACTGTACTGTCTGAATGGCCACGTTACCGACAAGTCATTGAAAAATACATTTTATTATTTTATTATTTTATTTTATTTTAAAGATTTATTTATTTGACAGAGAGAGGAGGGGCAGAGGGAGAGAATCTTTAAGCAGACTCCCCACTGAGTGCAGAGGCTGAACGTGGGGCTCAGTCTCGTGACCCTGTGATCATGACATGAGCTGAAATCAAGAGTCGGATGCTTTGTGAAGCCACTAGGTGCCCCCAAAAATACCTTTTGAAAAGTAACAGACAATAAGCATCGAGGATGTACCGGCTGCAAGTTTAGCGTATGGTGATTAAAAAAATACAACTTTCAGATTGGTTCTTCCAATCAGCATGATTCTCGAGCACTCTTGGTGTATGCAGCTCTGTAGGGAGCCTTGGTTAGAGGAGGAAGGACTAGGCACATGATCTCAGCAAACGGCAACTGAGCCAGTCCTCACAGAAGAGGGAGTGGAACGCGAGCATTAACGTGTCACAGGCTGAATACCCAGGGACGTGGGAGAGAAGACCGAGGAGCCTCCCATCGGCGGTTCTTGCACCTTTATACCTGGTTCAGGAGACAGAATTTGGTGTCTAACAGATGCCCGGTTTTGCCTCTTTCTGCAGCATGGCCTGGAGCGAGTTCCTGTCCTGTGAGCCACCGTATCCTCAGGCACAAAAAAGGAGCTAATGAGGACGACCTCACAGAAGTGTCAGCTTGTTTCTGACACGCGTATTTGTTAATTCAGTTCTTAAATATATTCTTGTATAAGGTAATGTCAGGATATTTAGAACAACCCCCAACAAACACAAATGGCCCCTGAGCTTTTAGATTCAGCCTTCATACTAGGTTCGCCCCCCCCCCCCACCTTGAGTCTTTGCTTATCTGGCAAATGCACGAAAGAAAATTAATTGCCTGCAGCTGCCACCATGAAATACCCAGAAAGTCACCTTGGAGGAAAACCACACTTCCAAGAAAAAACAAAGACACAGAGTTCAAAAAAAGAACGCTCTATGATCGGCCAGTTGCCCATCCTGAAGTCCTAGATGGGTTCTGTGATTATTTGGTGAATTGACAAAGTTCCTGGATTACTAAATCAGAATCCCTGAAATGCCTCCAAGTGGTGAGGTTGATCAGGACAGGAAAAAGGGCAGCCAGCCTGCACTGGGTGGAGGATGGAGGAGGTGGGAGTGGGAGCCCGTGCTCCCTGGGCTCGGAAGTCCCACAGGAAGGCTGAGGGTGCAGCACGTAGGGCTCCGCTCTCCCACCCACAGGGTCAGATAGGCCATCTACCATCCGGTCTCTGGATGTCTGGAGTGACTCTGGACTTGAGGCCCAGCAGCTAACAGCTTCCTGTCTCATCTTTCTATCATTGACCAAAGTTCGGATCAGGATGTTCTTTGCTTTATGAAATAATATTCCAGAATATATTTTCTGAGACATCCAATCTGTTGAACATGGAACATCTAAGGCCTTATGATGTGTTAAGAAATGTGAAAACTTTTTTTTTTTTTTTAAAGATTTTATTTATTTATTTGATAGAGATAGAGAGAGGGAGAGCACAAGCAGGGGGAGCGGCAGGCAGAGGGAGAGGGAGAAACAGACTCCCTGCTGAGGAAGGAGCCCGATGTGGGGCTTGATCCCAGGACCCTGGGATCATGACCTGAGCCGAAGGCAGCCGCTTAACCGACTGAGCCACCCAGGCGCCCCATATCTTTTTTTTTTTTAATTTAATTTTATTATATTATGTTAGTCACCCTACAATACATCATTAGTTTTTGATGTGGTGATCCATGATCCATTGTTTTTGTATAACACCCAGTGCTCCATGCAGTACGTGCCCTTCTTAATATCCATCACCCAGCTAACTCATCCCCCCACCCCCCCTTCCCTCTAAAACCCTCAGTTTCTCGGAGTCCATAGTCTCTCATAGTTCATCTACCCCTCCGATTCTTCCACCTTCATTTTACCCTTCCTTCTCCAAATGTCCTCCGTGTTATTCCTCATGTTCCACAAATAAGTGAAACCATATGATAATTGACTTTCTCTGCTCGACTTATTTCACTTAGCATAATCTCCTCCAGTCCTATCCATGTTGATGTAAAAGTTGGGTATTCATCCTTTCTGATGACTGAGTAATATTCCATTGTATATATGGACCACATCTTCTTTATCCATTCATCTGTTGAAGGGCATCTCTGCTCTTTCCACAGTTTGGCTATTGCGGACATTGCTGCTATGAACACTGGGGTGCATATGGCCCTTCTTTTCACTACATCTGTGTCCGGGGTAAATGCCCAGTAGTGCAATTGCTGGGTCATAGGGTAGCTCTATTTTTAAATTTTTGAGGAACCTCCACACTGTTTTCCAAAGTGGCTGTACCAATTTGCATTCCCACCAAGAGGGTTCCCCTTTCTCCACAACCTCTCCAACATTTGTTGTTTCTTGCCCTGTCCATTTTTGCCATTCTAAGTGGTGTAAGGTGGTATCTCAGTGTGGTTTTAATTTGTTTCCCTGATGGCTAATGATGATGAACATTTTTTCATGTGTCTGTTAGCCATTTGTATGTCTTCTTCAGAGAAGTGTCTGTTCATCTCTTCTGCCCATTTTTTGACTTGATTATTTGTTTTTTGGGGGTTGAGTTTGAGAAGTTCTTTATAGATCTTGGATACCAGCCCTTTATCTGTAGTGTCATTTGCAAATATCTTCTACCATTCTGTGGGTTGCCTCCTTGTTTTGTTGACTGTTTTCCTTTGCTGTGCAGAAGCTTTTTATCTTGATGAAGTCCCAAAAGTTCATTTTTGCTTCTGTTTCACTAGCTTTTGGAGAGGTATCTTGAAAGAAGTTGCTGTGGCCGATGTCAGAGAGGTTATTGCCTATGTTCTCCTCTAGGATTTTGATGGATTCCTGTATCACATTGAGGTCTTTCATCCATTTTGAGTTTATCTTTGTGTATGGTGTTAGAGAATGGTCGAGTTTCATTCTTCTGCATGTGGCTGTCCAATTTTCCCAGCACCATTTATTGAAGAGATTGTCTTTTTTCCATTGCATATTTTTTCCTGCTTTGTCGAAGATTATTTGACCATAGAGTTGAGGGTCCATATCTGGGCTCTCTATTCTGCTCCATTGGTCTATATGTCTGTTTTTGTGCCAGTACCATGCTGTCTTGATGATCACTGTCTTTGTAATATAGTTTGAAATCGGGCAACGTGATGCCCCCAGCTTTGTTTTTCTTTTGCAACATTTCCTTGGCGATTTGGGGTCTTTTCTGATTCCATAGAAATTTTAGGATTGTTTGTTCCAGCACTTTGAAAAATGTCATTGGAATTTTGATCGGGATGGCATTGAAGGTATAGATTGCTCTGGGTAGCATAGACATTTTAACAATGTTTATTCTTCCGATCCATGATCATGGAATGTTTTTCCATCTTTTTGTGTCTCCTTCAATTTCTTTCATGAGTGTTTTGTAGTTCCTAGAGTATAGATCCTTTACCTCTTTGGTTAGGTTTATTCCGAGGTATCTTATGGTTTTTGGTGCTATTGTAAATGGAATCGTTTCTCTAATTTCTTTTTCTACAGTTGCGTTGTTAGTGTATAAGAAAGCAACTGATTTCTGTGCATTGATTTTGTATCCTGCCACGTTACTGAATTGCTGGATGAGTTCTAGTAATTTGGGGGTGGAATCTTTTGGGTTTTCCACATAAAGTATCATGTCGTCTGCGAAAAGAGAGAGTTTGACTTCTTCTTTGCCAATTTGAATACCTTTTATTTCTTTTCGTTGTCTGATTGCTGTTGCTAGGACTTCTAGTACTATGTTGAACAATAGTGGCGAGAGTGGGCATCCTTGACGTGTTCCTGATCTTAAGGGAAAGGCTCTCAGCTTTTCCCCATTGAGGATGATATTCGCTGTGGGTTTTTCATAGATGGATTTTATGAACTTGAGGAATGTTCCTTCTATCCCTATACTCTGAGGAGTTTTAATCAGGAAAGGATGCTGTATTTTGTCAAATGCTTTTTCTGCATCATTTGAGAGGACCATATGGTTCTTCTCTCTCCTCTTATTAATGTGTTCTATCACATTGATTGATTTGCGAATGTTGAACCACACTTGCATTCCGGGGATAAATCCCACTTGGTCGTGGTGGATGATCCTTTTAATGTATTGTTGGATCCTATTAGCTAGGATTTTGTTGAGGATTTTGGAATCCATATTCATCAGGGATATCAGTCTGAAATTCTCCTTTTTGACGGGGTCTGCCTGGTTTGGGGATTAAGGTAATGCTGGCCTCACAGAATGAGTCTGGAAGCTTTCCTTCTGTTTCTGTTTTTGAAACAGCTTCAGGAGAATAGGTATTATTTCTTCTTTGAATGGTTGGTAGAATTCCCCAGGGAATCCATCAGGCCCCAGACTCTTGTGTTTTTGGGAGGTTTTTCATCACTGCTTCAATCTCGTTACTGGTTATTGGCCTATTCAGGTTGTCAATGTCTTTCTGTTTCAGTCTTGGCAGCTTGTAGGTTTCCAGGAAGGCCTCCATTTCATCCAGATTGCTCAGTTTATTGCATATAGTTGTTGATAATAATTTCTAATAATTGTTTCTGTTTCCTTGGTGTTAGTCGTGATCTCTCCCCTTTCATTCATCATTTTATTAATTTGGGTCCTTTCTCTTTTCTTTTGGATAAGTCTGGCCAGTGGTTTATCGATCTTATTAATTCTTTCAAAGAACCAACTTCTAGTTTCGTTGATCTGATCTACTGTGTTTCTGGTTTCTAATTCATTGATTTCTGCTCTAATTTTAATTATTTCTCTTCTAATGCGTGGCTTAGGCGTCGTTTGTTGCTTTTTCTCTAGTTCTTTAAGGTGTAGAGTTAGTTGGTGAATTCGGGATTTTTCTATTTTTTTGAGTGAGGCTTGGATGGCTATGTATTTCCCCCTTAGGACCGCCTTTGCAGTATCCCATAGGTTTTGGACCGCTGTGTTTTCGTTCTCATTGATTTCCATGAATTGTTTAAGTTCTTCTTTGATTTCTTGGTTGACCCAAACATTCTTGAGCAGAGTGGTCTTTAGCTTCCAAGTATTTGAATTTCTGCCAAATTTTTTCTTGTGATTGAATTCCAGTTTTAGAGAATTGTGCTCTGAGAATATGCAGGAAATAATCTCGGTCTTTTGGTATCGGTTGAGACCTGATTTGTGACCCAGTATATGGTCTATTCTGGAGAAAGTTCCATGTGCGCTCGAGAAGAATGAGTATTCTGTTGTTTTAGGGTGGAATGTTCTGTAAATATCTATGAGGTCCATCTGGTCCAGTGTATCATTCAAAGCTCTTGTTTCCTTGTTGATTTTCTGCTTAGATGATCTGTCCATTGCTGAGAGTGGAGTATTGAGGTCTCCTACAATTAACGTATTGTTATCAATATGACTCTTTATTTTGGTTAACAGTTGGCTTATATAGATGGCTGCTCCCATGTTGGGGGCATAGATATTTACAAATGTTAGGTCTTCTTGTTGGATAGACCCTTTAAGAATGATATAGTGTCCTTCTGTGTCTCTAACTACAGTCTTTAGTTTTAAATCTAATTTTTCTGATATAAGAATTGCTACCCCAGCTTTCTTTTGAGGTCCGCTGGCATGGAATATGGATCTCCATCCCTTCACTTTCAGTCTGGATGTATCTTTAGGTTCAAAATGAGTCTCTTGTAGAAAGCATATGGATGGGTCCTGTCTTTTTATCCAGTCTGCAACCCTGTGCCGTTTTATGGGAGCATTTAGGCTGTTCATGTTCAGAGTGATTATTGAAAGATATGAATTTATTGTCATCATGTTGCCTGTGAAGACCTTGTTTTTATAGAATGTCTCTCTAAATTTCTGTTGTATATCACTCTTGGTGTCTTTCTCCTTTTATAGAACCGCCCTTAATATTTCTTGCAGGGCCGGCTTAGTGGTCACATATTCTTTCAGTTTCCGCAGTGTTGGAAGCTCTGCATCTCTCCATCCATTCTAAATGACAGCCATGCCAGATAAAGTATTCTCGGCTGCATGTTCTTCTCGTTTAGTACCCTGAATATGTCTTGCCAGGCCTTTCTGGCTTGCCAGGGCTTTGTGGATAGGTCTGATGTTATTCTGATGTTCCTCCCTCTGTACGTAAGGAATCTCTTCCCCCTAACTGCCCTTAAGATGGTTTCCTTGGTTCTAAGATTTGTGAGTATTCCTATTACATGCCGGGATGTTGGCCTATTTTCCTTGATCTTGGGAGGGGTCCTCTCTGCCTCTAGGACATGAATGTTTGTTTCATTCCCCAGATTAGGGAAGTTCTCAGCTACGATTTGCTCAAATACATCTTCTAGTCCTCTCTCTCTCTCCACTCCCTCTGGGATTCCAATTATTCTGACATTGGAACGCTTCATGGTGTCACTTATTTCTCTGATTCTCTTATGTGAAACCCTTTTTGAAGTGGTTTGTGCGTTTTATCCTAGAGAGCCTTTTTTTCTCAGTCCTATTTGGTATAGTGGAATTACTTTGGCAAGACAGTCACATGATGGAAATGGGACATGGTGTGATGCAATGACATTATATGAGTTGTAACAGGAGCCAGTGTTTGATGTGAGAGACAAGGGAAGGGCAAAGTGGCAATTTCTGGCTTCACCCAAGGGCCTGAATCTGAGGTGGTCACACCTCTAGAGCCTGCCAGCATTCACAGGTGGTAACATAGGCCCTTGTTAGCGTTGGGTAGGTCTGGGATTCTGCTAGAGGTTAAACAGTTTGGAGAAGCCACAAGATCAAGTCTTAGAAATAATGCAAAAAGCATCCCAGTTGGAGTCTGGAGTGCTCCCACGTCCAACCATCCCTATTTGAGTGTCGTCCCACTATGTGACCTGTGACCTCTTCAACCTTTAGGTTCCTCAGGTGAATAACGGTCCTCATGCGTCACCATGGATTGTTTTGCCAGCTGTGAAAATGCTTCACAAATGTGTGGGTAGCGACTTGTATTTGGATTTATACTCTGATGATACGATTACATTGCAATTTTATTTTATATCTTGAAGCAAGTGAGTCTACTCTCAAACTGTGGTTCATCACAACCAGCATATTTGTAGAGGGACAAAGTCCACAGTTCCACTGGCAGAAGTGCTCATTCGAGGGTTAGAGAACTCAAGTTTTATTTTTCCTGTTTTCTATTTAATCTGGAGAGCTCTGACTGGGTTTTCAAAATCAAGTGAATTATTTGCTGGAAGAAAGGTATGCTGGACACTGCATACTGAGTTGTATTTTATTGTATTCCTGATGGTAAGATGCTGCTGGATGGTGTTTTACAAGATTTGTCTGTTAATTGCCACAGCATTGATAAGCCCATCCTTCTGGAAGTGCGGCAGCTAGACCTGGTGGGCATTGAGGTCTCTGTCGGCTCTCTGAGGAGTGCTCACGCAGCAGTGTCTTGTGATGCTGTTCTATCTGGGAATGAAGTGCTGCTGGGAATATTTTATGATGCACACCTTGCATAATCAGGAACCTTCGTCAGGTGCAGAAATGGTCTGTGGCTGGAGTGTCTGGAGGCTGATCATCTGGGGGAA
The DNA here is from genome assembly GCF_964656455.1 of Halichoerus grypus. Taxonomy (NCBI): domain Eukaryota; kingdom Metazoa; phylum Chordata; class Mammalia; order Carnivora; family Phocidae; genus Halichoerus; species Halichoerus grypus. Next base: position 11,217,160 of record NC_135722.1, on the reverse strand, counting down.
TCCAGCAGAACACATGTCCAGGGGAAACTCCGGTGTCTCCTGAGGGGGCCATGCTTATTAGTCTCTCTCTCTCTCTTCTTTGTTTTCACTCTCTACATTTGTTCTCTCCCCTCCACTGCTTTTCTTTCCGACTTACCTTTTCTCTCTCTCCCATCCTCCCCCCTCTGGTGTTCTCGTTCCGGGGGTGGCCGACTGGTCTGCCTGATATGGTTTATTGGCTCTGTCATTTGACTCGTCTTCTTGGGTTTTCCTGGCTCTTCTTGACTCTGGTCCACAGCCTCCCATCCCAGATGGGTGGATGTGTTCTTCTCAGGGAGCAGGGCATGTGGGTTTTTGGTGACTGCTCTGGATGCTAGTTTATCTGGCCATGCAAAGGGCACTCACCCAGCAGCAGAAGACTTTTTAGTCCTCATGTTGTCCCACAAACCCAGAAGGTGGGCGGCTTTCCCCAGGGAGCTCTGCTAAGCTTTTATCTCAGTTGTGGACATGTTCTTCCTCTCCCAACAAAGGCTGTTGTCTTTGTGATTCTAGATCGAGGAAACTCGGCAAAACATTGACAAGATATCTGAGCACGTGGAAGAGGCTAAGAAACTCTACAGTATCATCCTGTCTGCACCGATTCCAGAGCCAAGTGAGTGTTTACTTAGACCTGAGTCACCCAGCAATGGCCCTTGGCATTGGGGCTGAGCCAGTTTTCCTCCCTCCTGTGAGCAGCAGGGGGTGTGTGCACCACACCACACTGTGTACACGTTGGGTCTGTCCATTCTCCTTTCCCTGCCTGAGCTCACGCGCCCAGCTCAGCCGGCTCTGGTCTTCATGGTCCCGCGGAGTCCATGTGGCCGAACTCTCCTCTCCTGGCCATCCAGCCCCTCTCACGACTGCAGTGACGCTGACTGCTCACGTCCCTCATCTCCGACCCTCGGCTGTACCTTTGCGTGTGCTGTTTCCCCACCTGAAACGCTTTTCCCCGCCCCCATCCAAATCCTGCCAGATCAAGGCCATCTTTTTTCCATGAGATGTTCCAGAATGGGTCACGTTCACTTCAATCCCACCTATTCCGAGACTCCCATTTGTTACCACCACCTCAGCAAACTTTCACATTTTTAGAGTGGGGTTAGGGCTGTATTTTAGGTTCCTTAAGGACAAGAAATGAGCCAGATGCTATCCTTTTGCTCTGAATTGTTCAGCAGCTCCCTAGCACCAGAAGGTTAAAGCTGGAATGTTTCAGCGGAGCACATGGGAATTGTCTTAGTCACATGCCTGCCCTTCTCCACACCCTTTTCTCCTGCCACCCTTCCCCCATGTCACCCACACTTTAGCCAGACTGAACTTTTGCTGTTCCCCAAATGGTTCTTGTCTCCTCATGTCTTTTACATATCGTCCCTCCTCCCAGAGACTCTGCTCTTCATCTCCTTTTCTGCCTGGTTAACACTTCCTCCTTTGTCAAGACACAATCTTACTATCATCTGTCTTTAGAAGTGTTTCCAGATCCCTCCAGGCTGTGCTAGGGGCTCTTCATCACCATCCTGTGCACACCTTGACCAGAACTCACACCTTACTCCACACTGCACATTAGAACAACTGATTTATTCGTTCCTTGTCCCCCAGTAGACCCTGAGCCCCTGAAGGCAGGATCTCTATCTTCTCTCTGATGGCTTAGTGTCTAGCTTAGGTCCAAGCTTGTAGCAGGTGCTGAAGGATGGTTTCTGAATGAATAGTCATGGCCAGTACTTCCTTTGCTCCATACATCCTAGAATAGCATTGTGCACATAGTAGGTATGTCATAAATATTTGCCTGAATCTAGGTTGATGAGCCTTTGTTGGCATCCCTTTTCTCAGAAATCCCATGAAACTCTCTCCTACCTTTGAGCTGAAGCCATCATGGTAAACCGGATGATTTCCTCTAAAAGCAAGGTTCTCATAATTTTGTGTGCCACAGGATTACTTGGGAAAGCTTTTTTTTTTTTTTTTTTTTAATTCAACTTAAAGTTAGTTAACATAGTGTATTTTTAGGTTTAGGGTAGAGTTTAGTGATTCATCAGTTGCACATAACACCCATTGCTCATTTACATCAAGTGCTCTCCTTATCTCCCCTCCAGCAACCCTCAGTTTGTTTCCTAGAGTTGAGTCTCTTATGGTTTGCCTCTTTCTCTGTTTTTATCTTATTTTTCCTTCCCTTCCCCTATGTTCATCTGTTTTGTTTCTTAAATTCCACATATGAGTAAAATTATATGGTATTTGTCTTTCTCTGACTTACTTTGCTTAGCATAATACCCTCTAGATCCATCCATATTGTTGAAAAATGGCAAGATTTCATCCTTTATGATGGCTGAGTAGTATTCTATTGTATATATATACCACATCTTCTTTATCCATTCATCTGTGGATGGACATCTGGGCTCTTTCCATATTTTGGCTTTTGTGGACATTGCTGCAATAAACATTGGGAAAGCTTGTTAAAAAGACAGATTGTAGGGCTCCAACTGTGGGTGTTTTTATTCTGTAGGTCTGGGACCAGGGTGCCTAGAAAAGTGCTTATTAAATAAGCTGTCTGTGATTCTAAGGACAGATGTCTAGGGAGCTCCTCAGGATAAATACTGCTGTGGGTGGTGGGTACCTGAGAAAGCTCCCACCTCCCCTTGCTTGGTGAGGCTCACAGAGCAATTAGTCTCTCTAGCTGATTCTGCTTGCCTTTGTTTACCCAGAAACCAAGGATGACCTAGAGCAGCTCACAACCGAGATCAAGAAAAGGGCCAACAACGTCCGGAACAAACTGAAGAGTAAGAAGGGAGCAACGGCAACAAGCCAGCCCCACCACCAGCCGCCTCACATCCGCGGCGCCCACATCCGCGGGGCCCAGCTCTTCTGGACCGAAACTCATCCAGATGATACGCTCGTCCCATCTTCGCTTGTAGTTTGGGCACTGCCCCCGAAATCTTGCCTGTCCTGGAAGCAGGACTGCAGCTGAAAGAGTGCAGAACCAAAGTGTGCTGCCGGCTGCTGAGTCGTGTGACTCGGTGCTTTAACTTGGTCCCTTGACTTTTCTCTTACTCGTCGCATTTCCCAGCCCTACGTCCGTGTGAACACTAATGCTAGAGCTATCTAGACGCAGAACATATTATTATTCAGTCTGCAGACAGTTCTTGGGGGGCCAGGTCTCCACCCCTTCGGTTTAGACCTTTGTTCAGTGAAGCGAGGTGAGGCGAGGTCATAGACTGAGTTCCCCTGGGGCCCAAAAGGTCTCTTTGTTCCAACTGCATTTTTGTCCAGTTGGTTTGGGAAAGCAGACTGTTGATCAGAGGGTGGAGGCGGCATTCATCATTTCTTCCCCCAAAACGAATCCCAATACCTGTTTTCATGGGCAGAGGTGGAGGTGGTTAGGGGCAGCTTCCAGTAGTAGCTGTGAGAGTGTGTGGGGCACTGTGTGCTTTCTCATTCACTGCTCACGTGGGTGAGGGAGGTGCTGTCCTCGCTCTGTTCTGTACATGAGAGAACAGGAACACCAAGGTGACGTGGACTTCCCAACGTCACACAGCTAGTGAGTGGCAGGGCAGGGATTTGAGCCCGAGTCTCCTGGTGACGGAGACTCTTGCTGGTAGCCGCTGTGCTCAGTTACAGTCAGACAAGACCTGGTACAGTAAAGGGCATGGAACATGAGGCCCGTGGCTCACTTGTGAGCTGATGTGTCGAGATTGTAGATGGCTCTTGTATCTCTGCATGGGCTGGGTGCGAGAGGGTGTGCGGGGAGCCTGGCACTGAGCTGTGTGCTGCTTGGAGAGCAGTGATGTGTTGCTGGAATAACCTTGCTCTGCTCTGTAGGTATGGAGAGGCACATCGAGGAAGATGAGGTCCGGTCGTCGGCTGACCTTCGGATTCGGAAATCCCAGGTAAGATTTTCCCTGGTCATGTCATCCAGTCTTAATTTTTTTTTTGGTCTTAGCTGTGGAGTCTTTTTTTTTTTCTTTTGTAAGGTACAGTTCTTATTTGGATTCATTTGGAAGAACTGGTAAAGGAGACCTGCCCAGGCTGAAGCAGGAGAGGGGCCAGAGTCCAGCCCTTTTGGCCCCTCTGTCACCCTCTGCTTCTCTAAGGAGGCCCATGAAGAACTTCCCAAGGTTCCTCTAGGGCACAGCTTCAGAGTTTGTGTGCCTCCTGTTTTACTCAGGAGGAAACAGAGGTCTCTGAAGACTGTGGTCATTAGTTGTCCAGTCGGAGTTAGGCTCTCTGGTGGTCATCAAAGATATGATCCATGTCCTCAAAGAACTGGCAGTTGTGTTCAAGTGGCAGAAGGATGCTATCACATGGGACCTAACAGGAGAGCAGTGTAGGAAGACTCAATGAAGTGCACGGTGCTCTCCGCATTCACAGAGCTCGGGAAGAATTGGGGGTAGTCAGAGGGGGCTGGGCCTTGGATGGGCGAGAGTGGCAACATGGACAGGTTCAGGGGTCGAGAGGTTCCCCTAAGAGGCCTGGGGACAGGAGCGGGGGGTGTGTTAGTAGCAGTAGTGGTAGTGATGGGGGTGGGGCAGGGGTGAGGGGCTGGCATGGAGAGAATAGCCTGTCTGGAGAGAAAAGCTGGCTGTGGGCTAGTGGCCATTGAATTTGATTGAGAATGTAGTGCTGTACTCCAGAGATCTTTGAATACCTGTCTGGGGAACCTGGATAGGATCAGGTGGCCTGTGTGCATTTACTTCAGCTTGCAGTCTGTTAGGAGGTAGTCTGGGGGCCTCCTGAAAGCTGGACCAGAGTGGGGCACGGGCGAGAGGCAGGTGGGTCTCTTGCTGGGCTTTTGCAATGACTTTGGTTTGAATGTGCGTGCTGCTAGTGGGTTTGGAAAGGGTACAAATACTGGTGATTTTGCAAAGGAGAAGCCAGTAGGCCTTGATGTGGAGAGGTGGGCAAGGAATAAAAATAATGGTGAAGATTGGAACACAGGCACAGGGAGCTCTTGAGTGAATGCATTGACTTATAAGCAAGGGAAGTTAGGAAGGTCAGGTTGGGTAAGAACTCAAGGATTTTGGCAGGTGTTGGATTTGGAAGGGAGTCTGGCAGCTTTAGAAAGCAAGCCAAGGGTTGTGCCAGAAAAACGCAGCTAGTCATGTGGATGCAGGGCTCTCCTTTGGCCTCAGGATTATCACGTGAGGTCAGCAGGGCAGGTAAACAGATGCTGAACACATGCCTTGGAAAGGTCAGCAGACTGTCTTGATGGTGCGAATTTAGGAAAGCGGAAAGTTGAGTCTTACACCTGGTCTTTTGCTTCCAAGTCCAATGCTGCCACAGACTGGGCCGGATGGGGCCGGGGGTGTGGGCTCTATAACAGTGTGGGGTCCCTGGCCATCAGCTCCTGGGGGCTCACTGCACTTGGCATGGTTCCCACAGCATTCCGTCCTGTCCCGGAAGTTTGTGGAGGTGATGACCAAATACAACGAGGCTCAGGTGGACTTCCGTGAACGCAGTAAAGGGCGAATCCAGCGGCAGCTCGAAATCAGTACGTGTTTGAAGTTGGTGCGCGCCCCTTCGCCTGCCACGGGGCTGTCTGTCCCCAGTCGGGAGAACTGGGAGAGTGAGGAGCAGCACCCCTGCTTGTGGCTTCTGCCCGCATTTGCACCCAAACTCAGGAGAGGCCTTAGGGCACTGGTGCACCTGGTGCCATGTCATGGGCTGCAAGGTGGCATGATGGTTGTTGGACCCAGGTCGTTTGGTTCCTGTGGACACCAGCATTTCCTCACATGGAGGGGAGGCACTTGCTGACAGTTGCTCTCCTGGGGACCTACGACATCTTTTTGTTGTGTCTTTGACAGCAGAGAACATTTATGAGATTATAGGATGGCGCTGGGTGCTGTGAGGAACAGACATATTCTGACAGCCCCGCCCTTCAGGGACTTGGGGCACTACAGGGTGCCAAGGGCTCTAAGTGGAGGAAGTATGTGAAGCAGGAAGTGGTCAGAGAAAAGCAAGTGTGTTTAGGAGTGCTGCCACTGTCCAGCCTGGGAAGGGGGAGCCCTTGGGAAGAGCAATGTGGGGTTAGGTGGAGGACGGAGGGCTCACCTAGGAACTGGCTCCCGATCCTCCGAGGCCCAGTGAACGGGCCAGTCAGCTTTCTGAGCTAGGAAGGGATGTGGTCAGATATGTCCTTCAGGAAGGTAACCACCTGTAATGCTAAGGGTGGATTAGATTAGGGGAGAAATTGGAAGTAAGGCGTGTCAGGAGCTCTTGGGGGTGTGTTATAAAGGCCACGGTCTTTAGAGTGAAGTTACCGTGTTCCTGGTTTTCAGGGAACTTTTTTTGTTTTTTTAAAGACTCTATTTAATTGAGAGAGACAGAGATAGCAACAGAGAGCACGAGTGAGCACAAGCTGGGAGAGGGAGAAGCAGACTTCTCCCTGAACAGGAAGCCTGATGTGGGGCTCGATCCCAGGACCCCGGGGTCATGACCCGAATCAATAGCTGATGCTTAACTGAGCCACCCAGGCGCCCTTTTCAGGGAACTTTTGAATTGGTGTGCTTTGTTTGGTCTTGTATTTGATGCTCTACTTCTTTTGTTATAAAGCCGGCAAAAAGACCACAGATGAGGAGCTGGAGGAGATGCTGGAGAGTGGGAACCCCGCCATATTCACTTCTGGGGTGAGTGCCTGGGAGCTGGGATGCACGCCCCTCTCGTGGAGAGGGGAGGCTGCCGTGGAGCTCCGTGTGGTTGGTGCGGGAAGGTCCGCAGGTGCAGGGAGGCAGGGGGGCAGGGGCCTGTGGCAGGGGTGCCGGCTGATGATTGGTCTTTGTGTGGCCTGTTGTAGATCATGGACTCCCAGATTTCCAAGCAAGCCCTCAGTGAGATCGAGGGGCGGCACAAGGACATTGTGAGGCTGGAGAGCAGCATCAAGGAGCTTCATGACATGTTTGTGGACATCGCCATGCTGGTGGAGAATCAGGTAACCCTGGGGAGAGGCAGGAAAGCTCAGGTCCTCCTGAGACGGGAGGACTGGAAGGTCAGTGAGGTGCGGTGGGGAATCATCGGGAGTCCTCATGATGGAGTAACAGGATCCCAGTGTCCCAGGAAAGGAATGCCCTCCTGAGTGCCAGCTCATCCTTGTCCTCTGGCCTGCTCCTTTGGCCTCACTTCTGCTTACTGTGGGGTTTGATGCGCTCAGTCAAGTACTCCCTCCTTCTGCCTGCACCTCTTGTTTCCCTTCTAAGTGGGGATGTGGGTTCTTAATGAGGATGCCTTAAAGCAGTCTCCTGATAGGAACAATTTCATGGGTGACACTGAAAACAGGATCATTTCCCCAATTCACGGTGAAAAGTTAGCTTTTGCAGAGGTTTTAATTTTTTTCCCATTTTTGTTTTTTCTTCTGTATGTTTTTCCAAAAATTTTGGCACCTTTTGCTAAGGAACAAGAACAGATAACAAAATGAAGGAAGGAAAGGTAGAACAATATTTGTAGGAACACTTGAAACCCTCATGGTTTGTCACCTTACTCTGTCCCTGGGCATGTTTGCTCAGGGTTGTAAGTCTCTGTCACCTGCATAGGGTGTTGGCTCCACATGGTCAGGTGGTTGCTGTTCTTATGATGAAGTCAGAGACGCCACGGGGTCCAGGTGTGCTGCCGTTACCATGAACTTCCAGCTGTTCTGCTCTCCTGGAAGGGACTGAGAACAGCTTCCTTTGTGGAAGGGCTGCAAAACCTGCCTGAAGCCCGAGCACTGCTTGGCTGGTTTCCGACAGCCGTCCCCTGCTCAGGGCCCAGGTGCCTTTCCTCTGCTCCCTGCTGGCCTTTGAGACCATTCCTTAAGTGCCTCCTTCCCTGCTCTTCTTTCTTCTCTCCTCGCGGCCTTGCTGAGGACTTGGTTTGAGAGTCAAGTGATGGTAAGTGCCTTTCTCTGCTTATAGAGTGCCGTAAAGCAACGGGTTGTGTTGAGGCAGGTCGAGGTAGGTGAGGGGCGTTCCCATCCTAAGATGCCCAGAATTAACTACAGCGACCGTGCTTCCTCGTCAGGAAGTAATCGCTGGGAGATGGTTGGGAATCTTGCCAAGAGATCACTGTCTCTTAATAACCACGGAGATATAAGATGTAACCAGACAGCTTAGGTAAACCCAATGTCTGTCACCTTAGGGGCCTGGGAGTTTCTCCTGGAGAAAGCAGATGTTCCCAACCTTAGATGTTTACGGAGCAGCTCCTGTTGGCCAGTCTGTTCTGAAGAACTAGGCAACAAACTTGCCTCAGGCCAAATGAACTTGGTTCAGGTCTGCACGACTAGGAAGAGGCCAGCATCCCAGTTATTATGCCCTAAGATATTCTTATTATGGTTCCTCTCCTCATATGCTTAATTAAAAACAGAATGGTGGTGGTGGGATCTGTTAGAACATGTATTTGCCAGGCATCTCGACATTGTGCTCCAGGTGCTCCATGCAGTGCCTGTCCCAGAGAAGTAATTTACTGAGTGTTGCTTGAGTGAGTGACCACCACCAGGGCCTGGGGAGCCATAGGTAATCCCATGTAAGATGGAACGTGTGCCCCACAGAAGACTTCTGAATGCTCCTCTTTGCACCGGGGATTATAACCAAGAGCTCCAACTCTCCTGGCTTGGGTTTATGGGGTGTGACTCATGTCTGTTCTTTGCAGGGTGAGATGCTAGATAACATAGAGCTGAATGTCATGCACACAGTGGACCATGTGGAGAAGGCACGGGAAGAAACGAAAAGAGCCGTGAAGTACCAGGGTCAGGCCCGGAAGGTGAGGCTCTCCGGCTGCCTTCAGAGAAGAGAGTCCATTCTCCTTGCTGTCTCTCGCTCTTTCTCTCTTCCCTGTGCCTGTCTCTGTTTCTGCTGCCACCACCTCTTGCATCCGGGGAAAGGGAGCCATGATTGACCGTATCGAGAGCAACATGGACCAGTCAGTGGGCTTTGTGGAGCGGGCCGTGGCAGATACCAAAAAGGCTGTCAAGTTTCAGAGTGAAGCTCGGAGGGTGAGCGCCTTAGTCTCCACTGGTCTGGCTTGCTTCTCCTCTCTCTGGTCCTCCCCACCTGTGTACTTGATCCTTTGCCTTCCCTTTCTGTCCTGGCCTCATCCCAACACCTACGTCAGCCTTTCCCAGAGAGTAGCTGCCCTTTCTCCCCTGGTGTGCCTTGCATGGATCTGGCTCACATGCTCTCTACCCAAGAACCCACACTTGAAGACAGTTCTTCAGGGTGGATGCATTGCCCAGTGTTGCCGTTAGACTTCTCCTGGCTGGAGCTCATGATCCTTTCAGATGTTACACTTCACTCCTCTGTTCTTCAGAAACCTGTTCACTCTCTTCCACTCCCTTAACCAAGCCCACCCCCCTTTTATCTACTGTGAACCCAGTGCTGTGCTGATCTCCATACAACATTACCTCCTATCTTATGGAGCACCTGTTATTCCCTACTTATAGGTGAAACTGTTAAGGGTCAGACGTTAAGTAATTGGCTTCATGGCACCTAGTAAGTATAGGATTGGGATTCAAATTCAGATTCCAATCATGCTCTTTCCCCCACACCAGCATATTTACCCCTCTCCCGGTGTCCCTGTTGCTTGAGAACTTCTCAACTTCTCTGCCCATTGTGGTAGCCAGCTCTGGTGGCTTGTGCTTTTTAGACTGTTCTTTTCTGACTATTCTCCTGGGCTCTGATAATTTTGTTCTTCAGTTCTTTGATTTTCTTCCAACTTTACCTATTGCTTGTGCAGGGATTCAAGGAGCTGGGAAATTATTTCACCTGACGAATCCAGGCTGGCTCACAATAGGACTGCCATCCTGCTTTCTGATCCCCAATCACTGGACTGGGTCTGATGGATGGGCGTATGCTTTAGGGGAAAGACAGACAGAAGTTTGAAATTAGGACTATTTGAAAACATACACTTCTTCTTGAAAAGGAAAAATTGGTCTCTTGATACCTTGGCTTATTGCTGCTCGGAGACCCTGTGATGGTTGCTTTTGTATCTGTCCACATGTGCAAGACTTAGTGTGAGTCGAGAGCCCACAGAAGCTCCATATTTCCATCTGCTGGCCTTGCTAGCCAGGAAGTCGCTTAAGATATATAAAATATCCTAATAGAATGTCTTTATGTAGATCTATAGTCTTATTTGGGTTGATAAGAGGCTTTCAATGTAGAGGTGAGAGGGGTTGGGTTTTGGATGAGTTGTTTTTTGGTTGTTTGTAATAATGGTTTGTTTCTCTTATCCTCTCCAGAAATTGATAATTATCATTGTGGTAGTAGTGGTGTTGCTGGGCATTTTAGCATTGATTATTGGACTTTCCGTTGGGCTGAAGTAATGGCGGCCTGAGTGGTTGCTGCACTGAAATGTAAGTAAATGGAAGGTTCTTGGGGATTCTGGATTGGCTCCCTCTTGAGAAATTGGCCTGGGATTTCACATGGCAGTGCTCCTCCCTTGTGATTGTCCTTGGACACACACACTGAGCTCTCTCAGACTTTCCATCACCTGTGCCTTCTTTCATCTCCTTAAAATACTCTTCTGGGCTTCTGGTGCGAGGGGAAGTTCTCTTGTGGGCCGGGCTCCCATTGGTTCCTCTCCTGGGGACTCTGTCCCAGCTCTTTGTCTTACACTGTAGGTTGCCACCTGTCCTGGCACACCTGAGCACCACATTTTCGCTCCTTTTGCTCGGGAAGCACGCTCCTGATTGGGTACAATCTATGTCCTGAGTCTGGGGTTCATCTTCTGAATTCTTGCTGACTTTCATGGATGTTGGGCTTTGCTTTCCATTCCCTTTTTAGTGTAAACAAAGCTTTGGATTGGGGTTTGGGGTGGTGGGGTTTTGTTTGTGGCTGACGGGTTGGATCTTGAATGATACAGCAGTTAACATTTTTGAGTGTTGAGTCGGGCCAGCCCGTGTATGGAACACCTCATACACACGTCCTCGAGGCCCCACAACACCTTCTTGAGGTAGGTACTGTTGCTTATCATATTTTACAGACGAAGACACTCAGGCTTAAAGAGATGTTAAGTCACAGGGCCAAGTTTGAACACACAGCTGATGGTGGGCCCAGGAGAGTTCTTCCCTACATCTTAGCTTCTCTTTGTAAAACCAGTAGCCATTTATCACTGTCTATCAAGTCCAGAGAACCTTGGAGGAGAGTAAGTTTAAAATTTAGGCTATTAATTTCTTTAAATCTGTCAGGGCTTCATGTGCATGGTAGCAGCACGACGGGAATGATCTAATTATTGGCACTGTTAACACTTTTGTGACTTCTTAAATATTACTTTTCTGAATAAAATATAGGATGTCATATTAACAAAAACATATAAAACACAGAAAAGGTGAACAGAATTAATTTTTAATGTTATTGCTGATAACCTTGTGGCACGTTCACACACTCAGATATGGTTTCATAGACTTCAGACTACGTTATCGATGGTTTTAGACCCAGTTCAAAAATCCTAGGCATCATTCCACATCACTGAAATCTCTTTGTAAATCTAATTTTCAACACAAGACTGTGAATATACTCTCAATTATTTAATACTTCCCCAAAGTTAGAGTTTTGTGATTACTGTGTTACTGTAACAAACAGTATGACTAACCTCTATTTTTCTCATTGCTGTTTTCTCTTATGAATTCAAAGAAGTCTGGTTGCTGAGGTAATAGATACCAATGTCTTTAATACTTGACCCATACTTCCATGTTGGTAACCAGACCTGATTCTTCTCTTCATTTTTGCTTCCGTGAGCCTCTTCTTCCTTCTTCCTCCTCCCATGTGACCAGAGGGTCTCGAAGTTAGATATTTATAGCACTAAACATCAACAACTTCTTGAGAATGTAAATGAATTCCTTTTTTAAATGAGGAGACTAATTAATGTATTGTTTTTAGTTGACTTACCTGATCTCCAAAATGCTGTGTCGTCGCTGAGTAGTGTTGGGCTGTTTACTGTAGTGTATTTCATAAAGTCGGGACTGGTTGCTGCTTTTAGGTCTGGACCACCCCACCCCCCCCATGTGGCCTGAGGGCAAGAGGTCTCTGAACAGGAGGGAGGGAAGACAGCCTTCCTTTGACTCCCCAGTTGTGTGCCAGGTACTGTTCTAGGATAGTAACATTGTCCGCATTTTCAGATGGGAAACTCTCTGAAGCACAGTAAAGTTAAGAAACTTGCCCGAGCCTACCCAGCACTTAAGATGGAGCAGCCATGATGACCCCTGAACTTTTCTTTATTCTTTTCACTGTGTGAGAGAAGTGCGGAGTAGGAGAGTAACGGAGAAGATTCAAGTTCTGGAACTTGTATTTGAAAAGTGCTGATGGGGGCCCCGGAGAGAGAACGGGTAGCTTTTGTGGATCGACGGTGCCACCCCCTGGCAAGTCCTTCCACGGGAATGTGACAGCCTGTGTGAAGGATTATAAAAAGCCCAGGGATTTATTTTTAATATGGCTTTTTGTTTCTTTCACGACAGGATATTTATTTCTGGGTCCTGTCTTGGGTTTGTCTACAGGATTTCTCAGGTTTACTGTTGACTTCTCCATTGCTCTCCTTTTTGCAGTGATGTCTGACCTTCCGTCTCCACCTTCTAGGTTTGTGACTGAGTGTTAATGTTGCTCTCCACCATCATCCTGTGTACTGATCAGCTCCTCCTTCCCCTGCCTCTCTTAGAACCCGATTTCACTCCAGCCTGGTGTGGCCACCCTTGTCTTCAGACGGGAACAGAGTTTGAATGGCCTTCCTGTGAGAGAGTGCGACCTGTTCCTTTGTTTCCTTGTAGCCGTCCTTGGACCTGACCCAGCAAACAATTTAGCCCCGGAGGAAGCTAATCTACCTGATGCAACCCTGAGTTCTCCTCAAAACCTTCTCCTGCCTCACCAACTCTGAAGTGCCTTCTCTCCCAGACAGTACGAACCAACCCAGCTTCTCTTTGTTCCCTCTGAATGTGTCAAATTATGCCTTGCACCTTGGAAAGCCCATTCCAAACCTTCCCAAGGTGCTGTATTTTCTACCTCATGGATTATTCTCCTTCCAGAAATTGCAGTGTATTTTGTAGGGGGTTATCGTTAACAACACAAAGGGATTCTTCCAAGTGTGGCAACAATAAGGCTTGGCTTGAGCCTTCTACTTGGCAGGGTCTTGGTCCTCACAGTTTGTTTTCCCTATGTCTTGAAAATATGTGGAACTGGCAGATGTCATTTTGGTCTTAGAAGCTGACTTGTTTGAAGTTCAATTTTAAATTAAGCTCTCAGTATGTTCAGCTTGGTGGCCAACTTCAATCTTTATGTTGTATTCTCTCATGTTTACTCAAGGAGGCACCAGCATGATACGGTTGTCCTAGGTTGCCATTTGTAAAGGCTGAGGGTATGAGATATTTGTTTCCCTCTCTGACTCTTGGAAACTGGCTGTTCTCCATTGGAGTGATGCTTTGTGAAGCCATTGCCTTGAGGTGAAAAATAACCAGGCACTTAAAATTGGGCCAGGGACAAGGTGCTTGAGTCTCAGGCTCTGGAAATGCTCAGATTGGTGCGAGTATTCAGTCACTCATTTCATATATTCCAGATGTATTTTTATAATCATGTGTGTGAGACGTATGTATATATTTGCCCGTGTCACTCAGGAAGTAGGAAACTAGAAATGGAGAATATTATAACCTTGAAACAAACAAACAGACAAACCAACCCCTTGAGCTGGGCTAAAAATTAGGTAAGAGACATTTGCTTATCTGCAAATGAATCATAGTAGAAATGTGATCTTCTGGTGTCATCGAGAAACCTTGTTTTCTGGTGAGTACTGGGACAATCATAGATCTTTGGGGTGAGGACTAAGTTGACCCCCTTAAGTTTTTCTGCTTAGCAGACAGAAGGTGTGACAAGTTTTGGCACCTCTCCCCACTGCTGCATAGGTGAGGCTTGTCCTGAGAACATCCCAGAGCAATTTGAGATCATTCCCGTGGCCTTTAGGATGATCCCGTCTCCAGGGCTGAGTCAGCTGGGGGAGACCGGGGACTACTGAGTAGCTGGTATGGCTACCAGGTTAATGAGCTTGACAGGTTCTTTGTCTCCCCCAATTCTTGTCATGTAGGAAGCAACAGCCAGGAAATGATTTCAAGTGTAGTGACTATGCTGACCCCCTTAGATTCTCTGCCAGTCTCCCTGATGTATAGTTTAGCTTTAACTTTCTAGGATAGGGTGAGCACCTAATCCAGGGACTACCCCTTGGCTTCCTTTGCAAAGGCTATGTACTTCATCATTGCTCAGCACTCAGACAGAGCCAAGGGGATGCCCTCTTACCCATGGCTATGAAGTCAGGACAGTGGACAGGCTCCAGCAACAAGGGAAGACAAGCTCTAATCACAGGTCTTTGTTGAGCCCTGGGGCTTAGTTTGGAATACAAGTGAAGGGTTTTTTTGTCATTTGTATTTTTTAAATGTAAACTTGATTATTTTATTGATAATTTAAAAATAAATTACTTTATATTGATTGTGAAACAGTTCTGGCTCTATTTCCCTGCAAAATAGTGGTTGGGTGCCACCATATGGTGGTTTTTGTTTAGGTTTTGGAAAAAGGGTTAAAATCCTTTTTAACCATGTGCCAGACCAGATGGATCAAAAGTTCTAAATTTTGAAAATGGTTTAACTCTCAAAGAATACATTGAACTACATTTGAATTTCAGGTTTAAGGTACTCCCACCAGGAATGTGGTTCACTTGTCGTGGGTATCTGGCTCTAGGAGAGGATAGGGATAACTCTCATGTGATGGGATCCAGAAGGCAGAACAACATACTAAACACCCTTAGAGATTGCTGTTGATCTAATTTTGAATATCTCGCCTGAAAGCAATGCTTCTATTCATGTCCTGGGTTCTAGAAGCCAGATCCATCTCCCTTTCCCTTCACATCTTCCTCCCATGTCTGGATCCACTTTTGTCTTCCTTCCCTTCCAACTCTGCACAGTGACACTGCTTCTCACATGCTTTTTCTTTCCTTGTCTGGATGAGCAGAAGAAGATCATGATCATGATCTGCTGTATTATCCTTGCGATCATCTTAGCTTCTACCATTGGGGGCATATTTGCCTGAAAAAGGTGAGCCAGCTGTGGGGAGGGTGGGAGGTACTTTCACTTACTTTTATGTCCTTAGGGCATTTGTTGTTTGTAGCTGGGTTCCCCAGATTTGGGTGGGATTAGGTGGTAGAATAGATAAAGGCTGGAGAGAACTAAGGAAAAAGTTTTCATAGAGAGAAAAATGTGTTAATAATGAGTTGGCAGTAGATGGGGAAGGCAGGTGGCAGTCCGTTCCATAACCAGGGCTGGTAGCAGAATGCTCTGTTTAGAATGCTTTGTAGAAGGATGTTGATTTCCTGCAGCAAAATTTGGGCAGTGGTGTCTGGGAATGGCTAAAGGAGAAAGAATTAGTTCTTGCATTGGAAGCACCCCAAACTCCTTAGGAGGAGAGAGCCAGCCAGTAAATCCAGAGTAAATTAATTTCCTCTCTTTGAGGGTTCAGGCTAGTTAGTGCAGACTCGCTGAGTAGACTCTTTGCCGCTGCAGGGGAAGGGCTTGGTGATCCTGGCTTCGGACATCCTGTTGTATAACCTGTGATTTTCTTCCCCCCTCCGTTCTCTCCTGCAGTCCTCCCCAGCAGAGCCTCGGTCGGCATTTTTCATCCTTCTTTCACTTCTGTGGTGCCATCACTTCTCCACTGCAGATTCCTCAACAGCTACTCCTCTTTCCATTATGAAACCTATGACACAGGGTGTCCATCAACTACCTGTTGAAAGTTATGCAAAGGTAGACTTAGGACAGTGCAGAATTGGGTGGGGGCGGGGCTGAAGGAACAGTTTGCACAGCAACATGAGGCTGGTTAGGAAGATGGTGTCCAGGAGGGGCTGTGGGCTGGAGAATACGTGCCTGTCCAGGAAATAAAACAGAGCCAGGCAGGTATTGGAGCACACCCAGCTCATCAGCACTTCATTTTCTCTTTGATCAACACCAGGCCTTTGTTACGTCTGCTCTTCAGGTTCTTCTAGGTCTCATCTTTGACCAGCTCTCCATCTACTTCCTTCTTCAGGGTCTAATAGTCTAAAGTGAAGATGGTCTAACCATAGGCGCCATGCAGGTCTTGCTCACAGCAGCGTCCCCAGTGCTTAGCACAGTGCCTGCCACTTACGGATGTTCAAGTATCAGTTGACTTAATTACCTGTAATTAAGCTCTGATTTCTGCTAACGGTTGAGTCCATGGGTTTTACTCTGAAACCTATTAAGGCATCAGTGGTAAGTGGGTTTGTTAGTATCAGAGGCTGTGTGCAAATACCTGGGAAGGGGCTGACTCACTTATGCAAAAATAGGACAGGCCTCCCTTTACTGTGACATACAAAGTCCTTTTTTATGGGTGGTGATGGAGTTGACAGTCTCTCACTCTGCAAAGATTGGCTGGCCCCACGATTGTGGTTCAGTAACCCGGTGTGGATCCCAAACAAAAGAAACAGGTTTATACCACAACTGAACTCCCAACAGTCATCAGCACCATACTCGTGAACCGTAGCAGAGATGAGAGGTCAGGTCAGAGAGGTGACAGGTGGCTACCACTCCCACGGTTTCTTATATGGTTTGTGGTGCTAACTGAAACTGATTTTGTTGGCCAACAATGTGTGTATAAAACTGTCCCAAACAATGGCCCCAATTCAAGGTTCAGATGTGTTCTAATGCAATCTAGTAATTATATTACAAGAGCTTCACTAAAAATACATTAAGAACCACCATGTACAACTCTTGAGGACCATGTAACTGTTTAGATATATTTGTACTTTTGAAAGTAGATTACTTTCTTTGTGGGACATCTTTTTAAGAAAGTGGGATTAAACTGGTAAGAACAGATACTACACTTGACCTTAGCCAAAAGTGGGATTAAAAAAAAAAAGCTGACATTTCAAGTCAGTGTGCTGTTTTCTACCTACTTTCAAAAGCAAATGGTTTACTATTTCTATCCATTTGTATTTCTTTCAGTTTTATAGGGGATAGAAAACTGCTGGCTAGCTCTGGAAGAGATGAATCTTGTTAAAGACAGACAGGAAGGTGGAACCATGGGGATCTGGAACACATGGGGCCTTTATTCATCCAACAGTAACTAGTTGAGTGCTGTGTGGCACACTGCACCGTCCTAGAACCTGCAGGGAAGCAAAGGTAGAGCCAAACACTCACCCTCCTCAGAGAATTTCAGACCTAGGAAAGGCCAGACAACAATCTTTATCAAAGTTCCTTGTGTTAAAAGGCAATGCTATGTTCCTTACTGTATTGTCCAACGTCCCCCTTTGCCTTCCAAGATTGAGAGATGGGTAGCTGGACATAAATAAATATCTGGTCAATCAATTAACGTATGTACTGCTGTTTTTTTGCTTTCCAAAAACGTCTGTAACTAGTAAAGATATCAACTAGCTCCTGTACTATAAAAGGTAGTACAGAATTCTCCCACTGTCCCAAAGTAGAGCGTTCCTAAGCTGAAATGATGTACAGTGAAGAACTACCATTTTGTAAAAGCGAAAATCTTCAGATTTCTTTCAGTTTGAGAAAAACAGGTACTAATGTAGCTCTTTGGTAAAAGTGAAGCAATGTGCAGGGAAACCCGTGCAGATATTAAATCCAACTTATACCAGAGGTGGGAGATGGAAGCATTTGTTTCAGCCCTGAAGACATTCATCTTACAGCTGGGGAGAACTGGACCCCCTAACAGTCAGTGAAGCCAGCTTCATAATCATTTAAGGATTAGGAATGACCAATGAAAAGTTATATCCTGAGGTGATACTCATACTTTATTTGATATAAATATAATGCACTTAAAAAAAAATCAACAGATATTCTACAATTTCTCAGAAATAATTTACTCATATACTGTTCCTCGGTTAGATCTCAGAGCCACCCGAAGACTGTAAGGGTAGGCTGAGGGGAATAAAAATGTAGATTCTTTCTCTTGGTAGCCTTTGTACATTTATGTCTCCCATTCTCACTACACACGTTCAGGCATATAGAACTTGCCCCAGTACCGCCCCTTCTGGGTCAAGTCATACGGGCTCAGGAATTTCCGTATCCCAAGCATGTTGGCAGTGGCTATGCGCTCAAAGGTCCAGGGGTTTTGGTTGTTCTGTTCCCGTTCCTCCTGATCTTTCCGCATCTTCTCAAGAGTCTCACGGCTCACGGCCTTTGCTGGGAAGGGCAACTTGTGGGCAACCTGGTCCAGGAAACCTTGTACCTCTTTGAATTCACAACGCCCACCCACCTCTACTATGAGACGGCCAGCCTTCACAGGAGTCACGTAGTGATCAATGGCACCTTTGCCTCCCCCCATGCGCTGTCCCATACCCTTGCGGGTGATGGGCTTGAAAGGGGCTGGTACTCTCCATAAAGCAAACATGTTCTTGGGGTCCATAGAGCGGTTGATTGTCAGGCGCATCATTTCAAAATGGCCCCAATGGAGGTAACCACCACCCAGTGCCTAAAAGTGGATGAAAGAATTAGAAATTAGAAATACGTGGGGACTTGGTTATCTTTTATGCACTCTTTTATAGTAACTGTAGCTTCAATGATATACATAAAAATAAAAAGTTCTACTGTGTACCATGGAGGAAAAGCCTAGGGTACAGTAATAAATGAAAATAAGGTGGACCCATTTCAATGGATAACCAGGGAAGGCCTTTTTGAGGAGGTGATATTTATTTAAAAGATTTATTTGTCAGAGAGACAGTGAGCGAGAGAGAGAGCACAAGCAGGGGAAGCAACAGGCAGAGGGATAAGCAAGCTCCCCACTGAGCAGGGAGCCCTATGCAGGGCTCGATCCCAGGACCCTGGGATCATGACCTGAGCTGAAGGCAGACGCTTAACCCACTGAGCCAGCCACCCAGGCATCCTGAGAAGGTGATATATATTTATTTATTTATTTTTAATTTTTTTTTTTTATTATGTTAATCCTACATCATTAGTTTTTGATGTAGTGTTCCATGATTCATTGTTTGCGTGTAGCACCCAGTGTTCCATGCAGAACGTGCCCTCTTTAATACCCATCACCAGGCTAACCCATCCCCCCACCCCCTCCCCTGTAGAACCCTCAGTTTGTTTTTCAGAGTCCATAGTCTCTCATGGTTCGTCTATGAGGAGGTGATATTTAAAGCTGAGATGAGAATGGCATGAACTAGTCAAGGGAAAACACAACAGTTAAAGGCAGAGGAGTGGCTTGGTGAGTGTGAGCCAAAGCCAGAGTGGCTGGCGTAGAGTGAGGGACAGGGTGTGGGCATGAGGTTGTGAGAGGCTGCCAGGGGCGGATCAGCAGCCTGTGGGAAGGACTGTAAAATACCGCTCTGGCTGCCTGATGGGAAATCCATCCTAGTCCACACCCACTTGTGCAGCTACTGACGTCAAGCCTCCGGGGAAGCTACTCTAGGACGGAAACCGCTGTCTCACATCCTAAGTCATGGATAGTTTTATTTTCACCAGAGGCCTGAGAAGATTTCATAGTCTGATTATAGGGGCCAATTAGGTAGCCTTCCTTCTCCTGTTTTTACATTATTTTCACTTGACATGAAAAGGAAAGACACACAACTCAAACGTCTACTGGGTAGTGCACATCAGTTTCAACAGCAAATGGTGGCAGTTCAATAAAACCCGTGGAGGACGAGAATGAACTCCCAAGGGCATGAGATTTTGCTAGTCCTGGCTTCCATCCTGTAGCTGCTTGACAACTCACTTACCAAGATTGCAAAACTGCCTTCTGTGAACTCAGTAGCTTCAGTAGAAGGTCCCCGGATGTCACTCAAGTTCTTAGGTTCCCTTCTCACTTTTGGCACGAGTGGTACCCTTTCAACAAATCTAAGCTTGGGCTTTTCAGGAATGGAAACATCTAAAAGGAGCACAGACAACCAAGAAGAAATAAAACCACACATCTCAAAGGATCCATTTTCTTCCTAGAAAGATTTATATCAATCAAGTGGGAATCTTAAAGTTACCACTGAAAAGTACTTTGAAAAGTACATTAGGTTTTTCCTGCGGATGCTTTTTTATTGACACCAGAATCTCTGGGTTATGATGAGTATTAATGGAGAGGTTTCTGAACCTTTGAAGATAATATAACCTTCAAAGGAAATGCTCTCTGCCTAACACTAGAAAAGTGACCATCTGGGAAGGTACAGAGATTAAGACTGTCACAGATAACACTGGCTTTTTTTTTCCCCCAATGTTTACTAAGTGCTAGACATTGAGCTGAATGCTTGATGTGCAGTATCTCAATCTTTAAAACAACTTTATAACCCTGATAATTTTTTAAGGCTTCCCTTTTTAAAAATGTTGACCTTCTTAAAGTTTAACACACATAATCAAAGGGCCAAATAAAAAATGTACAGGTCAGGGAATTATCACAAAGTGAATGCATAAACACACCCACATTAACGGTCACCCTGCTCAAGAAACAGAACATTAGGCAAGTACCATTTTAAATCTCCATTTTATAAAAGAGGAACCTGAGGCCTAGAGACATTTTATAATCTGGTCTAAGCCATCCAGCGAAAACAGCAAAGCCAGACAGTATGACTTTTTTTTTTCCCCCAAATACTACACAGCCTCTCTGGATGTTAATAGAGGTGGTGGAAAGAACACTACATTGTACATGACAATATCTAAGTTCTGCTCTGCCACATTCTTGTTAGGAAACCTACAACCTAGGAATCCTTTGATCTATGGTGTATTTCTACAGGGGCTTTTCATGCTGGCACCTGTACATTTCCCACAATGTCCAACAGCTTATATGTTGAGGGCGGGTGGATTGAAATGCACGCCAGACACGGTACCTCTTTTTCATGTTGGACATTCCGACAAGTCGGGGAAAAAATTAACTTCTAAGTCATTTAAACATGTCTATGGTAAAAAAGGCATGGCTTTATCATGGAGTCAAATATAAAACAAGACTCTTGAAGGAAATACCAAATTATCAACTGGCTAACAGGCTTATAGAAACTGCCACCTGCTCTCCTCCACTTTTTTTTTTTTTTTTTTTTAAGATTTTATTTATTTGAGAGAGAGAGCACGCACAAGCAGGGGGAGCGGCAGGCAGAGGGAGAGGTAGGCTCCCCGCTGGGCAGGGAGCTGGATGTGGGACTCGATCCCAGGACCCCGGGATCATGACCTGAGCCGAAGTCAGCCCCTTAACCGACTGAGCCACCCAGGCATCCCTCTCCTCCAGCTTCTATAAGCAGTTACAGAGAAATTTAGTGATGCTGTCTCTCACCTCCAAATCCGTATGTACTTCCAGAGCATTCAGTAGTTTCACAATTATTTGTAGAAGATAAAACGCTCAGAGGTCAAGAACACTTTCGTATTTTGCTTGTTTTTGTTTCTTTTTTAAGATTTCCAATATATTAAAGACATGGTAAATTATATTTACAAAACTGGTCTATCTTAACGTTTACATTTAACAAGTGAATGCTTTTCACGTATAGTTATATGACTGCATACATGTAACATCCTTTAGGGAGAACATCAGAAGTTCAAATTTGATGGCAATGAGCCCTGGCTCGGGGTGGACCAGCGCCATACAGTGGGAGGCCACAGGGGAGATACCCCATTACACAGTTGCTCCGTAACAGCAGGGACCTTTGCGGGGCTCTCGTCCTCTGCTATATCCCGACCGTTCACAACACTTCTTGGCATACAGCATGCCCCCGATACATATTTACTGAGCGAGTGAACGGAGAAGAGGAAGCAGAAGAACTCGCCTACCCTCTTCCAGGTCCCATCAGAGAAAAGACAAACACGAAAGTGACAAGAGTTCTCACCCTCAAAAGTCGGCACCGGGAGCAGCGTCTTTAGGCCAGCACTGGCGGGCGGGACGGCCCAAGAATCTACAAAGGCAAATCGAATTAAAATCCGAAAGCGGTAAGACCTGGGCCTGGTACGACCCAGACCAAAGTCAGTCCCGACGGAGTGCCTTGATGGTGGGCCGCGGGTTCCGCTAAATGGGCTCACGGGCCCAGCACCAAGCCCCACCCCAAGGAAGCCAGCAGGGGTCTCCGGGCGTCGACCCCCGCACGAGTAACCGCGGCGAGGGAGCGCGGCCCCCACTCAGCTCTGCGGCAATGGTCGGCGGAGCCGCGTAGGCGCCGCACTCGGGGTGGGGACGTCTTCTGAGGGACCGAGGGCCTCCTGACCTGACAGCCGCGCTCTCAGGAGCGGCGCTCCGGCTCGAGCCAGCAGCCGCCACATGGCCACGCGAGTCCGGCAGCCACGGGGTTCCCAAGGCGAACGCGGCGACTCCCTGGACCTGTCTGGGCCGGAAGTTGCGTTCGCAAGCGTCCGTTCCCCAGAGAGTCCCGGCGGAAGCGGAAGAAACGGGGCCGCGTCGGCTGCGCTCCCGCGTCGGCGCGTGCTAGCCACGCCCAGCGCCGCTTCAGGCTTCTGGACGTGTCCATACACTCCGGGGTCGCTCGCTCCCTGGATGCGGGCAGCCGGGTGGGGATTTCTGCGCTCTTCTACGCCGAGCGCCGTGTTGAGAAAGCCTGGCTTCCCTGAGCGGGTCGTGTGTCACAGATCACTGCTTTCCGCCGCTTCTCTAGGGGGCAGCTCAGAGACATTAGGAAAAGCCCACTGATTGACCATTGTTTGAGCTTTAGTGGGCTTGCAGTATGTTAGGCGTTCAGTACCTCGTCACTGCCTGTGGTCCTTTAAGGAGTTCAGGGGATAAGGAAGTCGTGACACCCATTTGCAGATAACATACCGAGGGTCAAAGGATTTAACTTACCCAGGGTCACACAGCAGGAAAACGGTAAGATCAGAATTTGAGTCTGTGTCACTCCAGGGACCCCAGGGACTGGACTGTATCAAAACTTGATTATCAAGTTAAAACAATGCACGACTCTTCGGGGAGGATGTTGGGAAAGTTATTTTTGTCGGTCTGAAACGTTTTAATATTTAGAATGAGAGAGGATCTTTCCCCAAGCTTCTAGGACACAAATGGGATTAACAAATTGAGACCGATGTCTGTTGTATTTAAATCACGCTAAATCTGTGCGTGGTCTTTCCCCAGAGATTAATTTCATAAATGGCAACAAATAAAACCTGTAATGCTTGCAAAGCTGCTGGGAGAACTTTCTCTGTCCACTATGTTAGGCACTTCTTGATGATCTGCACACTGAAGCTGTCTCAAAAGAGTTAATGGATTTTATTACAGCCAACCATTTCTGTCCTTTTAGAACAGTTCTCTGAAAGGGTTTAACTGTCCCGCCTCCCAAGCCAGTGTCAGATTCTAGACAGCTCTTCCCTGCTCCCTTCCACCCAAAGTCGGAGATCTGAATGTGCTCAGGCATTTAGAAATCTCAAGCTGAATATTGTGTAATTTTGTTTTGGATGGAAAGTAAAGTGTCAGAACAATCTCTTTGATTGGTCTCTAAGTCTTTTGGTGCCCCCCTCCCCAACTTCCACCTCGTTTATTTTAAAAGAAAAAAGTGAATTCAGAGTTTTACATTTAAATAGTAACTATGACAAATGATGTCTGTTTTTCTTTGCAAGAGTTGTGCCAGCTACAATGGAGGATATAAAGAGGAAAAACCGTGATCCTATTCTTTAGGAATTCATGTTTAGGTAGGGACAATATGATGAGCATACAATTGCTAACGTTGAGATATCAGAAGAGAAGTATGAATAAAGCGTTGTGAAAATGGTAGGGACGGGAGGTCTTACTTGGTCCCTAAAAATGGTTTTCCCTCCTTCCAGTTCTCACAGCTCTTTATTTACACTTCTCTTCTGATAGTTCTATTGTATTTATTTGTAGGAAACTGATGTTCTGGGATGAAATGATTTGCCACACAGCTAATATGATACAAAGTAGGGATAAAAACCTTGCTGTTCTTACTTTTACGGGAACGGGTTTGCTAAAATCTCCCAAAAGTTGGTCTTCAGACCACCTGCCTCAGATGTTACTGAGACCTTCATATAAATATAAGTATCTCGTCCCTACATATTAAGTCAGAAACTCTGAAGGTGGGGTTCAGGGATTCCTATTGTGAACTAAGCCCCATGGGTGATTCTGATGCCTAAGCAAGTTGAGAATCAGTCCTCTGAGCACTTTGAAAATTTAAAAAGCAGAGTAGAGCTGCAAAGCATTGTTTTTGGGTCATGCAGGTCTATATCCACTGCGATTTGTATTTTTTCCCATCTGTATGAAAGTTACCTGGCATCTCAGTTTTTAATCTTTCTTATTTTAAAATCACAAGATAACAGAAACCTGTAGCCTAGCCTAGTTCCAGGTCTGGTTGTTGACGTAAATGGCACCCACACACTTGTTGTCTGTGTCTGTGTACGCGTGTGTGTGCCCACTCTCTCATTTTAATAAAAAGACTGGGTTTTTGCTTATCAGATTCTGATCATAATATCATAGTGTAATAAGTCACCATGGAACTTCCTCACCCCAGGAAGCCCACAGAACCTTCTCAAAGGGCTAGTTAGTATTAGCTTCTTCATCAGTTTAGCTTCCATATGGTGTAGATCATTTCTAAAAGCAATGATTCTGACGTGGTGTTTTGGAGTCCGGGAGCAAACAGTCAGGAAAGATTTCTTGAGATGTTTTCAGTGCAGAAAAGGTGGTTTTTGTTAAAGCACGGGGACAGGACCCGTGGGTAGAAAGAACTGCACTGGGGTTGTGAGCAGTGACTGACTATGTACCTGCAAGTTGGGAGGGGGTTAGGGATAGTGTCTCTAAGGTTTCCAGGAGCTTGAGGGGTCATTTACTACTGTCTAGCAAAAACTTAGTCAGGGGACCCTTCAAATGTAGATCAGTGGGCTAATGATGATTGCTGACATATCTTGAGGGTGTAGGGATAAAGGAAGTTTCCAAAGGGATTGATCTTCACCAACAATGTATCAGAGTGCCTATTTATCCACATCCTTGCTGAGTTTCCTTGCACACCTTTGTTTAGAGCTCTGCCAATATGAAAGGAGAGAAATGATATCCAATATTATGTTTATAACAGGCTGTTAAAACAGGATTGTGTCTGACTCAGCTTTGCCTGAAGCCCCAGCGTATGTGGTAATCCTCACATTCCAGAGTGAGGTGCTGGGCCTTCTGGACAGGATTGATTGATTGATTGATTGATTGATTTTAGATTTTATTTATTTATTTGAGAGAGAGAGAGAGGGAGAGTGCGAGCGATCAGGGGGAGGTGCAGAGGGGGGAAAAATCTCAAGCAAACTCCATGAGCTGAATGTGGACTTGATCTCAGGACCCTGAGATCATGACCTGAGCCACAACCAAGAGTTGGAACCTTACCGACTGAGCCACCCAGGTGCCCCCTGGGCAGGACTTATAAAGGAGGTGGTAGGAAATGGCTTTGTTAATTCTTAGCTCTCCATTTTCTTCCAGCCTGTAAAAAGCACTGGGAAGATCAAGAAAAGAAGTAGAGACTGGAGATTGCATTAAAGATTTCTTTGGACAGATTTGTTGGTATATTGTGAATTCCATTCTCCCTCTCTAATGGCAAGGTATTGGGGTGCTCCATCAAGCTTAATAAGAAACATTTCAAGACCACTCAGCTTGATATGGGACCTCTGTTTGAGGGGGATTGATGTTTGACAAAAGTCTATGTCTGGAGGTTTGTTGCAAAGTAGAGGGCTGCCATTGGGAAGTAGTTACATTTCCATTGGTGGTGGGTCAAAGGTGTGCATACCTTGTTCACCAGATGTGGACCCCCATGCAGTGTGCCGGTTTAGAGTTTTCTTACATCCCGTCTTAGGACCCCACTGAGGATCAAGGACAAAGAAGCTGGAAGAGATGTGATAATGGATGTCCAGGGCCTGAGGGAAGACTTGTATGCAACCAGCCAGTCATGCAGCAGAGATGAATTTGCATGTATCAAGATATCCTCGGCAGTTAGGGTAGGTTGTGTGTGTGTGTGTGTGTGTGTGTGTGTGTGTGTGTGTGTGTGTTTCTCTGGAGAATCCATAAAGCACCCATGAGAGAAAGAGTATACTCTATACTGGGAACTGAGTCAACTACTGTTGGGTGTTGTATCATTTTGCTAGGGCTGATGTAACCAAGTACCCCAAACTGGGGGCTTAAACAACAGAAAGTTATTGCCTCACATTTCTGGAGGCCTGAAGTCTGAAATCAAGGTGTCAGCAGGGTTGGTTCCTTCTGAGGGCTGTGAGGAAGGGGCTGTCCCAGGTCTCTGTCCTGGGCTCATGGATGGCCATCTTCTCCCTATCTCTCTTCCCATAGTCTTCCCCTTTATGTGTGTCTTTGTGTCCAAATTTCCCCTTTTGATAAGACACTAGTCTTACTGGATTAGGGCCCACCCTATTGACCTCATTTAACTTGATTACCTCTGTAAAGACCCTTTCTCCTAATAATGTCACATTCTGGGGTACAGTGGATGGGGGGTGGAAGTGGGGAGTAGGGGGGTGAAGGGGGTAATTGGGGCTCCAACACATATTGGTTGGTGGGGGGAGGTGGACATACTTCAGCCCTTATCAGGTGCTATGCCTGTCAGTCATCCCAGAGAGGTCAGCAACAGAGGTGAGAGATGAGGGGTAGGGAAGGATCCTACATGACTGGTAAAAGTGCAAAGTGAGGAAATAGAGAACTTCCTCCCCCGGCTGCCATTTTGTTTCCACTACAATCACCCTATCCAGAGCAGGACTGAACTAGCAGAGGGATGCAGCTTCACCTTTAGATGGAATTCAGAATTGTGACTATTACACAGTATTGGACATTTTAGTTACTGAAATCAGAATGTTTTCTTTTTTCCTTCTTAAATCAGAGAAATGAGCAGAAACCCCTCCAGCCTTACAGAGTTGGTTTGGAGTTTGGGTAAGCAGGAACAGGGTAAGCTAAAGTTGATTTTTTTTTTAAATCTTGTTTTTTTTTTTTTAAGATTTTATTTATTCATTTGAGACAGAGATACAGAGAGAGAGAGAGAGAGCATGAGCAGGGAGAGAGGCAGAGGGAGAAGGAGAAGCAGACTCCCCGCTGAGCCAGGAGCCCGATGCGGGGCTTGATCCCAGGGCCCTGGGATCATAACCTGAGCTGAAGGCAGATGCTTAACCATCTGAGCCACCCAGGCGCCCCTAAAGTTAATTTTTTTTTAAAGATTTTATTTTTATATACTCTCTACCCCCAATGTGGGACTCGAACTCAGAACTGTAAGATCAAGAGCTGCAGGCTCCACGGACTGAGCCCTCCAGGCACCCCTAAGGTTGATTTCCAATAGTATTCTCTGAGTCCTACTTCATATAATTTACACACTGGTTATACATTAGTTTGCAATTTTTCAATGACTAGTGATGTTGAACTTTTTCTCCTACCTTTGTTCTCATATTTTTGTCTATTTGTTTTTTCATATGTGTGATTTGCTTATGTACTTTCTCTATGTTTCAATTGTACTGTTTCTTTTTTTATAAATTCTAAATGCTTACTGTATATTAATTATATTAACCCTTGTTTGTATATGATTCAATTTTTGTTTACAGTGTTCATTATGTCCTTTAATTTTTTTTGAGGTAGGACCATTCATAATTTTCATGCAGTAAAATCTTCCAGTTATTTTTTTTAACAGTTTTTGACTTTGATAATATGCTTTATAAGGCCAGAAGTAGGGATGTAGTATAATACTTTTGTCAAGTTGAAAATTCTCATTTAATATGTGATTTTATGGGGCGCCTGGGTGGCTCAGTCAGTTAAGCGTTGGACTCTTGATTTCAGCTCAGGTCATGATTTCAGGGTCATGAAATGGATCCCTGCATCAGGCTCCATGTTGAACGTGGAACCTGTTTAAGATTCTCTCTCTAATGCATGCTCTCTAAATAAATAAATAAATAAATACAATCTTAAAAAAATATGTGATTTTATCATACGCTAAATTCCCACGTAATATTTTTTAGCATTTTATTCCATTCCCATGTTCTCCCTGATCTGAAACCAGTGCTACACTGTTTTAATTATCGTGACTTTATTACATATTTTTATGTTTGGTCAAGTTTACTTTGCTTTCCAAAAAACATCATGGCTGTTTGGCATGTTTGGTCTTCAAGATAAAATTTGGAACTATTTTGTTCTATTCTCTCTCCCTTTCTATTTTTATTTTCTTGACCAGGATTCTTGTTGTTGTTGTTCCTCTTCTTCTTCTTAGAAATCTCAAGTCATTTGTGCTTCTGAGCAAGATTCTTTGTCATTTCAAAGAATTATAGGATCTCAGTTGGAAGAGGCTAGAGGAAGCTCTCTTTAGTTCCTCTTCCTTATCAGGGTGTGGTCTTCAATTGTGAACTTGGTATAGGTCATTCGTATATCTAGTTAAAGGAAAGTACAGTTGGGTTTGGTAACAATCTTCCCTCCTCTCCCCTGTATCTTCACAAAAAACAGTTATGGAGAAAATTGACCACTTCCCTGAAGGAAGTTTAGGCTTTACCAGCCATGTCCAGTAGAGGTCGCAAAAAACGCTTATGAAAGTCCCTGAAACCATAACCAAATCCATGCTTGGGCATTATGCGTTATGCAAAATAATGAACACACATAGACTACATTTTATTACAGTACTGCCTCAAAGTGGAATTGCAGCCTGTCATAGAGCCATTGTCAACCTGCTCGCCTGTCCCCCACCTTTGCCAATACAAATGAACACACCCAGTTAATTGCAAAAGTTGGGGGGCAGTGTTCTCTCTCTCTCACACTCCTTCCTTTCGTTGCCCAATTTATTGTTAAATAAAAAAGGTCATCTTTGTTAAAAGTAATTTTTCCCATTTTCCAGTTGCTCAACTATTGTATTGAATGTAGAAAATGTAGACAATAGAGAAACAAACAAAATCGGTCACCAATAATTCCATCACACAGTTAACCACTCTAATACTCTGGAATGGATGGCATTAGAATGCATCATGAATGTCTTTCTATGTCAGCAAGTATTTATATTCAACACAAATTTTACTGACATTTAAAAAAATTAATTTAATACAGGTGCCTGGGTGGCTCAGTTGGTTGAGCATCTGGCTCTTGATTTCGGCTTAGGTCATGATCTCAGAGTCATGGGATCAAGCCCTGTTCCAGCTCCATGCTCATTGTGGAGTCTGCTTGGGCTTCTGCCCCACCCCCACTCTAAATAAATAAAAATCTTTAAAGATCTAGGTTTTATTGTATTTCATACTTCTTTTAAAAAGTTAATTAACTTTTAAAATAAAGTATAATTAACATACAGTGTTATATTAGTAGCAGGTGTACAATATAGTGATTGAACACTTTATACATTACTCAGTGCTCATCACCATAAGTGTACTTCTTTTTTTTTTTTTAAGATTTTACTTATTTATTTGTCAGGGAGAGAGAGACTGAGCACAAACAGGGGGAGTGGCAGACAGAGGGAGAAGCAGGCTTCCTTCTGAGCAAGGAGCCCAATGCAGGACTCGATCCGAGGATCCTGGGATCATGACTTGAGCCAAAGGCAGACCCTTAACTGACTGAGCCACCCAGGTGCCCCTCCATAAGTGTACTTTCAATCCTCTCCACCTATTTCACCCATCCTACCCCCTCCCTGCTCTGGCAACACCAGTTTGTTCCCTGTAGTTAAGAGTCTGTTTTTTTGTTTGTCTCTTTTTCTTTGTTCATTTGTTTTGTTTCTTTTTTTTTTTAATTTCATTATGTTATGTTAGTCACCATACAATACATCATTGGTTTTTGATGTGGTGATGCATGATCCATTGTTTTCATATAACACCCAGTGCTCCATGCAGTACGTGCCCTCCTTAATACCCATCACCGGGCTAACCAATCCCCCCTCCCCCCTCTCCTCTAAAACCCTATTTGTTTCTCAGAGTCCATAGTCTCTCATGGTTCATCTCTCCCTCTGATTTCCCTCCCTTCATTTTTCCCTTCCTTCTCCTAATGTCCTCCGTGCTATTCCTTATGTTCCACAAATAAGTGAAACCATGTGATAATTGACTTTCTCTGCTTGACTTATTTCACTTAGCATAATCTCCTCCAGTCCCATCCATGTTGATGTAAAAGTTGGGTATTCATCCTTTCTGATGGCTGAGTAATATTCCATTGTATATATGGACCACATCTTCTTTATCCATTCATCTGTTGAAGGGCATCTCGGCTCTTTCCACAGTTTGGCTATTGCAGATATTGTTGCTATGAACATTGGGGTGCATATGGCCCTTCTTTTCACTACATCTGTGTCTTTGGGGTAAATACCTGGGAGTGCAATTGCTGGGTCATAGGGTAGCTCTATTTTTTAAATTTTTGAGGAACCTCCACACTGTTTTCCAAAGTGGCTGTACCAACTTGCATTCCCACCAACAGTGTAAGAGTGTTCCCCTTTCTCCACACCCTCTCCAACATTTGTTGTTTCTTTCCCTGTCCATTTTTGTCATTCTAACTGGTGTAAGGTGGTACCTCAATGTGTTTTTTTTTTTTTAAAGATTTTATTTATTTATTTGAGAGAGAGAGAATGAGAGACAGAGAGCACGAGAGGGAAGAGGGCAGAGGGAGAAGCAGACCCCCCGCTGAGCAGGGAGCCCGATGCGGGACTCGATCCCGGGACTCCAGGATCATGACCTGAGCCTAAGGCAGTCGCTTGACCAACTGAGCCACCTAGGCGCCCTCAATGTGGTTTTGATTTGAATTTCCCTGATGGCTAATGATGATGAACACTTTTTCATGTGTCTGTTAGCCATTTGTATGTCTTCTTCAAAGAAGTGTCTGTTCATGTCTTCTGCCCATTTCTTGACTTGATTATTTGTTTTTTGGGTGTTGAGTTTGAGAAGTTCTTTATAGATCTTGGATACCAGCCCTTTATCTGTAGTGTCATTTGCAAATATCTTCTCCCATTCTGTGGGTTGCCTCTTTGTTTTGTTTCTTAAATTCCACATATGAGCCAGTAATTCCTCTACTGGGTATTTACCCAAAGAACATAAAAACACTAATTCAAAAAAATATATGCGCCCCTATGTTTATAGCAGCATTATTTACAATAGCCAAATTATGGAAGCAGGCCAAGTGTTCATCCATAGATGAATGGATAAAGAAGATGTGGTCTGTATATGCAATGGAATATTACTCAGCCATCAAAAGGAATGAAATCTTGCCATTTGCAACAACATGGGTGATCTAGAGGGTATAATGCTAAGTGAAATAAGTCAGTCAAGAGAAAGATAGATACTGTATGATCTCACTCACATGTGGAATTTAAGAATTTCAGGGGCGCCTGGGTGGCTCAGTTGGTTAAGCGGCTGCCTTCGGCTCAGGTCATGATCCCAGAGTACTGGGATCGAGCCCCGCATCGGGCTCCCTGCTCGGCGGAGAGCCTGCTTCTCCCTCTCCCTCTGTCTGCCGCTCTGCCTACTTGTGCTCTCTCTCTGTTAAATAAATAAAAATCTTAAAAAAAAAAAAGAATTTCAGTGACTTTTAAGTATCCCATCGTATGGATCCGCCAGGGTTTACCTATCCATTGCCCTATTGTTGGACATGTAGACTGTTTCCATGTTTTCCATATTATGAATATCATGGCATGTTATGAGAGATCACTTATTCACACTCCTGGAGGGTGCCTTCTACCACAGTACAGCGCTGGCCTTTTTCTGGGGGTACAGTGAGGTACCTAATAGATATGTTTGGGATGAGGGCTTGGGCTGATGGTTCACATCTCCTTCTCCCAGGAGCCCCTGTTACCAGAGGGTAGGCTCTTACTCTGAGCAGCTTGGGGGGGAGACCTGTGACGGGGCAGGTGAATCTTTGCCTTGGGGTCAGTATTAGGAAGTGTACTAAAGCTGCATCTCTAAGGTTTGCTCTCTGATTGCCTCAGCACACATTTTGATTCTTGTATATCTGTGCCCTATTATGATTCTCTCCTTTGTGTAATTTTCAGAATTGGGATTTTGGGGGTTGAAGTTGAGTATATTTTAGGTCTTTTGATACAATTTTCATGTCCTTCACCAGAAAGTCAGTACCAATGTTGACTCCTACCAGCAGAGATTAGATTTATGATTGTCTTTGAAAGCTTAATTTTTCTTTCAAATATATATATATTTAGGGTGTGGTTATAGATCTATATTTCTATTTAATGTGTAAAATATATATGTTTTATGTGGGGTGGGATTTTAGATCTATATTTATATTTAACATATAAAATACATTAAATTTTATATTATATACTAATTGTGAGTTATATTTATATATTAAATGTGTATATATATAAATTATATAAAAATATACATTTTAAACTTAATTTTACCCAGAATAAATATTAGAAATGGAAGGAGAGAGTATTAACATCATTTACCTCGTTCTAAACCATCTGGGAGTCTCATATGAAAAATTTTGGTCATTTCATTAAGTGATTTGAAAAGTAGTACTTGGTATAAGAAACAAAAATAGGAGTTTTTTTAATAGGAGTTTTTAAAATATATCACTTCATTTGTAGAAATAAAGGAATCTGTTGTTTAATTAATTGAGAAGTTCAGAATGAACTGCAAAAATATCACCGGGGCTCTCTCTTCTCCCCTCATCCTAGGTTTAAACAATGACTGGCAGTCATTGCCTTGAGAAGCTGGACCTTTTTTCTTGGGTCACAGATGTTAAGACTCCAGGGAAGTTTGAATCATTTATTCTACATAGTGGTTTCCATGTTTTTACCAGGAGTATGGTAGCATTGTAGATACCCACTTTTTTTTGCATAGATTTGAAATAAAGTGAACAAAAATTCCACCGTCCTTTGGAGGTGTTTGAGAGAACCTGAACCCACCTTGTCCTTAGTACTTTGTGAAATTGGCCATGATGTGCTCATGGCTGAAGGGTTTGTAGTCGGCAACTCCTGGAAACAAGCAGAGAAGAACATGAGGAGGCCATGGTGCGTGTAACCACCCCTACCTCCCAAAGGGCCAGCCCATAGTTAGAGGAGTAAAATCATCCCCGAGTGAAATGGGCAGCTTGATTAGTATGGAGGAGCATGAGATTGGGAGATTTAGGGAGTCCTTGTTTCTAGGCTTAGAGCTGCCATGTGGAGCATCTCTTTGGACAAGCCCCTTAAATTGTGAGAGCCTCCTTTTCCTCCTTTATACTAGCAGGTATAATGTATTGAACCTAATCCTTTTCCTCATGCCTTAAATTGCACTAATATCTACCCTGAAGAGACATTTTCAGGATTAGGAATAAGGACTGCCAGATGCCTAATATAGTCCCTGGCACATAGTTATTGTGCAATAAAATGACTTAGTTAAGTCGAACTTACAGCATTCAAGGTAGGAACTCATGTTCACTTTTGAAGATTTTGCAAAAAGTAGGGAAGGGCATTGGGTTGAGAATTCTTGTGTTTCAGGGCAGAGAAGTTAGATGATGGCAGTATTGATGATTAGCTTTCAAGTCACCGGGCATCGGAAAGATAATTCCAGGCCCAGATGTTTTAGATGTCAGAGGCCTGTTTACCATTCTTTCCCCAGAGAAGAAGAGTAATTGGCAGACATGAGAATAAGCCTGATTTAGGTTCCCAGGCAATTCTTGAGATGCAGGTGGTAGAAGAACTAATAATACTAATATTTAGCATTTGTGAATGCAGAAGACATTGAACTTACTCATTTTAAACATGTTATTTCTAATTTTCACACTAACCCAAGAAATGGTTATTACTATTTCTATTTTATAGCTCTGGAAACTGGTTCTGAGAAGATTCATTCCTTGCTTAATGCAGCTAGTAAGTAAGAGAAGGGGCTTCTAACCAAGCCTTGTGTAACCTCAAGATCTTCATTACATGCTTTGCTGCAATTCAACAAATTCTGACTGGCCAGATTTTGTTAAGTACCTGACAGACTCTAAGAAAACATCTCTCCCATCGAAATCTTGGATAATAAAGCATCTTATAAAGCCACAGCCTCAGTTCTGCTGTGACTTTACGTGGCTTCACATCTCCCTGCATTGTGCTGATTAACATCCCCTTAACTAGGGAACATCATCCTTAGACAAAACCACACACAGTGCTCTTTAACTTGGAGGATATGTTAGTATTTGCGCAAAATTTTAAAGAATGTTTTCCAAAGTGGCTGTACCAACTTGCATTCCCACCAACAGTGTAAGAGGGTTCCCCTTTCTCCACAACCTCTCCAACATTTGTTGTTTCTTGCCTTGTCAATTTTTGCCATTCTAACTGGTGTAAGGTGGTATCTCAATGTGGTTTTGATTTGAATTTCCCTGATGGCTAATGATGATGAACATTTTTTCATGTGTCTGTTAGCCATTTGTATGTCTTCTTCAGAGAAAGTCTTTTCATATCTTCTGCCCATTTTTTGACTTGGTTATTTGTCTTTTGGTTGTTGAGTTTGAGAAGTTCTTTATAGATCTTTGATACCAGTCCTTTATCTGTAGTGTCATTTGCAAATACCTCTATCTAAGAGAACAGAATAGATGTTTACCTCTATCTACCCATCATGTATCATTCAATCGAATCACTGTATATATATTCATAATATATATATGTGTATGTACATGTATGTGGCATCACTGTATACACAAGTATCATATATATACATACAATCTCACAGTTATTTGATTAAATGAGTGAATTAATTAAATAAGGAAATGAAAGAAAGTAGCCCGCAGACTATGGAAGAAAGTCCCAAATTCCTTTCCTTTTCTTACCTTCATTCAAAGGTGTTTTGCCACTAAGGAATTGCCAGTATGTCCGCTCATGAACATTTTCAGCAATATTGTTGATGGAGGAGATGACAAGGCCCCATGATGTCATCGTGGTTTCAAATCTGTAAGAATAAAATCATATGTGATTAACCTCATTTAGGTCAGTCAATAAGGAGTTAAGGTGAAGGGACAGAGACATTCTAAGTGCTTTAGAGATCAGATAAAACCACGCTCAAAAGAGAAATTGCAAATGACTAATGGATATGAAGTTACTTCATTTGCAAGTAAATGAAATTAAAATGAATGGAGTTTTTTAAAAAAACCTATCAATAAGCAAATTTAAAATAATGTAAATGCCCAACAATGGGTGAATACTTAATGAGTGATGGGATGAATATCCAAGATTGAATTTTTTTTTTTGCTGTGATGAAATTGTATTTTTCAATAATTTTAAGTGACATTAAAAATGCTCGTGCAATAATTGTTAAGTGAAAATGTGGGACACAAATTTTACACGAAATAACTATCCCATCCATGTGAGGGATCACAACTATCTGTAAGATGCAAAGAAGAAAACCTACAAAATTATAAAGAAATGTCAACAGCGATTATATTGTGCACACGCTATAGGTGCTTTGTTTTGTTCCTTTTTAAAAAAATTTATTTAGATTCAATCAATTAACATATAGTGTATTACTAGTTTCAGAGGTGCTTTGTTTTGTTCTTTATGCATCACCCGCCAGTTGTCTAGTATATGTATTTATGACGTTCACAGTCAGAAAAAGAAAAATCAGGCAAAATTAAAGCTAAGCTCAGAGAAGTAGTAAGGTATATTCAGAGGGTATTTGAAAACTAAGTATTCTTGAAATGCAACTTTTATCCTGGCCTGTCTATGGAAGTCAGGGAAATTATGGAGCTGGGCTGTGAACAGCAGGTATAATGTATTGAACCTAATCCTGTGGAATAGATTCCGCATACCACTCAGTTGTCACTTCCTTGGGCTTGGCCAATCTTTCTCTCTGGCATCTCTCTGCAGAATTTGGGTCATGTCATCGTTCCTTTGAATGTCTCTCCTCTTTTCCTTTCCAGGACCTGGCATTTTTTCTCTGCTCCTCCTGTGAGCTTAGTCTTCTCCATATTTCTCTACTGCTTCCTCTTCTTGCAAACTATGAAGACATCCCAAGGTTTAATTTTATTTCTTGGGATTTACTTCTCTATTCTGCCCTTTGCCGACAGGACAGTGGAAGGAACATGAGCTTCACAGTCAAGTCTGGGTTCAGATCTCAACTCTATTAGTTACACGTCATGAGATCTTAGGAATGTTACTTAGCCTCTTTGGGCCTGTATGGTGCTATCTGTAAAGTGGGCATATAGATAATGGTTTGTTTGTTTGTTTTTAAAGTGGGCTGTATGCCCAGCATGGGGCTTGAAGCCACAATCCTGAGATCGGGAGTCCCCTTCTCTGCTGACTGAGCCAGCCAGGTGCCCTGGACTCGTGGCTTTGTTGGGAGCTTGTCTGCTACCTATGCACGGTTCCTCAATTTCGGTCATCACCTCTGTCAGATGACCGTCCAGCCTCTTTTGCCTATCCTGACCTCTTTTTCTAGGTCTTCATCTAAACCTCCAAAAGCTCCCTAATGTTTCTGTTTTGAATACCCACAATTAGACATGTCTAAAGGAATTAAGTCTTTTTCTCTGAAAGACATTCTTTCCTCCTGACATTCCTATCAAAAGTTTGGAAGCTTCTCTTTCTGCGCCCCACCCCCCTTCCAGTGCTCACAGAGCTGAGTGGCATCTTCCTTGGTGTGAGTCTATTTATCTTAGATGGAGTCTTCATCACCTCACAGATTCATTACCATAGGCAAGCCCCAGGTCTCCTCCTTGTCTCCCATTCTTGAACCAGTTAACGTTTTACAACATGACTTTTCTTACTTAAAAGCTTGCAATGCTTTCTCTAATAGGAAGTCCGATCTCATTAGCCTAGTTTTTCAGACTTTTTCCAATATCACCCAGCCTGTCCTTCCATACGTTACTCACTTGATTCAGTCCCGTATCCCATATTCTCTTCTCTAGTCAAGCTGGCCTACTCACTGACCCTGAAGTCCTTGCTTATTCCTGTCTTGAATGCTTAATTCTAGCCATTCCCTCTTCCTAAAATACCATCTTCCCCTATCTTCCTTACAGTACTTATTCCTCAAATGGGGTCCAAAGCCACAAACCTTCCTGGACTACTCTAACCCACAGCAGACTCTCCCCCTTTGAATTCCTGTTTGTAAAACTCCATCATATGTTGACTTGTGTCACTGAATTTTTCCTGAGAGCCATGGTAGTTACAAGATTGCAGGCTTCTCAAGGGGTGATGCAATGAAGATCTGTTAAATTATCAGAAGGAGAAAGAAAGTAAGAAAATGAAGGAAGGGATAGAAGGAAGGGAGAGAAGGGAAATTCGGGAGGGGTCTGGGGAGAATGGTGAACGCTGCTTGCAGCACTCACTTGAACATGGAATTTCGGCGCTGTGCTTCCTCTAGGACAACAAGTAGCACTGATCCACGTTTCACACTAACGTCGATGGTCACATTGAAGCCCAGAGCCACCCCCTTCAGCTGGTTATTTATGGTGTATATGACAGTGATGTTGGAGGCTGTGGTGGGAACACGGCTGGGTTGAGTGGGGAGAGTTGGTTGCACTTCATCACCTGTGAAGAGCAAAGAGGCCACATTTGTTGAAGATTATGGGGTTTGTATTACAGGTGCAAAAATCTCTGTTATTGGCAACTCATCCTAAAAAAACATTTCAAGAAATGGCAATGATTTTGTGTCCTTTGTGGGTTGTTCTGAGGAACTGGTGTGATCTATGAAGCTCTCATTTCCATTCTAGAGAATTGTTCGTAGCTGAAGAGCTGACAGCCAGTTTTATAGTGAACATCAGTTTTGTTAAAAGAATTTATAACCAGAAGGGAGGATGGTTAGCCCTAAGTCATGTATTTTACATGATTGAGTTCTGTGGAGTTGTGGGCTTTTTTTGGCAACAAAGGTAGTAAGCAAAGGTAGTAAGTTTCAGACCATTTAACAAAACACCTGGGCAACTATAGTGTAGAATCCTAAGAAAGACTCCGTGGCCACCTTGTCAAGGTTGGAAAATCACTGGGGAAGCAGCCTAAGGAGTTGCGTGAATGTAGCTGTGTTTGGTGTAATTGGGATCAGGCTGCTTGATTGCAGTCTCTATAGACTCTGTACCGAGATGGGCAAGGAATTTAGTAATCTCTGCTTATCTAGGCAACTCCATGCAGCATAAGCCAAACAGTACTTTATACTAGTATTTGATTAGAAAGAAGAGGTATCTTTGCAAAGACTCGTTATCTCTGGAGTGATAAAATTTTTATGCAGGACTCCCACTTTCTTCCTGCATATTTCTACAACGTTTGAATTTTAAGTATCCCTGTATTATATTTTTAATTGGATAAAATAGAGATATTTAAAATAAAAAGGTAATGTGCCTGGTTTCCAACCCATTCCTTTGATGTGCCAGGAGCACCAAGGCTTCATATTTAGATCTCCAAGTCTGATTTTAAACGCAGCTCTGTTCTTCTCATAAGTCTCTCAGACCAGATCAGTGGTCACACTTTTTTTGCTATGCACCACATGTGCTTCTATGTCTATTTAATACGTATTTCATTCTTCCAAATGTTGTAGTTTTTGTCTACATATCTGTTTCCTGACCTTGTAAAGAGCAGATATCATAAGATACTGCATAATTTTTGGTGTATTTGTCAAGTGAATTAAGGAAGTTATATATCATCTGATTGCTAGGAGCATGGACCTCCCCTCTTCGCCAGCATCTCACCGAACGCTATGCATATGGTAGGTGCTCACTTAATGTGTACCGAATGACGTAGACGTGGGGGCTGAATTATGAGGGCAGGCTGGCATGGCCGTGTGTTAGTACACAACACCTGGGGATGGATAGCAGATGTGGCTTTGCCTACATAACAAGCCTATATGCCACTTAAAATCGATCCACATATTATTAGTGGCATAAGTTGCTACTTCATGACATAAGGAAAGGCAGATGTTAAAGAGTTCTTACCAGGGCTGCAAGACACATGGGGCACATCCAGGTATGTCTTGCCTTTCAGGGAAGGGAGGATTTGGGCAATGGACATGGGATTGTGGAATTTCCCCTGCTCAATCTCCTTAAGTATTGTGTCCGTGGTCTTCTGGCAGTTCCATTCCTTGTTAGGTTGCTTAGGTGTCACAGAGAGAGCCTGGGACAGGAGAGAGAGAGGGAGAGAGAGAGACTGAGAGATTGATTAGGCGTAGCTGAGAGTTGGCCTCTATAAACTTCATAAGAGATAGACTTGATCACTAATCTTGGGGATCAAACAGAATCCAACACTGAGCTGCCCAAGGTTTGGGACATTGTCGTTCTTGTTCACTGCTGCATCCCCACCTCTTAGTTCAAGGTCTGTCACATAGCAGTCACACGACAAATATATGTGCACCAATCAGATTTGGGGAACACTATTAGGGCTGTTATATTTATAGCATGTGTATATAAAACAGTTCTTGGATGTAGAACGAAGGTGAGACCCACAAGCTCCAGGGGCAGCGTTAGTCTGGGTCATCTGGCCATCTAAACATGGTAGTGCTCTTTTGTTTTATGTTGTCCTGAACACCATTTGGTGGACTCCTCCCATTCTTTGTGATCATGTCAGGACTATCAACCAGAGGCTCCACAACCCTGGCCACAGGGGTGGACTCATGGCCTGTGCTGGGCTAATCATAGAGTGCCATCCTTTTGGTGACAGTGATTAGTGGGCACACACACTAGCCAGTGTCCTTTCCTGACATACAAACATTCAGAGAGAGAAGCATGTCTTTCTCTCCTGCTGGGGGTATTCAGCTGGCACCACGTAAGTAAGCATTGGGCTGGGACCATCTTCCTCAGTCACTTCGAAGAAGCCATGCAGTAGGAGACAGTGAGGAAAACCAGGGCTGAGTGATGAAAAAAGAATGGTGCCTGAAAGCACAATTTGAGTCCTTTATTCTGCTTAATCCTCAAACCATTTAATCGAGCCCTGGACCTTCTAGTTTATAATGTGAAATAGTAAATCCCCATTTTTTTTTAAGCCAAAATTATTTGGGTTTTATGTTATTTGCAAAAGGATTCTTGATTAATGCACCATGTAAGTCATTCTACTTTGCTGAGATTTATATCACATGAGTAAAATAGAAATCATAATTTATGCCTACCTTTGTGGGTCCATTTGAGGTTCAGATGTGGGACAATAAGCAAAAGCATTTTGTAATGTGTGATATATAAGCTATCATTACCACCTCCCTCCCTTTTAGTGGCGTGCTGTGACCCTCAGAGTATGTCAGTGGTTTGAGATTGCTGGTGACTGATTGACCTGAAGCTTGGAATAGGAAATGAGAGACGAGAGAGTCGAGTCAGAAATGGCTTTGTGAGCCGAAGGCAGTTGATGAACCACCAGTTTTGACAGGCATGACCATCACTGTTAGCTTTGACAACCGTGGACCCTGGCTCTTGCCAGAGGTCACTTTACAGGGTAGTTTGGCTTAAGGGGCATTAGGTAGGTACTCCTCAGCAGCCAGATCTTGTTCACTTGCCATATTCACCTCTCAGATCCCAAAAGCAAGATGTATCCCCTTGGGATAAAACATTACCAATGCCAACACTCTAGAGAGGAGTAACACATTACCCTGTGAGAAGTCATTAATAACTTTGCATGAAGATGTTTATCAGATCCTTTTCCAAGTTAAATCCCCAAGTTAAGAGGAATTTTGAAGGTTTTGGAATATTGATAGAAGGAAGAGAAGAAATTCCTGAGTGCCTAGGGAAGCCATGGAAGTGGCCCAGGCCGCTTGAAGGGCACTGAAATCCTGGAAGACGATGAATAAAGGCTGAAAAGGAAGCTTAATATCACTCTTCTGCTGGGAGAGACCATGAACAATTACCGAGCACCACATCGTGCTTGTGATTTAAAAAAAAAAAAACAAAAAACCTTTACAACCTTGTTTTTATGGGGAAAGTGAAATTCAGAGAAATTCAATATTTGCCCATAGTGGTGGCAGATCTGGGATTCAAACTCAAGTTGTGACATCTTGAGAGCCCTTTGCTTTTCCACACCAGAACATTTTAAATTAGAAAAAAAGTTGTGTATTAGATATCTGGTGATTTCAGACTTCAGGCTGTTTGGGTAAACTCTAGATATGTGCCATAACTTGAGTAGGGAGAGGTTATGTATCCTAACTGATTAGAAATCCATATGACCTGTGATATCAGGATAAGGATGAGGTCTTGCCTTTTCATAAATAAAGCTTTAATTCTTAGGTACAGCTTATCAGAGTGTACCCTGTGGGTGATAAAATCCCAAAGAGAATTCACAAACCAAACTAGCAAAAGCAAACATTTCTCTGTCTGGCATTAAGGAGAAGCAAGTTTATTTTAAGTGAGTCATAGATAAAACCCACCTTATATCCCTTCCAGACTGCCCCTGATATTCCACAAGGCTTTCTAGACCTGAGCACCAGGATTGTTCTTAGATGATTCAGCCTGATTCAAAGACTGGTAACAGTCTTTTTTTTCCATGGCAAAACTTCATTCACTTTGACATGACATGGAAGCTGACATTGTTCTCATTAGTTGCTCCAGTACATGGCACATTGGAGTGGGGATTTTGTATTTACTTTTATGTTTAACATAAACTAATTTCTAGTCTGTTTTTGTCCTTTGCTAATTTCTAATGTGTGGAATGTCAGGGCCAGTCTCTGCTTCTCTCCCCAAAAGGATTTCTTTCTACCACTAGTCCAGAGGTGTATTAGGTTTAGGGGGCTGGCCATGGTTCTCTCTTTCCTGGGCTTTTGGAGTTGAGAGGGTCATAATGTAGTTTTTCTATGAATTACATTAGGCATTTCGAGACTTTGGAGCACAAACTTCTCAGTTTGGACTAGAGGATTTGGCCACAGATGACCCTTTAATTTCCGATTCTAGTTGGTTATCTTTCCCCACTATCATTAGTATGTCTTCCAAGGGAGGATGCTGCCCTAATCAGCCCTAATCAATGGGGTGGGGTTGCATTTGGAGATATAGCAAGCAGCATCTTATGGAATCTGAGCCTGGGTATCTGTACTAGGGAAACATAGGATTGAGTATGGACAGGGTACCAGACACACCTGGTTTTGCCATTTAGAGCACTGTGTGAGGTTGAAATGAGATCGAGAGTATAAAAGAGCTTGACAAGTCAGCTTTAAGTTGTCTTCATTAATCAGTTTGAACACAAGCCGGCATTTTCTGGATCAAGATAAAGGGCTGAAAAGAGAACACGTGACTGGCAAGATGGAATCAGAAAATTCCATTTTTTTGAGGACCTATTTTAATATCCTTATTTTTTATACATCAAATTTTCATCAGTCTATAATTATTATGAACAAACTGATCATTATCAGTAATAACCTGATATGTTTCTGGGATTTATTTATTTTTTCCAAGAAAGAGAAAATAATTCATGTAGTTTTATTTTCACCTATGAGGTAGGGAGGAATTCACACCTGCATTTTACCAGTAGAGAAACTGAGACAAACACTACAAGGAATCTACCTCAAGTCATACTGGCTGATCTTTCTCAAAGATATTAGAAGAAGCCTGGTCTCTTGATCCTACAATCCAGTCTTATCATATTGGCATGGACCCCACAAAGAGCATGGGTGATGTGTTTACCTGCATGGCAAGGCCAGTACTGTAGATGTCCCCAATGATGCCATTGTCTTTGATCCTCATGCTGATATTCTTCACGGCTTCCTCTAGTACCTGACTGAACAGAATTCTGTAACCTTCCTCTGAACCTTCTGGGATCCTGTTGTACATACAGGTCAGAGCTAAAGTTGCCATCGCTCCTGTGTCTGTGAAGCACGGTTGGAGGGGAGTGGGTAAGACAACCATCACCACAACAATATGAACAGCTAACATTTACTGTGTGCTTATTGTATTCCAGCTACATTATCTCCTTTATTCTTCAGGACTGTGAAATAGGACCTATAATTAATTCCATTGAAGGGATAAAGAAATGGAGGCTCATAGAGGCCAAGTAATGGCCCAAGGCCTCACAGCTGGTAACTAGCAGTGCCAGGACCCAGATCTATATGACTCCACAGCTCATGCTTTTAATTAATGTAGACTGGCACTTTATTCAATCTCATTTTTCTTGTCCCAGTGTTTATCTTTTAAAAATGTCACTAGTTCTTGAAGGCCCGGCCATCACCACCTCTCAGTGAAACTTTCTTTGGTCTGACCAGTGCCACAGGTGCAGTTTCTTTTCTGAACCTTTTTTTAATATAGGCTCCATGCCCAGCATGGAGCCCAACGTGGGGCTTAAACTCACGACCCTGAGATCAAGACCCAAGCTGAGATTAAGAGTCGGATGCTTAACTGAGTGAGCTACCCAGGCGCTCCTCTTTTCTGAACTTTTTTAGCCTGTGTTGTTTGGACCTGTTTTGCAATCTCAGCACTCTCTGCTCTGTTTTACTGTTACCGTGCTCTGTGAGCTCCAGGATGGTGGGAACTTTGCACCCCCCAAAGCACCCAGCACAGGGTCATTTTCATTATTTGCATGGGAAAGTGTATGTGGACTGAATGAGCAAGCTCTGACAGGAC
The DNA here is from genome assembly GCF_964656455.1 of Halichoerus grypus. Lineage (NCBI taxonomy): Eukaryota > Metazoa > Chordata > Mammalia > Carnivora > Phocidae > Halichoerus > Halichoerus grypus. Next base: position 11,173,904 of record NC_135722.1, on the reverse strand, counting down.
AAGACAGAACAAATGAAAGACTTGCCAGATAACTTCTTTCTCTGATCTTCTCCTCCCTACTGTAATCTCCACCTGAATTTGTGTAACCTCATTAAGGATGACAGTGTTGTTGAAACCATTGTTGGCCAAGAAGTCAAATCTCCTGAACTGACAGACACCTTGGTAATGCATGAGGTCCCAGATGGAAAATAGAGGCCAGTCTGCTCTTGAGCCATAGGGAGGGTACTAGAGTACTTGATTATTGGTCTGAAAGAGCCTGAAATGAGAGAGTTTGCCTGAAATGAGAGAGGTTGCAGAGGCAGAGTGGATAACAGGGTGAAAACCTGAGATATGCTATTGCTTGGAGAGTGGCAAAGGAGAGAAGGTGACCATGAATGAAGGGCACATGATAATGTCCTCAGAGAGGGTGTTATTCAGAGCTGGTATCATGATCTGAAGAAGGGTGGACAGAAAAGGACATGGTACTGTAGGGGAAAAAGCTTCCCTTCACAAGCAGCCATAAGGTTACAGAATGAAGAAATAACATGGTTCCAGTGTATCCTTGAAGGGGAGGAGCATGGTGGGTTTAGGGTTCAGAGAGTATCTGTTTACTAGAAAGAGAATATCAGGATGTTATAAGGAGAAACATTGGGAAGGAAGGAGAGGGGAATCATCAGTAGTAATAAAAGAGTGGGTTCAGGGGTGCCTGGGTGGCTTAGTCAGTTAAGCATCCAACTCTTGGTTTCGGCTCAGGTCATGATCTCAGGGTCGTGAGATGGAGCCCAGTGTCTGGCTCCTTGTTCAGTGTGAAGTCAGCTCGAGATTCTCCCTCTCCCCCTCCTTCTGCCCCTCTCCCTGCTCTCTTTCTCTAAAATAAATAAGTGAATCTTTAAAAAGAAGAGATTTCAGGGTAAGACTGAGTCTAGACATTGATTTAATCATTTAAGAATTTGCCTGGGAATAACCGCTGACTTGGGTGACTTGTTTATTGTTCCCAGGAGAGATTCTGTCACTGTCAGATATTTCAAGTATTTTCCTGGATTCTTTGTTTTACTGTCTCCCCTTCATTTATTCCTTAATTCACATGTCCAACAAATATTTCTTAAGTGCCTTCCATCTGCAGACATTTTCATGATCCTCAGCTCCTCCTCCATGGAAAGCTCCCCCTCCCACTTTCCCCTACTGCCTACCTCCCCCATTGAATGCCCTTGATGTTCCCAGCTCAGGGCAGTGTTTGGAAGTGGCAACCAACTCACCCGTATTGAAGGGGGAAGAACTGAACCTCAGGTACTTGGCAAAGCGGGCTGCTATGGGTAGGGCTGTCGCTGGGTTCTCCTGGCACAGTGCCAGGACCGCCAGACTGGGCCCATAGAAGGTTGAAGCTGGAGCACTGAGGTCTGGGAAGGGGACAGAGGGTCTCTGTAAGATTAACATTCACCATAATGAGGACGTTCGTGAAAAAGGTAAAAGTCAAATCTTTTAAGTAGAAATTTCTAGAAAACCTGTCCAAAAAGACTCCATATTGGCAAAAGCTAACTTGAACATTTCTCAGAATAAGAATATTACCTAGCAGGACAAGAGAATAAAAGGGATAGCTGTCTTCAGGTGATGGTGTAAGTCTGTGTCCCCAGGTAGTGGTCTTCTCTGGTTCATTTGGAATCAAAGTGAATATCTCATTGTGGGATTATCTGAGGGATCCTGAGTAACTTGTGTCTCTTCCCTTACTTTCCACTCACCCATCTTTTTCTTTCTAGGTTTAATATTCTCAGGAAGGACCATTTGCCTCACTCTCCCCTCCCTTCTGATGAGGTCTTACTTGAAGGTGGCCAGGTTTCCATTTGTCTCTGTAGAATTGATACTTTATTCCCAGGGTCTCGGCAGGAGGAGTTGAGGGCCATGATGGTAAGGGCGAGCTGACCAATGGTCAGGTCTGTGGAGGAGAGAACAAAACAGTCACAAAGGTATTCTCAGGGGGAGAGTGTGCCAGGGGCCAGGGCTGAGCTCTCTGCTTCTTGTCCAGATCATTTTGATTTTTTAATAAGGTGATTAGATAATTTTTTAAAAAGATTTTATTTTTAAGTAATCTCTACACCCAACATGGGACTCAAACTCACAACCTGGAGATCAAGAGCCACATGTACCCCCACCCCCACCCCCTCCCCCCGAGCTAGCCAGGTGCCTCTAGATAGTTTTTTTTTTTTTTTTTTTTAAGATTTTATTTATTTATTCATGAGAGACAGAGAGAGGCAAAGGCAGAGGGAGAAGCAGGCTCCCCACGGAGCAGGGAGCCCAATGTGGGACTCGATCCCAGGACCCTGGGATCATGACCTGAGCCGAAGGCAGACGCTTAACCGACTGAGCCACCCAGGCGTCCCCCTCTAGATAGTTTTTTGATCTGGTTTTTCTTAAGGAAAGAAGTATGGAAAAATGCTCAAGGAATGTTTAATCTGGTGACCACTGTGTGACTTGACAACTTCATCAGGAATCCCTGTTATCTAAAGCAGCAAGAGCACCCATACAAATTCATACCTGAAAATAATTTTAACTTTATTATCTAACTTGATCCTCAAGGCAACTCCTGTGAGGTAGGCAGAACAGAGATTTGGTTATTATTATCATTGTTATAATTACTGTTAGTGTCCTTGTTATTAGAATCATCTGCATTTTGCAGACAAAGAAGTGAGGTTGGTCCAGATCTGCGGCCTGTTCAAGGTCACAGAGTTGGTAAGTGGTGGGGCCAGAGCTGCAAGCCCGCTCTTTTTACATCTGGCCTAGAGCTAATTCTGCTCTCCTGCCCAACTCTACAAATGCTCTCACTTCACACACCTTTCTTTCCGGGTACACAGGGAAAGATGCTTTGGTGATTCAGGTACAATCGCAAGTGGCATTGGAGTCGGGGGGGGGGGGGTTGGAGTTGGGATCTGGGGCTGGAGAATCAGGGAGCATGTGGAGCGGCTCTGACTTCTCACCGGCTGTGTCACTGGCCATGAGCTTGTCAGCCAGGAGCTTCTGGGCCTCCACGTTGTAGGCTCCAGCCAGGTTCATGGCAATCAGGATGCTGGGATTTGGGTAGGCTGAGCTGGTCACAGAGTTCTCCATGAGCACTTGTATGCCATTAACCAAGGGCTGCTGTGCTGGGGGAACAGCTGAGAAGAGAAAAGCCATTTACTAAACCCTTAATCCTCTCTCTCTCATCTCAGAAACATGTTTCCCGATCTCTCTGTTAGAAGATGGGATTAGTTAGCATTAGTATTCTCAGGGACACCCTCTGTGGGGGTGATTATTTTTTGGGGGTATCAGGTGATTATTAAAGAGAGATGGAGAAAACACTGAGATTTTCTTTTGAGGCCAATTAGACCCAACATCTTCTCAAATAACCCTTATATTTATCAAAGTGCTTTCTCATTTAGGAAGTTCAAGCAATATGGCTCATGGCCATTTCATATTATTTCTAGCACATTCCTAGAAATCACTGATTTCCTTGTAGTTTTTTCTCACTCTTTTTTTTAAAGTTAATTTTTTTTTTTGGGTGCCTGGGTGGTATAGTTGGTTAAGTGTCCGACTTTTGGTTTCAGCTCAGGTCCTGGTCTTAGGGTCCTGGGATCGAGTCCCGTGTCAGCTCTGTGCTCAGCGTGGAGTCTGCTTGGGATTCTCTCTCTCCCTCTCCCTCTGCCCCTTCCCACCCCTTTCTCTCTTTCAAATAAATAAATCCTAAAAAAATATAAAGTTATTTCTTTTTTGTTTTTTAGGATTTTATTTATTTATTTGAGAGAGAGAGTGTGTGTGAGCCTGTGGGCCAGCAGGGAGAGGAGCAGAGGGAAAGGGATAAGCCGACTCCTTATTGAGAGCAGCACCCAATGCAGGGCTCAATCCCACGACCCTGAGATCATGACCTGAGCTGAAATCAAGAGTTGGATGCTCAACTGACTGAGCCACCCAGGTGCCTCCCTTTTTTAAAAGATTTTATTTTTAAGTAATCTCTACACCCTACGTGGGGCTCGAACTCACAACCCTGAGATCAAGAGTTGCATGTTCCTCCAACTGAGCCAGCCAGGCACCCTCTTTTCTTCTTAGTCTTACATGAAAAATATGGAAGACTTGGGATATGACCTGTCCTCAGCGAGTACCAACATCCCCCTAGCAGTGGCACTTGGTCGGAACTGCTCTGAGCGTCTCTCTTTGTGCCACCAGCCATCATTCCTGTGCCAGTATTTCGATCTCTCTTAAGGTAAAATGCATAGACTTGCCTCTCCAAGAACTTATGCTATTTGACCAGGAAAGATGAAGCACGCACTCACCCTGACTCATCTACTTTGAACTTCTGCAGTGATTGCTGTTTTCAATCACTTTCTCCTCAGCAGACCTCCGTGTGTGAGGTGTCCCCCTTTCCCTGGGGGAGCTGCTTCCCTGACCTCTCTGGAAGAACCACCATACTCACAGCATGAGCTTTGGGTCCAGGTGCTGGTCCCAGCCACAGCCCAGAGAAGGTTCAGGAGGTGGAGGGTGAACCAGGCCATCCCACTCTCTCTTGTCCTGTCTACAGATCCCATGCACAGATCCCCGTTTTGAAAATGAGGTGTTTCTAAAACCCTTCTCTTATATATGCTTCTTTTTGTAAAACAGTCTGCCCTTCTCCCACTCCTGGCCACTCCTAACCACTTATGTTCACCTCTCTTTCTCTGATAGAACTAATTTCCATATGCTTATCTAAGTTCCCTCCTATCAATCCTCCAAGGTGTGTGGAGGTGATTTCTAGGTGGCACAGTCATAGGCGACACTTGGTGCTGAGTATGATGTGATGGCAATGATGACAGAGTGTCCTTCACCACAATCCTGGGTCATTACATCAGGAGCGTGGCTGGTGTGTGAGGGAGCATAAATGGGCCTTCCTCCTGGGCTTTTGTACACCGGCCCAGACAACCTCCTGGCTGTTTATCAGCAACCACTTCATTGAAGGTTAGGCAGTTCCTAAGGCACCGTCTTACTTATGGTTCGAGGCACTTGCTTCAAAGTATGTCCTTTTATGCTCTCAGGTGAGGATGTGCCAGGTGAAGTTGGCCTTTATGCAATTAATAAGTTGCTGTGACCTGGGTCCCAGCCTAGGCTCTTTAAGGTTGTTTGGCTTCACGCAAGCAATGGACCCGAGTTTCCCAGAAATTGTATTTTTTTTTTTTAAGTAGGCTCCATGTCCAGCATGGAGCCTAATGCAGGGCTTCAACTCATGACCCTGAGATCAAGACCTGAGCTAAGATCAAGGGTGGATGCTTAATGGAACTGAACCACCCAGGCACCCTGCTCAGATTGTTTCATTTGATTTCTCTTTCCTTATCTGGGGACAAAGCAGTTTCAAACACCCAGGGCTTTCAGATATTATCGTTTTTTAAATTTTATTTAAAAATTTTTAAATTATGTTATGTTATTCACCATACAGTACATCATTAGTTTTTGATGTAGCATTCCATGATTCATTGTTTGTGTATAACACCCAGTGCTCCATGCAGAACATGCCCTCCTTAATACCCATCACCAGGCTAACCCATCCCCCCACAGCCCTCCCCTCTGAAACCCTGTTTGTTTCCTGGAGTCCATTGTCTCTCATGGTTCATCTTCCCCTCTGATTCCCGCCCCCCTTCATTTTTCCCTTCCTTCTCCTAATGTCCTCCATGCTATTCTTTATGTTCCACAAATAAGTGAAACCATATGATAATTGACTTTCTCTGCTTGACTTATTTCACTTAGCATAATCTCCTCTAGTTCCATCCATGTTGATCCTTTCTGATGGCTGAGTAATACAAGGCAAGAAACAACAAATTTTGGAGAGGTTGTGGAGAAAGGGGAACCCTCTTACACTGTTGGTGGGAATGCAAGTTGATACAGCCACTTTGGAAAACAGTGTTTTTCAAAAATTTAAAAATAGAGCTACCCTATGACCCAGCAACTGCACTACTGGGCATTTACCCCAAAGATACAGATGTAGTGAAGAAAAGGGCCGCATGTTTGTAGCAGCAATGTCTGCAATAGCCAAACTGTGGAAGGAGCCCAGATGCCCTTCAACAGATGAATGGATAAAGAAGATGTCCATATATACAATGGAGTATTACTCAGTCGACATCTTGATTGTGGCCTCATTGAGAGACCCTGACCCACAGAAACTATGAGATAGTACATCTTGTTGTTTTAAGCCATTAAGTTTTAGGGTGACTTGTATTATTAACTAATACGTGGTATATGTTGGGAGATGAGGCCAGAAAGACAGTTTGAGGGCTTCACATCCCATGTGAAGGAGTGGTAGGCACAATTATGCCCTCCCCTCAACCCCACACACCTATCCACATCCTAATCTCTGAAATCTGTGAATATGTTAGGTCACATGGTAAGTGGGAACTAAGGTTGCTAATGAGCTGATTCTTACATAGAAGATTATTTTGGATTATCGCGGTGGACCCACTGTAATCAGAAGTCCTTATAAATGGAAGAGGGAGGCGGGAGAGTGAGTCAGAAAAGGGGATGTGGTGATGGGAACAGAGGTCGGAGTGATACAAGTGCTGGCTTTGGAAAGTGGAGGAATGCTGGCCTCTCCCAGAAGCTGGAAAAGGCGAGGAAACGGATTCTCCCCTAGAACCTCTAGAAGGAATGCAGCCTTTTCAACACCTTGATTTTATCCCAGTGAGATCCATTTTTTACTTCTGAGCTCCAGAACTGTACGATGATATGTTTGTCTTAAGCCAGTAATCAGTGGTAATTTGTTGCAGCAGCAATAAGAATCTAACACAGGATTAGGATCCCAGCATGGCATTGACCTTGGGTTCCAGAGCCTGCTTGTGACCGTCCTGAGATGAGCCACACCCCCTTGGTGTGCCTGTTCTTTAACCACACATTTCCTTATAAATTGCTATTTATAGCCATGGTTGCTGTAAGACTGATTATGATACAATTGTCTCACTTAGCAAATAACTTCCACAACAGGAACCACACAGGCCATACTTTTCTTAACTCATATATTTCAACAGTCCTTGGCTAACTTTTGAGAGAACTAATTTTTTTTAAGAGACAGGGGGGTAGGAGGGGGAGGGGGAGGGGCAGAGGGCAAGAGAGAGAGAGAGAGAATCTCAAGCAGGCTCCATGCTGAGCACAGAGCCTGACATGGGCCTTGATCTCATGACTCAGATCATGACCTGAGCCAAAATCAAGAGTCAGATGCTCAACTGACGGAGCCACCCAGGCATCCCTTGACTGAAACTTACTAATTTACTTGTCTGTTTTCTCCTGTGCCTCATTTTCTGGTATCCAAGCACCCAGACTCTCAATGGACATCTGAGAGGTTTATTTGTGTCGATTATTCTCTGCTGTGGTAGCAGAGGGAAGTTTATCCCCTCAGGCTCAATCTCAGTTCTGTCATAATGCTAAGCTTTAGAGCTTCTCATAAGGCAAGGGTGGCCAGAGCTAGGATTCCCTGGGGAATGTCAGTAGAACGTGAAGGGAATGTTACTCCATTTCCCTCCATGTCTGTCTCTGAGATTAAATGCATTCCTATCAGATAGCAATGTTACTGTATTCTACTATGGGACCAGTGGTTAGGAGAAACTGAGCTTTGTTAAGAGTGGAGGCTCACAGTGCTACAGGGAAGTGTTAGAAACACAGTAGAGTAAAGTGAGATTTTATGTTTGATCCAACAAGAGGAATTAAATGAAAATTGCAAAGGAAATGACTTTTTCATGCTGTGATTGCATGTTATTTGATTCCGTGTCAGTGTGCCCATTAGAATATCCTTATACCACATTTGGAAGAATAGGTCTAATACAAATTGTGTATTTATATTAGACCTATTGTGTGCTTTACTGGTGTTGACTGGTTATTATTGAAAGTGAGCTAGAATCATAGAGAGAGTCAGCAATCTCAAAGGGACCTATTCCAACTTTGTTATTTTGAGATTCAATTTCATTGGTCCATTGCAGGGTCAATACTTCCTGTTATTTTTTGCTTGAGCTTCCTTATTTTTCCTGATGGACAAAACCAACCATATGTACTCTTTTTTTCCAGGATACTACCAGTTTTTTTTTTTTTTTAAAGATTTTATTTATTTATTTGACAGAGACATAGCGAGAGAGGGAACACAAGCAGGGGGAGTGGGAGAGGGAGAAGCAGGCTCCCGGCTGAGCAGGGAGCCCAATGCAGGGCTCAATCCCAGGGCCCCGGGATCATGACCCGAGCCAAAGGCAGATGCTTAACAACTGAGCCACCCAGGTGCCCCAGGATACTACCAGTTTTTAATCTGTCTTTTTGAGTGTAATTATTAACAGTGTTCACTTTCACTCTTTCAGTGTTGTGGTTGGATGATAAGTCATGCTATGTATGATAGACAGGAATGGCACTTATAACATTTTGCATATTTATCACCCTAAGCCATTATCCCTCAATTTCGCTTGTAGAGTCTACAAACAGGTCTGAGAGCTGCTGCCCCAGGTGAACAGCACCATGGAGGTCCCCTGTCTCTAACTTAATTTTTAAGATGAGACACAGACCCAAGGGGATAGAATCCATTGCTGTCTAGTTATCTGTCATATCCAGTTAATGAAGAATAGGGTGGAGTTGACCCTGAGGGTTGAGGACCAGTACCAGAAAAGCAGTGGTCAAACCCTAACAATAAAGCAGGGTTGCTGGTGGAGGGGAGAAAGCTAAGAGTATTGTGAAGGAAACACAGGAGGAATGAGGGAGACATTGATAAAATAATTTAATTCTGCCTGAAGGCATCTTCCTTTTGGGATTGCTTTATTTAAAGATTTAATTTTTTATTAGAGTGAGATTGAGAGAGAGAAAGGTAAGGAGCAGAGGGGGAGGGAGAGGGAGGAGGGGAAAGAATCTCAAGCAGACTTGGTGCTCAGCATGGAGCTTGCTGTGGGGCTTGATCTCAGTGAGATCATGACCTGAGCCAAAATCAAGAATGGGACACTTAACTGAGCCACCCAGGCACCCCTGATTTTTATTTTTATTTTTAGATTTGTTTATTTGAGAGAGAGAGAGAAAGAGAGAGAGCGTGAGCTGGGGGAGGTGCAGAGGGAAAGGGAGAGAGAGAATCTTCAAACAGGAGCCCAACACCATTGATCCCAGGATCAATGACCTAAGCCAAAACCAAGAGTCAGCCTTGGTTTTGAACCGACTGAGCCACCCAGGCACCTGTAGGTGCCCCTGATTTAATATATATATATATATTTAAAAATGTGAATTCTACTGAAATGAACATCAAAGGTGATTTTTTTCTGCATGTGTATTTTGATGATATGACTATCAGAGTGATTTTTATGGTGAAGTAAAAGGAAAATACATGTGGAGAGGAACAAATGGAACCCAATACATGTGGAGAGGAACAATGGAACTCCAGCTAGCTGGAGGAGGGGATGATATTATTCCTGAGACTTTATGGACTGATTTTTTATGTAGAAGTCTCACCTTTCCCTCTTTCTCCAGAGCAGTATTTTTCTCTCTACCCACTGCTTTTCTGAGGTCAATATGTCCACTCAGTTTGTCCCTTACATCTGGGCCTCAGAGAGCTATCCCCCTACAGATTTTCTACCTGATCTCCTTGGCTGCTGCTTCAACATTAGATCTAGAACCTTATCTCTATTCCCACCTGCTGCCTGAGGTCACTCACACAGTTAGCAGTGGAACTTTGAGTAGAACTCCAATTAGACACGTGGTCTAATCTCTTTTCCCTTCCCTCTTCCCTCTATCAATAATCCTCCTTTAAAATGAACTGAATAGAACATGCTCTTTTTGTATTGCTGTTGATCTTTTATTGAACACACAAAGAGAGAAGGGAGGTTGTTGACCCTCCTTTTGAAATTGAGATGAGAGAAAAGGAAGGCATGAGGCCAGTCTCTGCCTACAAATCCACTGCAAAAGGATTTGATCCAGCTGAGGAAGGTTTGAATTTATTAGTATGTGCTCCAACGAACCTCCAGATCATCTCCAGCATGGACGACATAACTACCAGCTCCTGAAAAGGAAGAATAAGAAATGGATCAAATGATTATTTTTTAAAGATTATTTATTTTAGAGAGAAGGAGAGCCTGAGCAGGGGGAGGGGCAGAGGAAGAGGGAGAGATTCTTAAGCAGACTCTCCGCTGAATGTGGAGCACTACATGGGGCTTGATCTCACAACCCTGAGAGCATGGCCTGAGCTGAAACCAAGAGTTGGATGCTTAACCAACAGAGCCACACAGGCATCCAATGGGTCAAATGATTTAATCACCAAACTACCAAATAATGGATCTAACTTTCCCAATGCCTTGGCACATTCCTCATCAAAGCTCACACACTCACATCTGGATGTTTGGGGGCATTGTCACTCTGTGGGGCTTTTTAGCACTCTCTCCCTTACCTTTGCTCAGGTGTTTGCCATTGCTCAGGAGCTCCCAGTAGGTCCTATCATTAGTGTTGGCCTTTATGCCCCGAACAGTGGTGATGTAGGGGCCCCATGAGGTCTCCTCTGCTGTGAAACTGGGGACAATAAATGGGTTACAGGAACTTAGAATTTTCAAAGGCAAACTTCCATGGGCATTTCTCAAACTTCAATGTACCTAAGCATCATTTGAAGCCATTATCAAGAAAAGCAAATTTCCTGGCCCTATCCTCAGATACTTTGATTCTGTAGGTCTGGGCGGGGACTAGGAGGAATCTGCATGTGTCATAAACACTCCAGGTGATTCAGATGCAGGCACTCCACAATCTATGCTAAATTAGAGGAATGATGCCTATTTTTGCCCCCACCTCCCTTCATGGTAGACACTCTGTAGTCAACAACTGCTAATCTTCTACCCGAAGATAGTAACTGTTAAAGGTGTGTGTGTGTGTGTGTGTGTGTGTGTGTGTGTGTGTGTGTGTATAAATAAACTTTCTCTATAGCATCTTACATCATGTTACTAGACAAAGTAAATGCTGATTAGATTTAGGGAGTCAAATGAACCATACCTTTCAGAGGCAAAGTCAATATCTTAATTTTAATATTTGACCTCTTTAGGCCAGCTAACCTTAATCTAGGGGTCCATGAATCTCAAAGGGAGGAGTATGGAGAGACTTAAGGGCATTTGTGAAACCTCTGATTTAAAGGACAAGTTTTGTGTGTATGTTCACCTGTCTGGGATCAGCATCCACAGTAACTCATCTGATTTTCAAAGGGGTCAATGATTAAAAAATAATGACCCAGTGTCCTGAACACACAATGACTGACCTAAGAGGTTCTCTTTGTTGAAGGCATTTACTGACAGAAGAGAGATCCCTGGGCCTTATTTACCCATTAAGTGAACATTAATTTAGTACCTACTGTGTGCTAGAAGATGAAAAGTCTCACCTTTTCTTGACCCCTGCCATGAGATGTAGATGGACAGCAAAGTACCAATAAAGAAGTGTTTCGAATGTACTTTGTATTCAGGTGCTTATATATTCTTGCTGAGTCTTTCAAAATCACCAGATACCTTCACCTTAGGTTATGTACAGACATACCTAAATAGAGCTGCATTTTCTTTCTGAGCTTGTTCCATCACATTTAGGAAAACAGAACCATCTGCCACAGAGACCACAATGCGATCTTTTGCATTATGGATTACCACAGAGTAATTTACTTTGATTTGTGGGGCTGAATCAGCAGGTGTCACTGATATAGGCTTCTGAGTGGAGATGTGGAAAGTATCTGGCAGAGACAGAAAAGCAGAGAATTACTATTCAGAATAATAAAAATGATGTTAGAGTTTACATACCCATCCAACCCCTCCCTCAGGCCTCCTTTCCTTTATGCAGAAGAGGATTTGCTACAAGGAGCAAAATCATCAACCAAGGGGCAGATTTCTTGTGTGACTAAACCAGATATGCACCAGCTTGTAATTACGTGGTTCGGCTCCACTCCCAGCTATTTAAGCAATTCAGTTGCCCTGTCTCCTCTTTCTCACCGACCCTCCTGAGTTTTTTTCCTTTCCTTTCCTTTTTCCTTTCCTTTCCTTTCCTTTTTCCTTTCCTTTCCTTTCCTTTCCTTTCCTTTCCTTTCCTTTCCTTTCTTTCCTTCCTTTCCTTTTTCCTTTCCTTTCCTTTCTTCTTTTCCTTTTCTGTTCTTTCTTTTCTTTTTTCTTTCTTTCTTTTTTTGCTTTGGTACAGCATACAATAATGCTTCCCTTTTTTCAGATGCCTTTTTATTTCTTAACATTTATTGAAGACTTATTAAGTGTCAGGCACTCTACTAATCATTTTACATGGCTTATCTTATTCAGTCCTTACAAAAATCCATGTTAGATACATTTATCATTTGCATTTTTTATATTAGTAAACTGAAGTTTAGAGATTAAACATTTTGTCTAAGGTCTCTAAACCTGTAAGTGGCTGAACCAGGAATGAGCAGAGATAAAAGTCAAGTATTTTTTCATCCCTTGTTGAAAAATCAGTTGTTTGAATAAATGATTCATGATCTGATTTTCTTATAATACTGCCATAATCCTCCCATATTCCTCTGAGCTCCCTGAGGGCTCACTCATTGTGAGTGAGAGTCAGAGACACCGTACTTTGCTTAGAATGAGAATGATGCTCAGAACATCTGTCTAGCTGGCCATGAGAAAACATGCCTTTGGAGATAGACATCATTGAATCAAGTCTACCTTGTTTATCCATGTTTGAACCAAGAACAACATCTACTACTACCCTGTTAAAACAAATCCTCGGGTGGTTATAATCACTGGTGACACATGGAGGACCGAGTTCTATCTGGGAACTGTTATGCTTTAGTGTTATCTGGTCACTTTTGGTACCTAAGAACACCTTAGTCTCGCATGCTTTGGGTAATATGCTCTTTAGTACTCTACCTGAGCCATAGACACAAGAAGAGTCTTTATTAACATCCAAGTAGGTCTTTCCCATCAGGGCTGGTAAGATCTGAGCTGCAGCAGTTGGCATACGAAATGCTCCTTGAGAAATTTCTGTGAGCACTGTATCCCGTGTTTTTTGGCAAACCCATTGATTTTTGTTGTAATAGTCTGATGAGACAAAGAGAGCCTAATGTGTGAGAGAGAGGGAATGAGAATGAATGAAAGAAACATCAAATAAGGGGAAAGCCTACATCTAATGAATTCAGTAAATATTTACTGGACATTGACCACGGGGAAAGTACCTTGGACAACTAGGATACCTTTCCTGCCACCAAGGAATTTATAAACTAGTTTGGGGGGAGATGGGGAATTGCTTAAGAACACAACTGATAATGGCATCAGTGAGAACAGACTTTCTCTACCTATTCATTCTTGTAGCCTTAACACTGGAACAATACCTGTCCCATAGGAGACACTTGATAATTGCTGTTAACAATCATAAAGAAGCCCCTAAGGTGAATGGCTTAAGAGAAGCATCTAGTGCCATGGTGTTTCAGAAGAGGAAGAGCACATAAACATTTAGTGACCCTGAAGAAAGTCTTGGTGGAGAAGGCAGTACTTGAGGTAGGCCTTGACAGTATGACAGCATTTCAGTAGGAGACAGGAGAGGAGCACTATACCCAGAGGGAATAGCATGATCAAGGATGTTAGAGTAGGTGTGGCCAGGGCATGGCCTGTCTGTGATGATACTCTCTGCATCTTAGCAAAATTCCCAAGGGATTCCTCCTGGCCTGGGAGGACTGATGTTCAGTGGAGACTCAGGGTGATTGTGGAAGAACAGGTTGGAGAATGAGGTTGGGGCCACATTGGTGGACCCCTGAGCTTCACGGTGAGGTGTCTGACATTATTTGCTTAACCAATGGGGAGTCAAACAGCTTCTTGAATAGAAACTATCCAAGCAGCAGATGTAAACTGGAGGGGACAGCATGATGGGGTAGGAAAAGTTAGTAAGGTATCAGAGTGAGTAAGATGAGGACTAAAACGGTTTGGTCCTGCAGACATTGCTCTGTAGTTTCTCGGGGAAGGACAGTTTCTCTTTCCATTTTCTCTGGAAGACCCTTTAAGTTAACCAAGAAGTCAACAAGCATTTGTGGGATATTTAAAAAAAGGATCATATTTCATTTCCTCTTAAAAACTGTCTTGTAGGCAAGCAACTCTCAAGCCTTCTGTGAATTAACTTCACCCATAGGGTTTTGAAACCAAACCAAGGGCCATGCTCCATCTCTAAGTTTCTATATCGACTGGCTGGTGTAGAGCCTAAACCTTAGTGTTTCCCAAAAGCTCCTCCAGGTGATTCAGATGTGCAGCCAGAATGGGGAACCACTGGTTTATGAAGTCCAAAATCGTCAAGGCAGACAGCAGCATCAACAGCACCAACAGTAAAAGCCACCTGTGTGATTGGACCCCTGTTACACCCCCCAGCTTCTTCTTGTAGTTTTTCCCAAGGACCCTGCACTGGCCACGTTGAACACCTTGATCTTCCTAAAATACATTATGTTCTTTCGTGCCTTTACCTTTGTCCTTGCTGTCCTCTCTCCCTTGGAAAGCCCTCTCATCCTGGGTTGGCCTGGCAGACCCCTACTCATTCTAAAGACTCAGTGAAATTTTTTCCTGTAAATCTTCCTTCATTTCTTCTTGTGTCTACTCCTTAGATTTGAGTAAATCAGCGAATGAATGCAGGAATAAAGCCCTAAACTTCAAGGAACATATACAGGACAGAGTAGGTGCTGAGGGTGAGTTTTGAAACCAACTGTTTAGGTTCTATCCGTGTCCGAATTACTTTTTGGCTTTGTAATGTTAGGCAAGTTACTGATGCTCCATGACTCATGCTCTTATTCAGGGAAATGGAGGTAATATTTTCCTCATTGAGTTGTTGTGTGCATTAATGAGCATGGCAATAAATATTAGCTGGTATTACTGGTGCTGCCTCTTAGTACTTGGACAACAATAATCTAATTTGGGAAGTAAGAGGAAAGCACCAAATGCTGGTATATGGTGAAGTGTGAGATTGCATTTGATAGAACAACATAGTAGCTTGTAATGGACTCTAGAATTTCTCAAAAAAGTTGTAGTCAGGAAAAGCTTCATGGAAGCATTAGACATGGAAAGGTAAGGATCTAAGGTGAGGAAAATACATTTCCATCAGAGGAGAGGAATTACATAAAATCAGTTAGTATAGGAAAGAGAATGGGTAATATCTTAGGGGCCAAAAAGAAAGGATACAGATATTTCTTTCCTTCCTGACTTCCTTCTCTGTCTCCTGTTTTACCCTCTGACTTACCTGCATAGCTTCTCCTGTACTATCTATGTTTCCAAGGAGACCATTTTCGGTTTTCTGAGACAGAATCTTCCTTATCAGTAACTTTATATGATTATCAATATTGTCTAAATCCTTTGTATCTGTTTGGTTCTGCCCTCTTGTTTTGCTCCTCACACAGATCAGAGCCAGGACAGCCATCGCGCCAGTATCTGCCAGGAAACAAAACATTGGTGTTAGAGTGACCAACCATTCCAGTTTGCCTTGGACTGAGGGGTCTCCTGGTATGTAGGATTTTCACTGCTAAAAGAGGGACAGATCTGGACAAACTGGGAAGATTGGTCATGCTAATTGATGAGAGAGAAGGATTTGAAGATATAGCAATCATCCTTCCAGCACTAACCTCTCAAATACTTCAAGATCCCTTTCTTATGTTGAGTAACCCTGTACCTTGTACACAATAACTCACCTGTTGGTCATAGAAACACATATGGATTTGCAGGCGCATGCACATGAACAGTTTTCCACTTCTACATCTTGGTTGTTCTCATTTTTTCATCTCTCAGCCATATTGAGAGAATTCAGGATGATACCCCAAAGAAAATACGTTTTTGCAATGTTCCAATGTTTCCCTTAGGCTAATTAGAAAATAGCACTTAAGAGAATTGTTTTCCAATAAAGCTTCTTAAGGGGGAGGATGAGGCAAAAGTTTGGAAGAAGGGAGGATAAGATCTTTTTTTCTGGCTTGTTACTTGGTCCTCCCTGGATTCTTTAGGTGTGGTACCTTCCCTCTCCCATAGAAAGAAATCTCATATTCTCCTTACTATCCAGAGATACTGAGTGGTGATTTTCTTTGGGCTTCTTGGAGAAAGATGAGCTTGTGTATCTGGAGCCATAGGGCTGAGCAACAATACTAGCTGCCTAGAAGGGGCTTCTTTTTGGATGTGTAAGCTGACCCAGGAGAAAATTTCTAGTCCTTCTCTATTGGAGATACAGACTTTATTGTCAAAATATTGGACCTTGTCCATGGAGAGCTTGTATTGTCCAAGTAAGCCCACACATCCAATTGGTCCCAATAAATTAGAGAAAGAGGCAAAGTTAAGATAAATGAATTCCACTGTTTTCCTGCCGCTAATACTTATATTTCCTAAAATGTCTTATATTAAGATTCTCACAATCTATCCTTATTTTACAGATGGGAAAATTAAGGTCAGTGTTAACACCCATTGTTTATGTAATTCAAAGAAGAGGTAGTGTCAACGTCTAGTGCGTTGGGGTCCCTGGGTAAGGGTTGAAAAAACCAGGACACAGGGGATGCAGAGCAAAGGCAGCAGTTGCAACTGCATGCTGTCGTTTATTTCCCACACAGCTATATACTTGCAACAATCAGATAAGCATGACAATGTGTACTTTTAGCTGATAATAAGATCATGCCAACATCCTTGAAGAAAGACACGCAAGATATAAGAACAAACTACATCCTGTTTTTTGTTTGCCGAAGCGCGGAACTATCTCGGCCACCCTTCCTCTGGGAACAGCACGTTCTTATAAAAGAATACCTCTAATGTAGGCAAGAACCACTTCCTGCAGATCCAGGCATTCAGAACTTGCAACGTGAGATAAGGGGAAGAGAACATTTTCTCCTCCTGATCCAGGCCTGCCTGGTTGTCCTTAATCTCACTGCAGTCCTCAAATGACCTTGGTTACAAGGGGCTTACAAGCCTATACCATCACAAGGTAGGGTAGGAACTGGATCTTTCTACTATAGTACACATCTAGAAAGATGCTTAAATGCCCCTCGATATCCATTCTTCTCAAAAAGAAAATTCTCTTCCCTGATTGCTAGGGTAAAGAGGATAAAAAAAGTCCAAGTACTTGCTGGTAGAAAAACTCAGAGGAAAAGACTTACCAGTGATTGTGTCCTCTATGCCGAGGGAATTGGATGTCATGACTCACCTACTGAGAACTGTTCATGGAAATAGTAATTTTTATTTCCAGGTTTGAAGATTTCAGCAACTTTAGGAATTGAGTAATTCCCACTGAACAGACACAAGGCCAAAACATCCAGGCTGAGCTGGTAGTAGCTAGTCAGTGGATTACCATCATGGTCTTCTGTCAGAGAGGTAAGTAAGAAATACCTTACTCATGGAAATAATACTGGACTAATAAATTTTCAATATATTCCTACTTGCTTAATTAGAATTTGTTTACATTTAAGGAGAGGTGAGTAACGGGGAGGGGGGGGAGATCACTCATAGAATCAACAAACCTGAGAAATGTAAAGGCTGTTAGGGACCACCAAATTCAACTCAACTCCTTTCATTTTTAACTGAGGAGACTCAGCACTAAAGAGATTAAAATGCCATCTTCATACTCAGGTGGTTACAGAACTAGGCCTAGAACACAGATTTCCCACCACTAAGCCTCTTGCACTTTCAATGGAAATGTGTTTAAACTATAAGTAGAAGTAGAAGAAGTAGAGACCATTTCAAAAGAAGATGGGATCAGAGCGGCCTAATGAATAATAGGATAAATAAAAACAATGCACCTCACTAGTAGTGGTCATGATCAGCCTATTTTTCCCAGTGATAAAGTACTTTTGGCCATCTTTAGCTCTTCTACTAGTATCATACGCTTTGGTACTTCTGACATAGTGTCTTGTGTTGCTCAGCTATTTCTGGTGTATTTCATTATTTGTCTAACAGCCAAGCTTCTGGAGAACAAGAGAACTGTGTTCTGTAAGTTTGTGTGTGTGTGTGTTCATCATCATATATAAGGTTGATGTAGAGTCGATGCTTATTTGCACCTATTTGAAAAGAAAATTCAAGATGCATGTTGAAGGGGGGAAGACGGGAAAGTGATCTGCAAAGATATGTGGGATGAATAGAATGAAGAGGAGAAGGAAAGACCAAAGGGAAACTGTTCAGTTCTGCACCAGTGGAGGAGAAGGTAAGGTTGTCCAGGGTATCTGAACATTTGGTTCTCACCCATATTTTTAATTTCTGCTTGGAATTTATTTTCTAGGTCTCCGACGAGTTCAGAATAATTTATAGAAATTCCATCAGGCCCTTTACATGCTCCCAGAGCCAGTATAGCCAACACAAGCTGTCCCGAGGTTAAAGATGGCTCTGAAAAGAAAAGTATTCAAGTTTAACAAGGTACATGCTTGTGATTTTTTTTTTTTTTTGGCCTCCTGTATTTGCCTGTCAATTGTATTGCCTGTCAATTCTCTCTTTTTCCCCACTCAATACAAATATTTTACTGTTCTCTTATTTATTCCCAAAGCAGAGACTTTTCTAGCAGTGCTGTATAAATGCAAACTAGATCTGAGTCTTCCCCATGAAATCATGAGATGTTTTTGGAATCACACAATCCTTATAAAAATTTTAAAAGAAAAAAAATGGATAATAAAACCTGGGGATTTATTCTCTGTGGGTGCCATCTTGCCAAGATAGTAATAATTGACTTAGATGTTCTGCCTTACAGAACATCAAAATTCTCAGGCTTCTCTTAATTCTTAAAATAATATTGTGAGGTAGGTAGTGGTGGCTTAATTTTCCCCTTATTTCAGTTAGAAAGCTAAGGCTCAGAGGGGCGGCTGGGTGGCTCAGTCGTTAAGCATCTGCCTTCGGCTCAGGTCATGATCCCAGGGTCCTGGGATCGAGCCCCGCATCAGGCTCCCTGCTCCACGGGAAGCCTGCTTCTCCCTCTCCCACTCCCTCTGCTTGTGTTCCCTTAATTTTCTCCTTATTTCAGTTAGAAAGCTAAGGCTCAGTATTGACATGAAGGACTCAGGGGGGAGCCTGCACTCAACCCCAGTCCTCATCAGGGGCACTTACATTGGCTTAGTTGGTTAAGTATCTGACTCTTGATTTCAGCTCAGGTCATTGTCTCAGGGTTGTGGGAATGAGCCCTGCATTGGGCTCTGAGTGCTGAGTGTGGAGCCTCCTTAAGATTCTCTCTCTCCCTCTCCTGCTGTCCCTCCCCCTCCTCTCTAAAACAACAAAACAAAAACAAAACCCAAAAACCCAGTACTCACCTCTATTAACTTGTGATTCCCTTGCTATTGTCAGCTTTCTTACTTATGGGCCATATCACTGTCTGGTTGTGAACTCAGCTAGCTTATAGAACAGTATTAGTGGGTAAGAGTCTATAATTTCTTTTGCTTTTCCCTGTGACCTTTTGAAGAAAAATGTTTTCCAGGACTCAAAGAAGTAAGGCCTCGCTGTAGAGTAAATGGCACAGATGTGATGTTTTGAGGTATCTTTCTGTCCTCTCATGTTTTATACAGCTAGGATAGATGTAGCAGGGAGACTTTGGACACACAATTTTGTCCAAAGATCTCTTTCTGAAGATAATCTTTATGGATAGGTAAGTCTTCTAAATCTTCCAGAGAATGAAGGTACTCACCTGTACTTCTCACAGTGAGAATGAATTGTTCAATCAGATGTTGATCTTGGTTTTGGTTCAGGAACCCACCAAGTCGGAGGGACAGCAGGACTTTGGCAGCTTGGATTCCTTTGGTATAATTTGAATTGATCATTGTATGTATCAGAGGTTTTAGAGCAGTTTTGTTCTCTTTGCTTACCTCTGTGGCAGGGGAGGGAGGATATAAGAATTACACACTAAGAAAATATTAAGGAACAGGAACCCTAGGAACAGGGTTGGTATTAAAATGTTTAGTAACAGATATGACACAGACAGAGCAATCCAGTGGTCACTGGCTATGTTGCTGGAGCAGTACAAAGGTGGGTCTGGAGTCTCTGTTACATCAGGTATTACTCCTTTACCAACCAACATGGAAGTGTTTCCATGTTTTAACAGCTGTTTCAGGTGTACTAATGTGTATTGACAGAACATCAGTCTTGCCTGGGAGATCTAGTATCATTCACTAATTTTGAGGATGAGGCCTGACCAGGATGTCCTTAAAGAAACCTCTATAACTGAAGGCTTAATGGAGACTAGAATATACATCTTCTGAATCCCAGTCCTTTCTACTTGCTGGATTGAGTTCTTTCCCTCCTCCATCTTTTTCTAACTCAATCAGATTAATATTGAGGGAAGGAAGGCAACAGTTCTATGTTATGGTGGTGATTGACCCCAAAGCTGAATTGTCTGGTTGCCCAACCGACCTGGCATCAAGATCATTATTCAGCAGCATGCACCTTTCAGAAAACCCTCTAGTCTTAGCCTACAACATGCCCAAATCTCAAGGGAAAGGATGGTGGAGTCACATTCTACTGTGGAAGTAAAAAGAGAGTCTAGAGACCTCAAGAACTGGAGGAAAATTAGAAGAGTTAGTTACCACTTAAAACATTTTTAAATGAACTTTGTTCAGGGGTGCCTGAATGGCTCAGTCGGTTAAGCGGCCAATTCTTGATTTTAGCTCAGATCATGATCTCAGGTTTGTGGGATCAAGCCCCGCATTGGGCTCCTTGCTCAGCTCAGAGTCTGCTTGAGATTCTCTCTCTCCCTCTCCTTCTGCCCCTCCCTCAACTTGTGGTCATTCTCTCTCTCTCTGTCCCTTTCTAAAATACATAAATAAAATTTTTAAAAAATGTACTTTGTTGACACTCCCCCCAAAAATCCTACCCATCTCCAGATTATCTCTTGGGTTAATGAGATATTGAAGAGCATGAGCTCTTTGTTCAACCAGATCTTGGCTGGATTCTCTGGTCCTTAACTTATGACTATGGGTGACTTATGTAACTTTCCTGACCTTCAATTTCCTCATTTTAAAATTGTGGATATTAATACCTATTTCATAGATATTGGACAAGAAATCACTTAAAAAACTGTAAATACCACACATGTTATCTCTTTTAGCTCAACTGGAGTTTCTATCACTATATTTAGAGAACTGAGGCAATGTGAGTTCTCTACCCCCAATGTGGGGCTCAGAATCACCACCCCGAGATCAGGAGTCACATGCTCTACTGACTGAGCCAGTCAGGTGCTCTCCGTCTTTCTTCTCTTTGAAAGAGGGTCAGGGAGATCTGAACCAGTGGTTGTAGAAAAGTCCTGGTTTATTACAAGAACAATTGGACAATTGTTGAGTCATGGCTGAGATTTTGTGGAAGCATCCAGTTCAGCAGAAACAGACTTTTCAGTTCCTGGTCAACCACTCATCAGTTTCCTTGACCACTAAAGACAGTTAATTATTTTGTACAATGAATTGAACTTCAAAACCTCCACAGAGACTCCCTATTCTTAGGATACAACGAAAGACATGACAGGCCAGGAAGAGAAATTAGAGTTGGCAGAGTTTGTGCTTTAACTTGTGTGAACACAGACTTTCCGCTGTGGTGTTGACCTCTTCTTGTTGGCTTCAGAATACCAGGAGCATGTGGCCACCAATGGCACCACATAGTCATCTTTGGACTGTGTTTAAGCTCAATTCCAGGTTAAAGACATAAAAAAGAGAAACCATGCACCTGAGATCTATACCAGGCTTCATGACATCACTTCCCCAATTAACCTCAATTTATGGATGAAGCTAAAAAAAATTCAGAAACATTGGATCATTCAGCTACTACAGTGTCAGACTACACCTGAACCAGTTTTTCTTTCTCCTACTTAGTATTTTTTAAAAGACTCACACAATCTTGGGATCCTATACCCAGAGGAGAGATGATGGGCTTGTACCCATGTCCTATGGGGATGAGTTGGAGGGAGGGAGATGTGTAGCTTGCAACATGTAAACTCAATAATGAAAAGAGAGAAGTCTTTGTTATTTGAAAGGGATTATTAACATTATTTTTTTTTTCTGTATAGTTATAAGGAGTTAACCCAAAACCCATGGGTTGAACTTCAAAAAAATAGATTGCCTCTCAAATTCAAAAGAAAACTTTCTATTATCTTGAAAAGTTTCTGGGATCCTGAATATTCTATCATTGAAAATGAGGAATAATAGACAGTTGCTTGGTAGGGTTGTTATGGTGGAGAAAATCTGAACATAGGAAGAAGAGTTAGGCAAGTTAGCATTGAATCTATGACTGCTCTTAAAACAACATACATTATGGAACTTTCCTCACCATGTCCTACCACAATTTACATTATTCATAGAGCTCAACCACATATAGAACTGGAATAGGATCTTTTCTCAGGTCACTCCACACAAGTCCTCTGCCAGTAGACTTTAGAAGACTGTCACACCAAGAGTAATTTTAGCCCAATGCATACTCACTGCAGATCTCGCATTGTTGCCTTGGAATAAGAGAAAACAAGAGGAGCCCCACTAGGGGCAGCTGGTGGGATTGTCTCATCTCTCCAACAGTGTTCTGTAATGGTGAGAGCTTGTCTGGCTATTTATTGGGTGATGGCAGAGGGTAATGAGAGTTCCTCCTTTAGCTTGCCTCAGCCTCTTTCACTCAAGCAAATATTGCACCATGTCGGGGATGTGGTGTGGTTAAGTTTATTTGTCCAAGAATTGTGATAAACCAGGAAGAAGACTTGAAAGGTTTGGTCAAGGAGGAAAAGGAAATAATATTCTTTGTTTCCTATCCCAAACTTTAGGATTCACATTCCTTACTTGCCTTCAGCCCAATGAGAATAAATTAAATTTCCCTGTTTCCCATTCCACTTTGGTTGTGTTTTATTTATGTCTCTTGAAACATTAGATTTGGGGTGCCTGGGTGGCTCAGTCATTAAGTGTCTGCCTTCAGCTCAGGTCATGATCCCAGGGTCCTGGGATCGAGCCCCACATCAGGCTCCCTGCTCAGCGGGAAGCCTGCTTCTCCCTCTCCCACTCCCCCGCTTGTGTTCCCTCTCTCACTGTCTCTCTCTCTGTCAAATAAATAAATAAAATCTTAAAAAATAATAATAATAATTGCTCTATAAAAAAAAAAGAAACATTTGATGGGGCAAGGGCTTAAAACATATAAAAATGGAAGTAGAATTTGTAAGACTGAAATTGAACCAGGCAAGGTGGGGGAGCCTGGTACCTGAGGATCTTTGGCATAGTGGTTTTGATATTTGATTTTCTTCTGTGATAGGTGCCCTTAGGGTTTCATAGCCCAGGAGGAACCCCACAGAGATAATATATCAAATGTGGATTTTTGTTGTGCTAGGAAAGATGCTACAAGCTCCATGTGAGAATTGTTGTCTATCATAGGTCTTCCAAGAACTATTAGAGAATACTATCATTTTGGCCTTAAAATGTTTGCTCTGGTCAGCAAGATGACAGAATAGAAGGTCCCCTGCTCATATCCCCCTACAGCAACAATCATTTTAGCAGCCATCCATGGACCCAAGTTTCTATGTGGGAGCTTTGGGTTCCAAGTAGGAGGTGAGAAACCTCAGTGGAGCCACCAAGGAGAGCTGTATTGAAAAGGCACATCAAAGAAGAAAGACTTGAATTCACAAAAGTTAAAGCACAGAATTAGAATTTGCCAATTCTGATTGTTCTTCCTGGCCTTTTTCCCTTTTGCTCCCTGAAGAGCCAGGCTCACTGACCATGGTTCTGGATACAGACCGGAAAACAGCCTCATCCCCTTGTGGGCTTGGCTATAGCCCTGTTTTGGCATTGGTCCTGGGACCTGGAAGGTATCATGCCCACCTGAGCCTTGGGTGATACTGACCTTGTTTAGGGCTGTGGAGCCTGAAGCATTGTGACTTAGCTCCAACGTAGCCGTGGTCTGGGAGAAGGCTTGCCCACCCAGGGACCTAGCAGGAGACACACCCATCAGTGCCTAGGAGGCAGGCCGGCTGATCGTGGTCCAACTGTGGATCCTGAAATGACCCCGTGACCTGGCCCCATCCCCTCTTAGCTGTGGTTCAGGGACGGTCCTGCCCATGCAGGGACCTGTCCAGTGACCCAGCAGGAGCCAGGACCATCGTGCACCTGATAATAGGCTTGTGGTTTGCAGACCCAACTGAGACCCAGCAGCAGCCAGGTGACCCAGTTCCAGCCTTGCATGACTGTGATCCCAGAGGCAATCCTATCAGTCCAGGGGCCTGACAGGAGAATGTCTTTTGCATGTCAAAAACAGGCTGTAAAGATGGAGATGTGTTTGCTCCTTCAAACACACAGACACAAACATAAGGCCAGACGGATCACAAAGCAGGCAAATATGACACCACAAGGGAAAACTAATAAATAGACCTACAGACATACAGAAAAAAACAAAGCAAAGAAGCTCCTTGACATTGGTCTTGGCAATGAGTGTTTTGGATCTGACACGAAAAGCACAAACAACAAAAGCAAAAATTAACAAGTGGGACTACTTCAAACTGGAAAGCTTTTGCATAGCAAAGAAACAATAAACAGGATGAAGAGACAACCTATATAATTGAAGAAAAAGTATTTATCAGATACCATATACCTAATATATCTATATAACTGTATATCATATTTTTAATAAGGTTATATATTGAATATAAGGAACTCCTACAACTCAAAAGCAAAAAAACCCCCCAAAAACAAAAAAACCCCACCTCCCCCCAAAACAACAACAACAAAAAACTTCCAGATAATCCCATTGGAAAATAGGCAAAGACCTGAATAGACATTTTTCCATAGAAGACACACCAGTGGCCAACAGGTACCTGAAATGTGTTCAACAACACTAATCATCAGGCAAATGCATATCAAAACCACAGTGAGATATCCCCTCCCACCTGTTGGAATGACTGATATTAAAGTGATAACACGTGTTGGCATGGGTGTGGCGAAAAGGGAACCCTTGTGCAATGTTGTGGGAATGTAAATTGATATAGTCATTATGGAAAACAGTATGAAGCTTCCTCAAAAATTAAAAATGGAACTATCATATGATCCAGTAATCCTGATATTATCCAAAGAGATAGCTGCCCTCTCATGTTCTTTGCAGCATTATTCACAACAGCCAAGATATGGAATCAACCCAAGTGTTTGTCAGCTGATGAATGCATAAGGAAATGTGGTATGTATATACGGTGTAATGTTATTCAGCCATGAGAAAGAAGGAAATCCTGTCATTTACAACAACATGGATGGACCTCGAGGATATTATGCTAAATGAAATAAAGACAAAGAAAGACAAATACCATATGATATCACTTATACATGGCATCTTAAAAAAGTCAAAGTCATAGAAGCATATGGTAGAATGGTGTTTGCCAGGGAATCAGGGAAATGTTGGTCAAAGGGTACAAACTGTTAAGTATAGGGTGAACAAATTCTGGGGATCTAATGTATAGCATCATAGTTATGTTTTATTTAGAGATTAGATTTGATGGGGCAAAGGCTTAAAATATATAAAAATGGAAGTAGAAGTTGTAAGCCTGAAATTGGACCCCTCCATTAAAACTGATTTTAATCAGGATCACAAGTCACTTCCACACCAGTGTTTTCCATGTTGACTTAAAATTCTCATTTATCTCACCTGACATTGATTACTCTTTTCTCCTTACTCTACTGGGCTAAAAGTTCATCCTTCTATGGAGTTTTTTTCTCTTTCTTTCTACTGTCCTGACTGATCCTTTTTGGTGTTCTCTTGTTAGTTCCTCCTAATACACCTAAATTTTCTAAAAGTTGTAAATTCTGAGGTTCAATTTCTAAAACTCTTCTTTCTCCTTTAGTAATCTCATTAAATCTCAAGGCTTTGATATCTCCATACAGGACATAGCTTTAATTTTAGACTTGAATTTGGCCTTGGTCATGTGATTTACTTAGGTCAATAGGAAGTTAGCAAATATGATGAAAGAGGAAGTTTGAAAATTGCTTTTGCATTGAATTCTGTGGTTTGAATCCTGAAACTGACCATATGTATGAACAAGAGCTAGCCAGCTGGAAATGCCGCAGAGGAGAACTCAAGCATTCCATTGTCAGCCTGCCAACTGCCTGATGTTGTGTGAGGAGATTTTAGATCTTTTAGCATTGGTTGAACAAACAGATGAATAAAATAACATGAATAACCCTGGTCAAGATTAATAGAATATCGAGCTAAACCTAGCGCAAATTGCTGACCCATAGATTTGTGAGAAAATGATTGTGTTAAGCCACTAGGTTTCAGAGTGGTGTGTTTTGTAGCAGTAGATAACTATATGCGATATTTAGAATTTTTTCCAGTTATATAGTTTAAGCTATACTTTATTTTTATTTTTTAAAATTTAAATTCAATTAGCCAACATATAGTATATCATAAGTTTTTGATATAATGTTCAATGATTCATTAGTTGTGTATAATACCCAATATGTGAGGTGATGAGCACTGGGTGTTATAAGCAATACTTTAGTAAACATCACCTGTTTCATTCCTAGGTACCTCCTGACTCATTCGCTGATGTCAGATCTCTGTGGGTTAAAATATTCCTATTGTTATTCTGGTTCTGTTGCCAATTACAGTAATTGTTCCAACCTTGTCTTGGATGATTATGTACTGTCATCTAATTTGGCTAATTTAGGATGACATTATACCAGCTGAGATCATTGGAATGGCCAAATCTCTCACTATTATTCCCAACATTTCCTTTTGCTAATTCATTTCCTAATGTCATCGTGAAGAGAGTATTCTCTGGATTCTCCCCTGAGGAAAGAGTCGAGGTGAATGGGTTGTCCATCAAAAAATCCTCTTCAATATTGCCATCTCTGTAAGCCTTCGATGGTGCATTTTGGGCATCACATTCTTACTCATGTAGGTCACTACTGAGTCCAGCTTCCATACTATCAACCAGAAAAAAATGGTGGAGCCACTTGCTGTTGCCCAAGTTCTCATACTTGATGGTCTCTGGTAACTGCATATATTGATAATTTGGCATCATCCAACATTATACTCTGTTTTCTCTGGTCTAACACACCAAGAATCCAATTCCACAGTTTTTTTTAGGTTTCTGTAAATGTTAATTAGGAAGATCTTGTGATTAGTTTTGTGTTTAAACTATCTTTTCTTGGGTCTAACTTTGCTCCTGTCTTCTTGGGTCACACTGGGATCTGACAATAGTGATGGTTCTCCAGGCAATGAGTGATCACAGGCACAGGCTTTAAGGAGAACAGGCATGTCCTTGTGAGAAAACTACATCAAATGAGATTATTACAGGGCCTCCAAGCAAAGGAATGCTAGTCTTTTCAGTCGGGATAGGAAAAGCTAATTCTGTGAAAAAGGAAGTTTCAAAGTGATTGGGTGATTGAAGATTCTCAGATTCTTTGAAATATATTAAAAAAACTCACCTTGAGTCTCAGAGTCCCATTCCTTCCTAGTCAATGACAAAATCTTTACTACGGACACTTTGGTGGGCTATATGCTAAACTTTCATTCTGCAAGCTGTACAATTAGACTGTGGCTTTAATTCTCCAAGTCCCCTGGCCTGTGGGTATAAGAAATAACTGCATCTTGTCAGGCTCCTATGGAAGTTGTCTTGTTTCCTGACTGTAAGTTGAATAGAGAAGTTAAGATCTTGAATTTGTAATTTTATTCCTGTAAGCTGACCCATGATGTCAGAAGCAGCTCTTACCACATAGTCCCCTTAATCATGATTACTGAAATCACAGCCAACTGCAGAAGCTAACTGATCTCCAAAAATCTTGCCTTCAATGGGCCTATCACCCAAGAAACACTAGGTGACAGATAAACCAGTGTGATGTGCCACCATGTGCCACAGATTAATTTTTTAAGGTTTTATTTATTTAATTGAGAGAGCATGAGTTGGGCAGAGGGAGAGTAAGAAGCAGACTCCCCACTGAGCAGAGGCTCGATCCCAGGACCCTGGGGTCATGACCTGAGCAGAAGGCAGACGCTTAACTGACTGAGCCACCTATGCAACCCTGCCACAGGTTATTAACGTGTCATTTTCTATTAACAATGAGGTGATACTGCATTCCTACCAAAATAAATAAGCATTCAATTCCTAAATTCTAACTTCCGTGTCTACTTTGTAAGACAGCTCCTGCTTTGAACTGTGTTGGTCAGGGTCCAGTTAGGAAAGCAGAAAACACACCAGGTAGTTCAATAGAGTGACTTAATATGGGGGTTTAGTTTCTGAGGTTTGCGGGAGCTGAAAGAAGAAATAGGAGAAGATGGGACAACTCAGTTTAGTTAGCAACTGCAGAGAGACACCATCCCAGCCAGCCCTCAAGGGGCTGACGGAGGCGATGGAACCATGGAAAATAGGGCTGCCTGGCAGGATGTAGACCCACTGGAGATGTCTCAGGAGAAGAGATTCAGGGGAGAAACACCCTAGACCCTCCTCTTCTCCCACCCTCAGTCTCCTGGCAGTGCCTTGCAATTTCTCCTTTGCTCTTCCAGCAGCAATGAGGTGGATGCAAATTGATAATCCAACTCATGAGGCACAATGAGCTTCACCCAGGATCAAGTTTACTTAGCCATAAGGAAGGCTTCAGGACATGAAACTACTCAGAGTGCACAGTATCAACAAGGAGGAGATGTTAGGACTTCCAGGCATAGCTCTGATGTTCCAGTCATTCTGCACTTGAGATGGGCATGGCCACAAGAGATGACGCTTGAGCGTATGTGGACAACCTTAGCCTAAGGAAACCATCAGTGCTGGGGTCTCTTCACCTTTTTTACCTACCTAGTTAGTTACACAGCCCTTCAGGTATATGTGACTAGCTCCCATTCTCTGGGACATCAGTGATGAAACAGTAAATAGTCATCTTCTAGATTGTCATTTCTTTTGCATTCGCTGTAGGTAAATTCATAACAGTTCCCTGAGTTAATGTTAGGAGAGTTAACCAAGGGTCAAATCCCCAAGCATCCCTGGAAGGTAGATGACAGGCCATGGAACCAGCTGTAAATCCCTACCATCCAGCCTCCCTTCGATTGCTCCTAAAAAGGAGTCAGTTAGTAGAGGGGTCTGGGGAAGAAGTTTGCAAGGATCAGTCCTCTGATTCAGAGCTGAGCAGATGAAGGCCAGGGAACAGTCAGAGGGCTGGCAGAGACTTTAAAGTTCTCCAGTTGTCTTCTGTCTCCACCATTGTATCGAACTCCTCAGCTGATACTGCCAACAAGCTGTTCCCAAATGTAATGTTCCCAAATGTCCCAAATGTTCCCATGGCAGCTTCTTGTTTTCACCTTCACTTTTGAAGAAACAGCTTTTGTGAGAAATAATTCATATCATATACAATTCAGCCATATGAAGTGGTTTCAGTGGTTTTTGTTTCAATGGACTTTTGTGTGTTCACAGATAAGAGCATTCACAGATATGTGCAACCATCACCACAATCAGTTATGGCACATTTTCATCACTCCAAAAAGTTCTTTTGCCTGTTTTTAAACTGGGTGATTTCTCTTTTATTATTGAGTTGTAAGAGTTCTTTTTATAATCTGGAGACAAGTCCCTTATTAGTTATGTGATTTGCAAATATCTTCTCCATTCTGTGGGTTGTCTTTTCTACCTGAAATCTTAAGAGCACTGAGTGTAGTAGAGTCTTTAATTTGAGATACATTTTTCCCTTCTGTGACAATGGCATCAAACTCCACCCCCTGATTGTCTTCCCAGCTTTTCTGACTGCTCCTTTGTACTCACTACCAGTATATTTTTTTGAACTTTGAATGTTATATGTCTTTGGGACTTTGTACTAAACTGTTGTTGTTTCTCCTGCTACACACTCTAGGTGCTCTCACATCTAATTTGAAGGCTACAAATATACTAACATTTCCCACATTTTAATTTCTTTTTTTTTTTTTAAAGATTTTTTTAAATTTATTTATTCATGAGAGACAGAGAGAGAGACAGAGGCAGAGGGAGAAGCAGGCACCCCGCGGAGCAGGGAGCCCGATGTGGGACTCGATCCCAGGACCCTGGGATCATGACCTGAGCCGAAGGCAGACGCTTAACCGACTCAGCCACCCAGGCGTCCCCCACATTTTAATTTCTATCTTGGATTCCCTTCTGAGTCCCAAATTATAGCCAAAAACTTTCTCTACATTTCTACTTGGATGTCTCATAGGAATCTCAAAGCTAGCATATCCCCAATTCAAAACTTTTTCTTCTATTGCTAACCTGCTTCTTCATTGGTGATTCTTTGCTATTTAAGAGCTGTGTGACCTTAGGTAAGTCAGTTAACCTCTCTGAATCTCAATTTATCAGTAAAATGTAAATGCTAATAATTCTTACCCCTAAGTTTCGTGAGAGTTTGATGAGTTACCACACGATTGCTGAGAATAGTACCTCGTCCATAATAGGCAGCACATAATTGCTAACTCTTATTATCTCACTAATAACCATCAATTCAGTTGTATCCACCTGAAGTCTGGTGGTCAAGCATGATACCTCTGTCTCCCCACAAAATGATCTAATCAATCACCAGGGTCAAACATTCTCCCTTCTGGAACCAGTCTGCTTTGTTTCTGCCTCTACTGCTCCTACTCTGGTCTAGATTACCAGGGGTTCTGCACCCCCACCATAACTTCCAGATTTTTGTCTTAGCTGCTTGTACTTCCTCCAAGCCATTCTCCATGCAACTCCTAGAGCAGCATTGATCAATCTTGATTAATACATAATCCCTATTTAAAGAAAAGGAATTCTCAAGCAACAGAGTTTGACTACCTAAGACTACCCTAAGACTTTTAATCTATGAAAATGTCAGTTTGCATTTTCCTTGCAGAAGAGGTATTTTACTGTTATGCTGGTAATGTTTGTAAAAAGTTCAATTCTATGATGACGAAATCATCATAGAATTGAAGAGATGTCTGTGACTGTTTGGGCTCTGAGTATTCAGTTTCACTCCTACAGTGATCTTCAAAAACATGCTTCTGATTATTTGCTTCCTGGTTAAAAACCTTGAATACTTCCATTGCACTTTGAAGGAGACTCCATATTTTAAATGTGAATCTCTCAGAACCTGTACCTTCGGACCCTTGCCTGTGTGTCCAGCATTACCTCATTATCATGTACGTTATACTTTAGCCTCACTCATTCTTGTTCTTCCACAATGCCAAGTTCCTTCCCTCCTCAAGTCTCATTGACCGTTATAGTTTTCCTCTTGAAGTCTTGCTTTTGGGTGGTGCCACTTCATGTCCCTCAGCTTAAGAACTACTTCCTCAGTGATGCTCTATCTGCACCCCCAGACCAGGTTCTGTTCCCCTGTTATCTACTCTCGTGGCACTCCATACTTTCCCTTGTAACACTTGTGAAAGTTCCAATCAGTTACTTGCGGAATTATTTCTTAACTGTGTTTGTTTAATGTGCTTGTCCTTGCCAGCTTGTGAGTTCCTCAAAGGTAAAGATAAGTCTTTCTCGTTGTATTTCCTGCTGTATCCTGAGGTCGTCAAATATTTGCTGAAAGGAACCACCTAAGATCCTTAAGGCAAAAGATTAATTAGTAACATGTGTTGGTAGATAATCTCAGAATAAATATTAGACATTTATACAGGAGAAAGCCAGAAAATAAAAGTAAATGATTGGTGTGGCTTCTGTCAGGATTGAGAGTGAATTTGGGGTTTAAGCATCTGGCTTTGTAGTCATGGTCACCCAACTATTAACTATGCTAGAGTTGTCTGTTTAGCGTTTCTTTATCCAACCAAGCAGAACCACTTTGAGATAATCTCTACTTCTTTTGTTTCACCTCTCTCTGAGCTGACAAGCAAGAGTTATGTAATTCTGGTGATTTGCTTGACTGACTGAAGGTGAACACTGGGGAGTGAGCCAAGAACCACGATGTCTAGTGGTTCAAAGCTAATTGGCAGAACAGACAAGGTCCTAAGAGCTCCCAGGGAGATCAGAAGATACCCAGCACAAGC
Source organism: Halichoerus grypus (assembly GCF_964656455.1). Classification (NCBI taxonomy): domain Eukaryota; kingdom Metazoa; phylum Chordata; class Mammalia; order Carnivora; family Phocidae; genus Halichoerus; species Halichoerus grypus. Next base: position 11,142,084 of record NC_135722.1, on the reverse strand, counting down.
TACTCTGAGCTGAGTGCCAAGGGCTGCAGGTCTGTTTCTCCCTAGCATGTCTGGGGACTAAAGCAGGGGTACAGATATAAATATCTGCCATATCTATAAAAGTTATAAATCAGTTGAGGAAGCTTAATCAGGATAGGTTCTGCCCTCCTGTTTTGACAAATCAGCTTTCATAATGAGAAAGATTGAATTTAGCATCCTCAGCCTCAGAGTTCCATGCTGGAGCACTGCAGTGTGGTTCAAGCCACTATCCATCACTATTCCACTCCCCTTCCTGTGGCCTATGGTCTGGTTTCTCCTCTGTTTAGCCCCGCTCTGATGGACCACATGTGTGTGGATACTACAGATGACATGTCCAAGCTCTTTCCATATTCCCAGTACACAACTACCCTTTGGCCACCCACTGGGCCCAGCAGTATGTACACCTGGGCGGGTAGACTCAGGAATGGGCTCATGCAGGCCTTGGATGTGAGCTCAGGACCATTTGGGCAGGTAATTCTGGGGGCTTGGGTTCTTGGGGGCTTGTCCCTTGGTACAACACATCTTTTTCCCCAAGTGAGAGGCACAGTGGGGAAGCCTAGAGTGAGTTTCTTCTGTGAGCAGAAGTCCCTCTTGGCAGAACTAGGGTGACGAAAATGCCATGGTAGCGATGAATTTATCTGATCTCTTTTCTCCCGTTATAACGTGATGTCTAGAGGGAGCTAAAGCTGAAAGGGAAGTGTGAAATGCTACATTGGGTGAAGGTTTTTCTCCCCCCTCTTTTGGAAAGGCTTTGTTCAGACTGCTGATTCTAGAACCAGGCCCAATGCTTATGGTAGTTGGACTGGTCTCTCTGTTTTCCTTTAGGTCATTCCTGAGCCTCAAAAGACCACAACTACCAGCACAAATAACATAAATGTTTTACAATGTTTTATTATACACATGCTGGAAATAGCAGGGGAATATATGAAAAGAAGCAGGATTTGGATTCATTTTTGGAATCCTCATTGATTTGTCAAAGATGACATTTATTGAGTAGCTCCTAGGCACACTGATTTCTTATTTGGAATCATGATCATACACTTGAAATCAAACGGCACAGAGGATTTATAGTATTGGTGATTTAAAAAAAAGTCTCGAAGGTAAAACAGATGAAAGTGGAGTGAAGCTAATTGAAGGAGAACTGGAGGCCTGCTTCACTCCCTCCTCATCAGCAGTCGTAAGGACCTGTTCAAGGTTTCCCAAAGTGTGGGTTTCCATGAATCACCTGTGGGCAATTGTTAAAATTGGGATAGACTCTGGGAACTTACATTCCCAGCAAGAACCTGCAGTGATTCTTATGTATTCCAAGGCTTCCAGCTATGACTGATCCCACAGGACTGTAGTCTGTCTTTTTAAATAGGATTTCAGATAATTTTGAGCAAGTTTGGGAGCCACTGAACAGGGTGCTCCTTAAGGTGCTGTTAGCTGAGTCGGTGGATCCAAGTGTAGTCCTGGGAACAGCAGCATCAGCATCACCTGAGAACATTCAGAAATGCAAATCCTGGGACCTGATAAGAATCTGAAGAAGAATGTCCTGGAGCACAGCCCAGCAATCTGGAGTTCAATAAGCCCTGCAGGTGATTCTGAAAGTTCTGATGCTTCTAAAGTTTGCAAACATCCTAAATGCCTTTCCCCAACAATTCAATAAATACCTGTTGACAATCCCTGAGCATTTTGTTCTCCCAGGAATTTCAGAGGGCCTGGAGAAGTCATAGTTGACATAGTTCCCCACCTGAAAAGCTTTTCCCCAGGCCCCCATCCAAATCCTGCCATATCAAGGCCATCTTTTTTCCATGAGGTGTTCCAGAATGGGTCACATTCACTTCAATCTCTCCTGTCCTGAGACTCCCATTTGTTACCGCCACCTCAGCAAACTTTTTCACATTTTTAGAGTGGGGTTTAGGGCTATATTTTAGGTTCCTCAAGGACAAGGAATGAGCTAGACACTATCATTTTGCTCTAAATTGTTACTTGGCTCCCTAGGACCTGAAGGTTAAAGCTGGAACGTTTCAGCAGAGAACATGGGAATTGTCTTAGTCACATGCCTTCCCTCCTCCACATCCTTTCCTCCTGCCACCCTCCCCCATGTCACCCACACTTTAGCCAGACTGAGAGAGCGAGAGAGCACAAACAGGGGGAACAGTAGAGGGAGAGGGAGAAGCAGGCTCCCTGCTTGGCAGGGAGCCTGCTGCGGGGATCGATCCCAGGACCCTGGAATCATGACCTGAGCTGAAGGCAGACGCTTAACCATCTGAGCCACCGAGGTGCCCCTCCCCAAATGGTTCTTGTTCTGGAAGCAGGACTGCAGTTGAAAGAGTACAGAACCAAAGTGTGCTGCCGGCTGCCGAGTCGTGTGACTCGGTGCTTTAACTTGGTCCCTTGACTTTTCTCTTACTGGTCCCATTTCCCAGCTCTATGTCCGTGTGAACAATAATGCTGGCGCTATCGAGGTGCAGGACATATTATTATTCAGTCTGCAGACAGTTCTTGGGGGGCCAGGTCTCCACCCCTTCGGTTTAGACCTTTGTTCAGTGAGGCGAGGTCATAGACTAAGTTCCCCTGGGGCCCAAAAGGTCTCTTTGTTCCAACTGCATTTTTGCCCAGTTGGTTTGGGAAAGCAGACTGTTGATCAGAGGGTGGAGGTGGCATTCATCATTTCTTCCCCCAAAACGAATCCCAATACCTGTTTTCATGGGCAGAGGTGGAGGTGGTTAGGGGCAGCTTCCAATAGTAGCTGTGAGAGTGTGTGGGGCACTGTGTGCGTTCTCATTCACTGCTCACGTGGGTGAGGGAGGTGCTGTCCTCGCTCCGTTCTGTACATGAGAGAACAGGAACACCAAGGTGACGTGGCCTTCCCAACGTCACACAGCTAGTGAGTGGCAGGGCAGGGATTTGAGCCCGAGTCTCCTGGTGACAGAGACTCTTGCTGTTAGCCGCTGTGCTCAGTTACAGTCAGACAAGACCTGGTACGGTAAAGGGCATGGAACATGAGGCCCGTGGCTCACTTGTGAGCTGACGTGTCGAGATTGTAGATGGCTGTTGTGTCTCTGCATGGGCTGGGTGCTAACCCAGCTAACCCATCCTCCCACCCCCTCCCCTGTAGAACCCGCAGTTTGTTTTTCAGAGTCCATCGTCTCTCATGGTTTGTCTCCCCTCCGATTCCCCCCCTTCTTTTAATGTAAACTTGATTATTTTATTATAACTTAAAAATAAGTGACTTTATATTGATTGTGAAACAGTTCTGGCTCTATTTCCCTGCAAAATAGTGGTTGGGTGCCGCCATGTGGTGGTTCTTCTTTAGGTTTCGGAAAAGTGTTAAAATCCTTTCAACCATGTTCCAGACCAGATGGATCAAAAGTTCTAATTTCTGAAAATGCTTTAACTCTCAAAGAATACATTGTAACTATATTTGAGTTTCAGGTTTAAGGTACTCCTACCAGGAATTCGGTTCATTCATCATGGGTACCTAGCTCTAGGAGAGGAAGGGGATAACTCTCATGTGATGGGATCCAGAAAGCAGAACAACATCCTAAACACCCTCAGAGATCGCTGTTGATCTAATTTTGAATCTCTTGCCTGAAAGCTACGCTTCTATTCACATCTTGGGTTCTAGAAGCCAGATCCATCTCCCTTTCCCTTCACATCTTCCTCCATGTCTGGATCCACTTTTGTCTTCCTTCCCTTGCAACTCTGCACAGTGACGCTGCTTCTCACATGCTTTTTCTTTCCTTGTCTGGACGAGCAGAAGAATATTGTGATCATGATCTGCTGTAATATCCTTGTGATCATCTTAGCTTCTACCACCGGGGGCATATTTGCCTGAAAAAGGTAAGCCATTTGGGGGGAGGGTCGGACCTGCTTTCACTTACTTGAAATCTCATGTCCTTAAGGCATCCGTTGTTTGTGGCCCGATGCCCCAGATCTGGGTGGGATTAGGTGGTAGAATAGATAAAGGCTAGAGAAAACTAAGGAAAAAGGTATCATAGAGAGAAAAATGGATGAATAATGAGTTGGCAGTAGATGTGGAGGCAGAAGGTGGCAGTCTGTTCCATAAGCAATTCTGGTAGCAGAATGCTCTGTTTAGAATGCTTTGTTAGAAGGATGTTGATTTCCTGCAGCACCTTCCTTTGCTGGGAAGGGCAACTTGTGGGCAACTTGGTCGAGGGAACCTTGTGCTTATTTGAATTCACAACGCCCACCCACCTCTACTATGAGATGGCCAGCCTTCGCGGGAGTCACATAGTGATCAATGGCACCTTTGCCTCTGTCCCATACCCTTGTGGGTGATGGGCTTGAAAGGGGCTGGTACTCTCCATAAAGCAAACATGTTCTTGGGGTCCATAGAGCGGTTGATTGCCCCACTCTAAAAATGATTGTCAGGTGCATAATTTCAAAATGGCCTGATGGAGGTAACCACCACCCAGGGCCTAAAAGTGGATGAAAGAATTAGAAAACATGTGGGGACTTACATATATTTTATGGGCTCTTTTATAGTAACTGTGGCTTCAATGATATACATAAAAATAAAAATAAAAGTTCTACTACATACCATGGAGGAAAAGCCTAGGGTACAGTAATAAATGAAAACAAGGTGGACCCGTTTCAATGGATAACCAGGGAAGGCCTCTTTGAGGAGGTGATACTTAAAGCCGAGAGCAGAATGGCAGAAACTAGCCAAGGGAAAACACAACAGTTAAAGGCAGAGGAGTGGCTTGGTGAGTGTGAGCCAAAGCCAGAGTGGCTGGCGTAGAGTGAGGGACAGGGTGTGGGCATGAGGTTGTGAGAGGCTGCCAGGGGCGGATCAGCAGCCTGTGGGAAGGACTGTAAAATACCGCTCTGGCTGCCTGATGGGAAATCCATCCTAGTCCACACCCACTTGTGCAGCTACTGACGTCAAGCCTCCGGGGAAGCTACTCTAGGACAGAAACCGCTGTCTCACATCCTAAGTCATGGATAGTTTTATTTTCACCAGAGGCCTGAGAAGATTTCATAGTCTGATTATAGGGGCCAATTAGGTAGCCTTCCTTCTCCTGTTTTTACATTATTTTCACTTGACATGAAAAAGAAAGACACACAACTCAAACGTCTACTGGGTAGTGCACATCAGTTTCAACAGCAAATGGTGGCAGTTCAATAAAACCCGTGGAGGACGAGAATGAACTCCAAGGGCATGAGATTTTGCTAGTCCTGGCTTCCATCCTGTAGCTGCTTGACAACTCACTTACCAAGATTGCAAAACTGCCTTCTGTGAACTCAGTAGCTTCAGTAGAAGGTCCCCGGATGTCACTCAAGTTCTTAGGTTCCCTTCTCACTTTTGGCACGAGTGGTACCCTTTCAACAAATCTAAGCTTGGGCTTTTCAGGAATGGAAACATCTAAAAGGAGCACAGACAACCAAGAAGAAATAAAACCACACATCTCAAAGGATCCATTTTCTTCTTATATCAATCAAGTGGAAATCTTAAAATTACCACTGAAAAGTAATTTCAATAGTATGAGGGAAATCACACCAATGAGAGCCAGGGACCACAATGAGCAGGTGTCCATCAGTTGGTGGGGTCTCGTCGAGGGTGAAGCAGGAGTGGGTTCGTGAAGTCTGGCTGGACTCTCCACAGGTGCAACTCCTTGTCCGAATGATGAGCTTTCTTCTTTCTTCCAGTATTTGACCCAAACTGAGTCCCCTACCTGGAAGGGGTGTACCTGAGACCCTAAGAAGATTGGGGCCCTTTCAAAGGTGTACTTTTGTAATTTATTTAGGGTGGCCCCCAGGGCCTGAAGCTGCTCCTTTATCCCTTTATCTCCAACCTAATCCAAGTTTCCTGGAAGGCTTCCCAAGCATGGGGGAGGCTGTCCACATATTAATCCGAATGGGGAGAAACCTGATGTCCCGGGTGTGCAGCAAGCATGCAGGAGAGCTAGGGTAGGAGATCCGGCCATGGAAGTTAGTCTCCTGACAAAACTTTCCTAAGGTTCCCTTGAGGGTGCGATTCATTCACTCTACTTTCCCTGAACTTTGGGGCCGGTAAGCGGTGTGTAGTCTCCGGGTGATATTGAGAGATTTGGTCAAGACCTGTACAATGTCCACCACAAATGCGGGTCCATTGTCACTATGGATTGTTAATGGCAGGCTGAACCAGGGCATGATCTCCCACAAAAGGACTTTAGCTACTTCCCAGCTTTGCTCTGTCCTGGTCAGGAAGGCTTCGACCCACCCAGAGTACGTGCATACTATTACTAGGAGATATTTGAAACCCCTGCTCAGCTGCACATCTGTGAAGTCTACCTCTAGATTTTTGAAGGGGGTAGCTCCCATCCTCTGGACACCTGGCAGGGACCATGGTGCAGACCAAGCATTATTTTTAGCACGTGTTATACATCACTCACTCGTTGCTCGGCATAGTGCTGGCAGCTGACTGATGTAGTAGTGCTTCTTGAGAAGGGCAGTTCTAATGCAGTTTTTCCCAGATGAGTGAGTTGGTGGTGTTTCTTGACTAGATGCCCTCCAGTTGCTGTTGGGACAAAGATGTGCCCATCTGGCCTCATCCACCATCCCTTTTCAGTCAGGGTGGCCCCCTCAGCCATGGCCCATTCCTTTTCCTTTTTAGTGTAACTGGGCAGAGGGACTTCTTCTGGGGGTGTTAGGGCCATGGTGAGGGAAGGGCCTCTGTCTATGTCCTCACTGGCTGCGGTCTTGGCTGCCTTATCAGCCAGATGATTTCCCCACGTTATGGGATCGTCTCCTTTCTGGTGTCCCTTACAGTGCAGGATTGCTACTTCCTTTGGAAGCCAGATGGGTTCGAGGAGTCTCAGTATCTCCTTGTTCTTGATAGCTTTTCCTGCTGTGGTTAGGAGGCCCCTTCCCTTGTAGAGGGCTCCATGTATATATACAGTTGCAAAGGCGTACCGAGAGTCAGTATAGATGTTGACTCGCTAGCCTTCACCGAGGGTGAGGGCTTGGACTAAGGCATGTAATTCAGCCCATTGAGCTGACCATCCAGCTGGTAATGCCTTAGCTTCTAGGACTTCAGTGGTTGTAGTTACTGCATAACCTGCTTTCCGGGCACCCTCTTGTAGGTAACTGCTGCCATCGCTGAACAGCGTGAGCTCTGGATTCTTTATGGCTTGATCCCGCAGATCTGGATGGCTTGCATAGACTTCATCAGTCATCTCGGAGCAGTCATGGTCTGGTTCCCCCTTTTCTGTGGGGAGAAAGGTTGCTGGATTTAATGTCCTTACTGTTTCGAGGGTGATTTGTGGGTTTTCGCAGAGGTGCCCTTGGTATTGTGCTAGCCAAGAGTTGGAAAGGAAGCAGTGTCCCTGTGCATTCAGGAGGGACACAACTGCATGAGGGAACTTGACATTACGTTCTTGCCCCAGGGTAAGTTTGTCCGCCTCCTTGATGAGTAGGACTGTGGCTGCCAGCGCCCTGAGGCACGGTGGCCATCCCGCTGCCACAGGGTCCAGCTTCTTTGACAGGTAAGCAACTGCCGTTGCCAGGGTCCAACAGTCTAGTTGAGTACCCTGAGCGCTATTTTTTTCCTTTTCAGTCCAGACAGGGGGTTCTCGATCTGGTCCCCCTAAGAGATCATAAAGGGGTCTTGCTATTGCCGAGAACCCTGGGATCCAGATGCTGCAGAATCCTGCAGCCCCCAGGAATTCTTGTAGGCCCCTTTTTGTCTGGGACTGTGGCAGGGAGATGATGATCCTTTTCCTCTCCGGCCCCAGTTCTCTTTTCATTTGGATGAGGAGAAAACCAAGGTATTGGACCTGTTGTTGGCAGATTTGTGCCTTCTTCCATGAGGCTCGGTATCCCGAGTCTGACAGGAGCTGTAGGAGGGCCTTGGTGACTTTTGTACAGTCTTCTTGTGTGTCACTGGCGAGGAGGAGGTCATCCACATTTCTTTTTTTTCTGAGCCACTTAGATGCCCCCGGGGGTTGCTTTTTAAACACACAGCTTCTGAGATATCCCCCCCCATCCCGCCCATTTTGATTCAGTGGGTTTGCATAGGCCAGATAGTATTACACCCAGTGCTTATCACAACACGTGCCCTCCATAATACCCATCACCTGGCTACCCCATTCCCCAAATAGTTGCCTTTTTAACAAGGTCCTCCCAGGTGACTCTTATAAAGGAGGTTTGGAAACAGTGTCTAAGCCTTGCTGTTTAGAGTGCGGCCAGTGGACCAGCAGGATCTGTATGGCCCGGGGTATCCTGTCTAAATCACCAGTGTCAGCCCTACCCCAGACAGACAACCGGAATCTGCCTTTGAACAGTGTAGTAGCTTGGCTTTTGATCTGACCTCTTCTCTGTTTTCATTTTAGTGGCTTCCTCCCCCGACTTCCTTGCCCCAGTTCTCTCCAGAAGAGCCAGTGTCCCCTGCCTCTCCCTACCTGAGACCTGTCCATCCCTGGGGGATGCTTGCCCCAACCTCCCACCACCCAGAGACGACAGGGAAAGGTGCTCTGTGAAGCTAAAGAACCTAAACAGCTGGAGATCTTGCCTTGTTAGAGAAGGCTGAATTGACTCCCAGGTCTTCCGACCTCCGCAAATTCCAGACCCCCAGGCCTGTCTCATGATCTCAATTTTGGTTGCTCCGCTTTGTCTCCATCAAGTGTTCTGAAGCATTTCACACACGACTGGGCTTAGGTAATTTGGCCAGACCTGTTCAGAGACCCCATCTCCTCTTGCCTTGGGTTCAGTTGGAGGCTAGTGTGTCCAGTGGGCTCAAAGGTTATCTGAGCCTTAAGCTTAGAGTGTATGTGTTGGCCCAGAAGAGGGATGGGGCTATCAGGCAGATAAAGGAATTCATTTCGGACCTCGTGGCCCCTGAGTTCACACTGGTGAGCCTGGCAAAAGGGTGTTGTATTGCCCACGTCCTGGTGGCCCCAATGATGGTCGCAGTCCTTTTGCTGAAAGGGGCCACTGGGGAGGTGACAACAGAGTGCTCGGCCCCAGTATCAACCATAAAAGTCACTGGTTGGCCCCCCACCTTCGTTCTGGCCGTGGGCTCATGGGGGCCAAGGAGGAAAGAGCCCGGTCCCCCTCAGTCTGAGTCCATTCCCGCAAGGCCTATGAGGTTCTCCTCTCGGGGTTCTTCCTTGTAGCAGCTGGGCATTTGTTTTTCCAGTGCCCTTTCTCTTTACAGTAGGCACATTGATCCCTTGCCAAGGGGGTTCTGGGCTTCCCCCCTTTTGGTGGTTGGGGTCTCCACGTCTTTGTGTTATCCTTTTCTTTCAGGGTGGTGGCGAGGAGGCTGACTTTCTTTTTCATCTTTTTGTTGGCTTCCCGTTCGGCTGTGACCTCCCTGTTCATGTAGACCTTATTGGCAATCTCTATTAGTTGGGTGATGTTCATCCTGGCTAAACCCTCTAGTTTCTGAAGTTTTTTTCTGATGTGTGGGGCGGCCTGAGCCATGAAGGAGGTGTTTACCATCTGTTGGCTTTCCTGTGCCTTGGGGTCAAATGGAGTGTATATCCTGTAGGCTTCACATAGTCTTTCCTAGTATTCCCTGGGGGACTCCCCTGGTTGTTGAGTGACCGAGGATACCTTAGTCATGTTCATGGGTTTCTTAGCTCCTGCCCGGATTCCCCAGAGGAGGGCCTCCTGGTACTGACAGATGTGGGCCTGTCCCTTGGTTGTGGTGAAGTCCCATGCTGGGTGCTCTTCAGGTGCAGCTGTATTAGCCCAAGCAGTAGGGTTGATGGCTCCCACTGGTGTGTGCTCTTCCAGGTACTGCTGTGCACCTTTCATTATTCTCCTCCTTTCCTCTTTGTTAAACAGGGTGTGGAGTAATTGTTGGCAGTCTTCCCAGGTTGGCCGATGAGTCTGGAAGAGGGATTCTATGAGGTCTGCCATGGCCTGTGGTTTCTCAGAGTAGGATGGGGTTTTATGTTTCCAGTTGAGGAGGTTGGTGGTGGAGAAGGGCTGATAATACATCATGGAATGGCCAGGTTGGACTGTCCCATCTTCATTGCGCCTCTCAGGTTCCCACATCTCTCGTACTGGCATTTGGAGGGTGCTTGTGCCTGGCCTGGGGCGCAGCCTGGCTGCTGGTCCTGGAGAAAGTGGATCCTTTGGGCCTGGAGGCGCTGGTGAAACTGATGGCGGTGGAGTGTCTGGAGCTGAAGGGACAGGTGTAGACAGTCTTGGGGGTATGTACCGTGGGGGCAGGTTCGGTTCCTCTGTTTCTGTCCGTGCTGCTATAAACTGCAGCGGCCTGGGTTGTGTGCCCCTCCTGCCCCTCTGCAGCACCCCCAGTCCTGCCTCCAGGTCGGAGCACATCTCTGCCCTTTGTGTTTCTAAAACCACCAGCCGCTCCCAGTTCGCCAGCGCGACCCCACGGCTCCGCGTTTCCACCCCGGGGGCTGCCCTAAAGTCCTTTCCCCGCCGCTACTGGTCTGCGAGTCTGTGCCCCGTCCCCAGCGTGCGAGGCTGTCACTCACCGGCGGTGTAGGATCCCCACGGCCAGGCTCCCTCCCGCTGCCGTTTATCCTCCGATATCTGCCCGCGGAATCACGGCTCCCTGCTTTGTACCTCAAAACCAACCGCCTGCGATATTCTGTTTGTAGAGATCCAGATCTTCTTACACCTCAGGCTGGTTTCATGGGTGCTCAGAGTGGTCTGGTAGATATCCAGCTCAATTCCGGGGACCAGTTGAAATAGGGTCCCCTACTCCTCTGCCATCTTTCCCCAAATGTCGAACTTATGCTATTTGACCAGGAAAGATGAAGCATGTACTCACCCTGACTCACCCATTTGGAACTCCTACAGTGATTACTGTTTTCAATCACTTTCTCCTCAGCAGACCTCCGTGTGTGAGGTTTCCCCCTTTCCCTGGGGGAGCTGCTTCCCTGACCTCTCTGGAAGAACCACCATACTCACAGCATGAGCTTTGGGTCCAGGTGCTGGTCCCAGCCACAGCCCAGAGAAGGTTCAGGAGGTGGAGGGTGAACCAGGCCATCCCACTCTCTCTTGTCCTGTCTACAGATCCCATGCACAGATCCCTGTTTTGAAAATGGAGTGTTTCTAAAACCCTTCTCTTATATATGCTTTTTGTAAAACAGTCTGCCCTCCTCCCACTCCTGGCCACTCCTAACCACTTATGTTCACCTCTCTTTCTCTGATAGAACTAATTTCCATATGCTTATCTAAGTTCCCTCCTATCAATCCTCCAAGGTGTGTGGAGGTGATTTCTAGGTGGCACAGTCATAGGAGACACTTGGGGCTGAGTATGATGTGATGGCAATGATGACAGAGTGTCCTTCACCACAATCCTGGGTCATTACATCAGGAGCGTGGCTGGTGTGTGAGGGAGCATAAATGGCCCTTCCTCCTGGGCTTTTGTACACTGGCCCAGACAACCTCCTGGCTGTTTATCAGCAACCACTTCATTGAAGGTTAGGCAGTTCCTAAGGCACCGTCTTACTTATGGTTCGAGGCACTTGCTTCAAAGTATGTCCTTTTATGCTCTCAGGTGAGGATGTGCCAGGTGAAGTTGGCCTTTATGCAATTAATAAGTTGCTGTGACCTGGGTCCCAGCCTAGGCTCTTTAAGGTTGTTTGGCTTCACGCAAGCAATGGACCCGAGTTTCCCAGAAATTGTATTTTTTTTTTTTTTAAGTAGGCTCCATGTCCAGCATGGAGCCTAATGCAGGGCTCCAACTCATGACCCTGAGATCAAGACCTGAGCTGAGATCAAGCGTCAGATGCTTAACCAACTTGGAACCACCCAGGTGCCCCACCTAGAGACTGTTTTATTTGATTTCTCTTTCCTTATCTGGGGACAAAGCAGTTATAAACACTCAGGGCCTTCAGATATGATCTTTTAAATTAAATAATTAGAAAATGTGGATCAATGAACTATATGTAAATATTAAGTATATATATATATATTTCAGAAATGCAGCTATATTAAAGCAATGTATACCTCCCTATAACATACAACTAGAAATAATATCTTGAGATTATGAAGGGAGGGGCTAATTTTTTTTGTAACGACTGGATTTTAAGCAGCTTCTTTTAGGGGGACATTCTTCAGTGGCTCCCATCTTAGAATAAAATTCAAAGTCCTTTCTAATGACAAGGCCCTGTACGTTCTGGCTCCCACTTGTCTTTTGGACCTCCCTCCCACTGCTTTCTCCCTTGCTCCATCTGCTCCAGCTGCACTGAGCTTCTTGTTGCTCCCTGAACCCATCACCTGCCTTTGCATTTGCTGTCCCCACTGCCCAGAAATCTCCTCCTCCAAATATTCTCACAGTGGCTCCCATACTTCCTTCATGTCTTTGCTCAAAGGCCAGTTTTCACAGAGGTCTTCCCAGACCATCTCTCTCATGTAGAAGACAGCTCACCCCCATGGACACCCACTGTGCCCCTTACCTGCTATGACTCCTCACCCTCTGTCACACTGTGCATGTAGTTTTACTGTCTGTCTCCCTCTCCACTAGAATGTCCACTCTGAGGGGGAAGGGTCTTTGTCTCTTGTTCACTGTTCTATCTCCAGCCCTTGAGCTAGTACCTAGTTCACAGTAGCAACAGAATAAATAATGTTTAGATGAGCAAATTAATGAACAAATATGACATGGGCTTTAAAGCATTTTTTTTTCTTTCTTGGGGGAGTGTTGGTGGTTTTGTGAGACAAAAGCACAGGACACATATTGGAGTGCACCAGACAGCTTCTAACATGGCTCCAAGTTCCCACCTCCTGGTAATCACACCATTGTGAAATCCCCTTCTCCAGAGTGAGGGCTGGCCTCACTTCTCATGAATATAATACAACAAAAGTTATAAGATGAAGTGGCAAAAGTCCAACTTCCCTCTTGCTTGCCATCTCTCTCTGGCTCTGCTTGCTTCTTGCTCTGAGAAAGCCAGCTGCCACATTATGAGCTGCCTGATGGAGAAACCTATATGGCAAAGAACTGGGAACATCTTCCAGTCAACAGCCAGGGAGGGAGGAATCCTGTCAACAACCATGTGAATAAGCTCGAAAGCTGATTCTTCCACAGTTGAGCTTTCAGATGAAGCCTCAGTTGACATCTTGATTGTGGCCTCATTAAGAGACCCTGACCCACAGAAACTATGAGATAGTACATCTTGTTGTTTTAAGCCATTAAGTTTTAGGGTGACTTGTATTATTAACATGGTGTATGGTGGGAGATGAGGCCAGAAAGACAGTTTGAGGGCTTTGCATGCCATGTGAAGGAGTGGTAGGCACAATAATGCACCCCCACCCTCCACATATCCACATCCTAATCCGTGGAACTTGTGAATATGTTAGGTCACATGGTAAGTGGGAACTAAGGTTGCAAATGAGCTGATTCTAACATGAGAAGATTATTTTGGATCATCTTGGTGGACCCACTGTAATCACAGGTCCTTATAAATGGAAGAGGGAGGCAGGAGAGTGAGTCAGAAAAGGGGTTGTGGTGATGGGAACAGAGGTCAGACTGATACAAGTGCTGGCTTTGAAGGTGGAGGAATACTGGCCTCTCCCAGAAGCTAGAAAAGGTGAGGAAACGGATTCTCCCCTAGAACCTCTAGAAGGAATGCAGCCTTTTCAACACCTTGATTTTATCCCAGTGAAATCCATTTCTGACTTCTGACCTCCAGAACTGTACGATGATATGTTTGTCTTAAGCTAGTAATTAGTGGCATGTTTGTTGCAGCAGCAATAAGAATCTAACACAGGCTTAGGATCCCAGCAAGGCATTGACCTTGGGTTCCAGAGCCTGCTTGTGACCGTCCTGAGATGAGCCACACCCCCTTGGTGTGCCTGCTCTTTAACCACACATTTCCTTATAAATTGCCATTTACAGCTATGGTTGCTGCAAGACTGATTATGATTTAATTGTCTCACTTAGCAAATAACTTCCAGAACAGGAACCACACAGGCCATACATTTCTTTTTTATTTTTATGTTATGTTAATCACCATACATTACATCATTAGTTTTTGATGTAGTGTTCCATGATTCATTGTTTGTGTATAATACCCAGTGCTCCATGCAGAACGTGCCCTCTTTAATACCCATCACCAGGCTAACCCATCCTCCCACCCCCCTCCCCTCTAGAACCCTCAGTTTGTTTTTCAGAGTCCATCGTCTCTCATGGTTCATCTCCCCCTCCGATTTCTCCCCCTTCATTCTTCCCCTTCCTGCTATCTTTTTTTTTTTTTTTAACATATATTGTAATATTTGTTTCAGAGGTACAGATCTGTGATTCAACAGTCTTGCACAATTCACAGTGCTCCCCATAGCACATACCCTCCCCAATGTCTATCACCCGGCCACCCCATCCCTCCCACCTCCCACCACTCCAACAACCCTCAGTTTGTTTCCTGAGATTAAGAATTCATCATATCAGTGAGGTCATATGATACATGTCTTTCTCTGATTGACTTATTTCACTCAGCATAACACCCTCCAGTTCCATCCACATTGTTGCAAATGGCAAGATTTCATTCCTTTTGATGGCTGCATAATATTCCATTGTGTGTGTGTGTGTGTGTGTGTGTGTGTGTGTGTGTGTGTGTGTATATATATATATATATATATATACCACATCTTCTTTATCCAGTCATCTGTCGATGGACATCTTGGCTCTTTCCACAGTTTGGCTATTATGGACATTGCTGCTATAACATCGGGGTGCACGTGCCCCTTCGGATCCCTACATTTGTATCTTTGGGGTAAATACCCAGTAGTGCAATTGCTGGATCGTAGGGTAGCTCTATTTTCAACTTTTTGAGGAACCTCCATACTGTTTTCCAGAGTAGGCCATACATTTCTTAACTCATATATTTTAATAGTCCTTGGCTAACTATTGAGTGAACTTTGTTTTGTGAGGGAGAGTGGGATATGGGGGTGGGAGGGGGAGAGGCAGAGAGAGAGAGAAAGAGAGAGAATCTTAAGCAGGCTCCATGCTCAATGTGGAGGCTGATGCGGGGCTCAATCTCACAACCCTGAGATCATGACCTGAACCTAAATCAAGAGTTGGACACTTAATCAACTGAGCCACCCAGGTGCCCCTTGAATGAAACTTATTGATTAATTTATTTACCTGTTTTCTCCCGTGCCTCATTTTCTGGTATCCAAGCACCCAGACTCTCAATAGACATCTGAGAGGTTTATTTGTGTTGATTATTTTCTGCTGTGGCAGCAGAGGTTTCTCCCCTCAAACTTAGTCTCAGTTCTGTCATAGTGCTAAGCTTTAGAGCTTCTCATAAGGCAAGGGTGGCCAGAGCTAGGACTCACTGGGCAATGTCAGTAGAACGTGAAGGGAATGTTACTCCATTTCCCTCCATGTCTGTCTCTGAGATTAAATGCATTCCTATCAGATAGCAATGTTACTATATTCTACTATGGGACCACTGGTTGGGAAGAACTCAGCTCTGTTTGTTAAGAATGGAGGCTCACAGTGCTTCAGGGAAGTGTTAGAATCACAGTGGCATAAAGTGAGATTTTATGTTTAATCCACTGAGAGGAATTAAATGAGAATTACAAAGGAAATGACTTTTTAATGCTGTGATTGTCTGTTATTTGAATCCCTGTCAGTGTGCCAATTAGAATATCCTTATACCACATTTGGGAGAATAGGTCTAATACAAATTGCGTGCTTTACTGGTGTTGACTGGTTATTATTGAAAGTGAGCTAGAATCATCGAGAGAGAATCTCCATCTCAAAGGGACCTATTCTAAATTTGTTATATGGAGATTCAGTTTCATCAGTCTATTGTAGGATTGATACTTTCTGTTATTTTTTGCTTGAGCTTCCTTATTCTTCCTGATGGACAAACCAACCAAATGTACTGTTTTTTCCAGGACACTACCAGTTTTTAATCTGTCTTTTTGAGTGTAATTATTAACAGTGTTAATAAATTTTACTCTTTACAGCAGTTGCGGTTGGATGTTAAGTTGCATGGTCACACTGTTTATGATAGACAGGAATGGCAGTGATAACGTTTTGCATATTTATCACCGTAAGCCATTATCCCTCAATTTCACATAGTTTGTAGAGTCCACAAACACGTCCGACAGCGCTGCCCCATGTGAACAGCACCATGGAAGTCCCCCATCTCTAACTTAGCTTTCAAGATGAGATACAGACCCAAGGGGATAGAATCCATTGCTGCCTAATTATCTGTCATACCCAGTTAATGAAGAATAGAGTGGAGTTGACCCTGAGGGTTGAGGATCAGTACCAGAAGGCAATGGTCAAACCCTAACTATAAAGCAGGGTTGCTGGTGGAGGGGAGGAAGCTAAGAGTATCATGAGGAAACAGGAAGAATGAGGGAGACATTGATAAAATTATTTAATTCTGCCTGAAGGCATCTTCCTTCTGGGCGTTGCTTTATTTAAAGAATTTATTTATTTATTCATTTTAGAGAGAGAGTGTTTGTGAGCAGGGTAAGGAGCAGAGGGGGAAGGAGAGGGAGGTGTGGAAGGAATCTCCAGCAGACTTGGTGCTCAGTGTAGGGCTCGCCCGGGGGATCCATCTCACAACACTGAGATCATGACCTGAGCTGAAATCAAGAGTGGGACACCTAATGGTCTGAGCCACGCAGGCACCCCTAGGTGCCCCTGATTTAATATATATATTTTTAAAATGTGAATTCTACTGAAATGAACATCAAAGGTGAGTTTTTCTGCATGTGTATTTTGATGATATAAATATCAGAGTGATTTTATGGGGAAGTAAAAGGAAAATACATGCGGAGGAACAACAAATGGACCCCAAGGGAGATAGCTGGAGGAGGGGATGATATTATTCCTGAGTCTTTATGGACTGGCCTTTTGTGTAGAAGCCTCATCTTTCTGTCTTTCTCCAGAGCAGTATTTATCTCTACTCACTGCGTTTCTAAGTGGACTTCAATATGTCCACTCGGTTTGTCCCTTACATCTGGGCCTCAGAGAGCTGTCTCCCTACAGATTTTCTACCTGATCTCATTGGCTGCTGCTTCAACATTAGATCTAGAACCTTATCTCCACTCTCACCCACTGCCCAAGTTCACCCACACAGTTAGCAGTCAAACCTTGAGTAGAAATCAGCTTACACACGTGGTCTAATCTCTTTTCCCTTCCCTCTTCCCACAGTGGTTGTCCCTCTATCAATAATCACCCTTTAAACTGAAATGATTAGAACATGCTCTTTTTGTATTGCTGTTGATCTTTTATTGAACACACAAAGAGAGAAGGGGAGGTTATTGACCCTCTGTTGAAACTGAGATGAGTGAAAAGGATGGCATGAGGCCAATGTCTGCCTGCAAGTCCACTGCAAATGATTTGATCCAACTGAGGGAGGTTTGAATTTATTAGTATGTGCTCCAACGAACCTCCAAATCATCTCCTGCATGGACAACATAACTACCAACTCCTGAAAAGGAAGAACGAGAAGTGGGTCAAATGATTTTTTAAAATGACTTATTTATTTTAGAGAGAAAGAGAGCAGGAGCAGGGGGAGGGGCAGAGGGAGAGGGAGAGAATTTCAGGCAGACTCCCCACTGAATGTGGAGCCCTACAAGGGGCTTGATCTCACAACCCTGAGATCATGGCCCGAGCTGAAAGCAAGAGTCTCACTTTCCCAATGCCTGGGCACATTCCCCACCAAAGCTCACACCCTCATATCTGGATGTTTGGGGCATTATCACTCTGTGGGGCTTTCTAGCACTCTCTCCCTTACCTTGGCTTAGGTATTCGCCATTGCTCAGGAGCTCCCAGTAGGTTCTGTCATTATTGTTGGCCTTTATGCCCTGAACAGTGGTGATGTAGGGGCCCCATGAGCTCTCCTCCACTGTGAAACTGTGGGGACAATAAATGGGTTACAGAAACTTAGAATTTTCAAAGGCGACCTTAATGGGCATTTCTCAAACTTCAATGTACCTAAGAATCATTTGAAGCAGTTATCAAAAAAAGCAGATTTCCTGACCCTATCCTCAGATACTTTGATTTTGTAGGTCTGGGCGGGGACTAGGAATCTGCATGTGTCATAAACACTCCATGAGATTCTGATGCATGCACTCCACAATCTATGCTAAATTAGAGGAATGATGCCTCTTTCTGCCCCTGCCTCCCTTCAGAGTAGACACTCTGTAGTCAACAACTACTAATCTTCTATCCCAAGATAGTCACTGTTGAAGATACTAAAGCAGCACAAGAAAATGTTAACCTCATGTCCTATAGGCAGCATAAATTAGTAGGTTTTCTCTTAGGAAAGAAGAAAAGGAAAGAACAATTAAATATTTCCTGCTGTCTTTATTAAAAAGTGACATGGTCAATGTCTGTTTCACATTCCCTGGTCACATTTCTCTGACTTCCTGGGAGCCCTTGAAAGCAACCTTTATAATATTTCCATATATAATGTATATGTATATATATATATATATATAACACTACATACATACACACACATATATGCATATATGTAATTTTCTTTATGGAATCTTACATCATGTTATTGGACAAATAATTGCTGATTAGATTTAGGGAGTCAAATGAACCATACCTTTAGGAGGCAAAGTCAGTATCTTAATTTTAATATTTGACCTCTTTAGGCCAGGAAAACTTAATCTAGGGGTCCATGAATCTGAAAGGGGTGGGAGCATGGAGAAGAATTTGTGAAACCTCTGATTTAAAGGACAAGTTTTGTGTGTATGTCCGCCTGTCTGGGATCAGCATCCACTGCACTCATCTGATTTTCAAAGGGGTCAATGATTGAATAATAATGACCCAGTGTTCTAAACACAAAATGATTGACCTGAGAGGTTCTATTTGTTGAAGGAATTTTACTGACAGAGGAGAGATCCTTGGGACTTATTCACCCACAAAGTGAATATTAATTTAATACCTACATGTGCTAGAAGATGAAAAGTCTGACCTTTTCTTAAATCCCTGCCATGAGATGTAGATGGACAGCAAAGTACCAATAAAGAAGTGTTTCGAATGTACTTTGTATTCAGGTGCTTATGTATTCTTACTGAGTCTTTCAAAAATCACCAAATACCTTCACCTTAGGTTACATACAGACATACCTAAATAGAGCTGCATTTTCTTTCTGAGCTTGTTCCATCACATCTAGGAAGACAGAACCATCTGCCACAGAGACCACAATGCGATCTTTTGCATCATTGATTACCACAGAGTAATTTACTTTGATTTGTGAGGCTGAAACAGCAGGTGTCACTGATATAGGATCCTGAGTGGAGATGTTGAAGTTATCTGGCAGAGACAGCAAAGCAGAGAAGAATTACTATTCAGAATAATAAAAGTGGTGTTTGAGTTTGCATACCCATCCAACCCCTCTCTCAGGCCTCTAAGGAGCAAGAATCATCAACCAAGGGGCAGATCTCTCATGTGACTAAACCAGATATGCACCAGTTTGTAAATGAGTGTGTTTGGCTCCACTCCCAGCTGTTTAAGCAATTCAGTTGCCCTGTCTCCCGTTTCTCACAGAGGCTCCTGAGTGTTGGGGGCTTTGTTGTTGCTGGTTGTTTTATTTTGTTTTGTTTTGCTATTGTATTGCATACAATAATGCTTCCCTTTTTTTTGCATGCCTTTTTTATTTCTTAACATTCATTGAAAACACATTAAGTGCCAGGCACTGTACTAATCATTTTACATGGCTTATCTTATTCAGTCCTTACAAAAACCCACGTTAGATACTATTATCATTTGCATTTTTTTTATATTAGTAAATTGAAGTTTAGGGATTAACATTTTTTTTGAGGTCCCTAAACCTGAAAGTGGCTGAACCAGGAATGAGCAGAGATAAAAGTCAAGTCTTCTTTCATCCCTAGTTGAAAAATCAGTTATTTGAATAAATGATTCATGCCGTAATTTTCTTATGACACTGCCATATTCCTCCCATATTCCTCTGAGCTCCCCGAGGGCTTACTCACTGTGAGTGAGAGTCAGAGACACCATACTTTGCTTAGAATGGGAATGATGCTCAGAACATCTGTCTAGCTGGCCATGAGAAAACATGCCTTTGGAGATAGACATCATTGAAACAAGTCTACCCAATGTTTGAACCAAGAACAACACCTACTACCCTGTTAAGAACAAATCCTCAGGTGGTTATAATCACTGGTGACACATGGAGGACCGAGTTCTATCTGAGAATTGTTACGCTTTAGTGGTTTATCTGGTCACTTTTGGTCCCTAAGGACACCTTGGTCTCGCATGCTTTGGGTAATATGCTCTTTAGTACTCTACCTGAGCCACAGACACAAGAAGAGTCTTTATTAACATCCAAGTAGGTCTTTCCCATCAGGGCTGGTAAGATCTGAGCTGCAGCAGTTGGCATACGAAATGCTCCTTGAGAAATTTCTGTGAGCACTGTATCCCGTGTTTTTTGGCAAACCCATTGATTTTTGTTGTAATAGTCTGATGAGACAAAGAGAGCCTAATGTGTGAGAGAGAGGGAATGAGAATGAATGAAAGAAACATCAAATAAGGGGAAAGCCTACATCTAATGAATTCAGTAAATATTTACTGGACGTTGACCACGGGGAAAGTACCTTGGACAACTAGGATACCTTTCCTGCCACCAAGAAATTTATAAACTAGTTTGGGGGGAGGTGGGGAATTGCTTAAGAACACAACCGATAATGGCATCAATGAGAACAGGCTGTGTCTACCATATTCGCTCTTGTAGCCTTGACACTGGAAGAATACCTGTCACATAGAGGTGCTTGATAAATGCTGTTAACAGACAATCATAAAAGAGCCCCTAAGATGAATGGCTTAAGAGAAACATCTAGTGCCATGGTCTTTCAGAAGAGGAAGAGCACATAAACATTTAGTGACACTGAAGAAAGCCTTTGTGGAGAGGCAGTACTTGAGGTAGGTCTGGACAGTATATAGGCATTTCAGTAGGGGACATGAGAGGAGGAGTACTATACCCAGAGGGAACCATGTGATCAAGCGTGCTAAGATAGGTGCAGCCAGGGCATGGCCTGCCCGTGATAACACTCTATATTTTAGCAAAATCCTCAGAGGATTCCTCCTGGCCTGGGAGGCTGGTATACAGGGGAGACTCAGGGTGATTGTGAAAAAACAGGCTTGAGAATGAGGTTGGGGTCACATTGGTGGATCCTCAAGCTTCAGGGTGAGGTGTCTGACATTATTTCCTTAACAATGGGGAGTCCAATAGATTCTTGTATAGAAACTATCCAAGCAGCAGATGTAAACTGGAGGGGACAGCATGATGGGGTAGGAAAAGTTAGGAGGGTATCAGAGTAAGACAAGGACTAAAATGGGCTGGGTCTGCAGACATCATTCTGTAGTTTCTCAGGGAAGGACAGTTCCTCCTTTCATTTTCTTCAGAAGATCCTTTAAGTTAACCAAGCTGTCAACAAGCATTTGTGGGATATTAAAAAAAAGGATCATATTTAATTTCCTCTTAAAAACTGTCTTGTAGGCAAGCAGCTCTCAAGCCTGCTGTAAATTAACATCACTTATACAGTTTTGAAACCAGACCAAGGCCCATGCTCCACCTCTAAGTTTCTGGTGTGGAGTCTAAACTTTAGTGTTTCCCAAAAGCTCCTCCAGGTGATTCAAACTTGGAGCCAGAATGGGCAACCACTGTTTTATGAAGTGCAAACTCAGCAAGAAGGCAACAGCCTCACCAGCACCAACAGTAAAAACAACCTGTGTGATTATACCCCAGCTTCTTCTGGTAATTTTCCCCAAGGCCCTGCGCTGGCTCCATTGAACACCTTGATCTTCCTAAAATACGTTATGTTCTTCTGTACCTCTGGCATTTGTCTTTATTGTCCTCTCTCTCCCCAGGAAGCCCTCTCATCCTGGGGTGGCTGGCAGACTCCTACTCATACTAAAGACTCAGTGAAATTTTTTCTATAAATTTTCCTTTGTCTCTTCTTGTATCTACCCCTTAGAGTTGAGTAAATCAGTGAATATGCACGAATAAAGCCCCAGACTTCAAGGAACATATACAGGACAGAGTAGGTGTTGGTGTTGAGTGTGAGTTTTGATACCAGCTGTTTCATTTCCATCCCCATCTGAATCACTTTCTGGCTTTGTAATGTCAGGCAAGTTACTGATGCTCCATGACTCATGCTCTCATTCTGGGAAATGGAAGTAATAATATTTTCCTCACTGGGTTGTTGTATGTGTTAATGAGCATGGCAATAAAGACTGGCTGGTATTACTGGCACTGCCTCTTATTACTTGGACAACATTAATCTAATTTGGGAGGTAAGAGGCAAGCACCAAATGCTGGTATATGGTAAACTGTGAGATTACATTTGATAGAATAACATAGTAGGTTGTAGTGGACTCTAGAATTTCGTAAAAAAGCTGTAGTCAGGAAAAGCTTCATGGAAGCATTGGACATGGAAAGGTAAGGATTGAAGGTGAGGAGAATACATTTCTGTCAGGGGAGCGGAATCACATAAAAACAGTTAGTATAGGAAACAGAATGGGTAATATCTTAGGGGGCCAAGAAGAAAGCTATTTCTTTCCTTCATGACTCTCTCCTCTGTCTCCTGTTTTACCCTCTAACTTACCTGCATAGCTTCTCCTGTACTATATATGTTTCCAAGGAGACCATTTTCTTTTTTCTGAGACAGAATCTTAGCTATCAGTGACTCTATATGATTATCAATATTCTCTAAATCCGTTGTATCTACTTTGTTCTGCCCACTTGTTATACTTCTTTTCACACAGGTCAGAGCCAGGACAGCCATCGCGCCGGTATCTGCCAGGAAACAAAACATTGGTGATAGGGTGACCAACCATTCCTTGGACTGAGGGGTCTCCTGGTATGTAGGATTTTCATTGCTAAAAGAGGGACAGATCTGGGCAAACTGGGAAGATTGGTCATGCTAGTTGATGATGAGGGAGAAGGATTTGAAGATATAGCAATCATCCCTCCAGCACTAACTACTCAAATATTTCAAGATCCATTTCTTATGTTGAGTAACCCCATACCTCATACTCAATAACTCACCTGTTGGTCATAGAAACACATATGGATTTGCAGGTGCATACACATGAACAGTCTTCCACTTCTACATCTTGGTTGTTTTCATTTTTTTCATGTCTCAGCCAAATTGGCAAAGGAATTGAGATAAGTCAGTATGATACCCCAAATAAAATATGTCTTTGCCACGTTCCAATGTTTCCATTAGGCTGATCAGAAAATAGCACTTAAGAGAATTGTTTTCCAATAAAGCTTCTTAAGGGGGAGGATGAAACAAGAGATTGGAAGAAGGGAGGATAAGGTCTTTTTCTGGCTTGTTATTTGGTTTCCCTGACATTCTTTACATATGATACCTTCCCCTTCACATAGAAAGAAATCTCACATTCTCCTTGTTATAGAGATACTGAGTGGTGATTTTCAGATTTCTTGGAGGAAGAGGAGCTTGTGTATCTGGAGCCATAGGGCTAAGCAACAATACTAGCTGTCTAGAGGGGGCTTCTCTTTGGATGTATAAGCTGACCCAGGAGAAAATTTCTAGTTTTCTCTATTGGAGATACAGACTTTATTGTTCAAAATATTGGGCCTTGTCCTGGAGAGGTTGTGTTGTCCATGTAAGCCCACACATGCAAAAGGTCCCAATAAATTTGAGAAAGAGGCAAAGTTAAGATAAATGAATTCCACTGTTTTCCTTTCTCTAATACTTATACTTCCTAAAATGTCTTATATAAGATTCTCACAGTCTATCCTTATTTTACAGATGGGAAAAATAAGGTCAAAGGTTAACATCCATTGATTATATAATTCAAAGAACAGTAAGGTAGCAACTGGATCTTTCTACTATAGTACACATCTAGAAAGATGTTTAGATGCCCCCCAATATCCACTCTTCTCAAAAAGAAAATTCTCTTCCATGATTGCTAGGGTAAAGAGGATTAAAAAAAAAAAAGTTGATGTATTTACTGGTAGAAAAACTCAAAGGAAAAGACTTACCAGGGACTGTGTCCTCTATGCCAAGGGAATTGGGTGTAATGACTCACCTACTGAGAACTGTTCATGAAAATAGTAATTTTTATTTTCAGGATCCAAGATTTTAGTAACTTCAGTGATTGAGTAATTCCCACTGAATAGACACAAGGCCAAAATGTCCAGGCTGAGCTGGTAGTAGTTAGTCAGTGGATTACCATCATGGTCTTCTGTCAGAAAGGAAAGAAATACCTTACTCATGGAAATAATACTGGAGTAATAAATTTTCAATCTATTCCTACTTGCTTTGTTTGAATTTCTTTACATTTAAGAAGGGTGAGTAATAGAGGGGGGAAGATCGCTCATAGAATCAGCAAATCTGAGAAATGTGAAGGCTGTTAAGAGCCACCAAATTGAACTCAATTCCTTTCATTTTATAACAGAGGAGACTCAGCACTAAAGAGATTAAAATACCATTCTGATACTCAGGTGGTTACAGAACTAGGACTAGAACACAGATTCCTCCCCACCCCCACCCCAAACCTCTTGCACTTTCAGTGGTAATGTGTTCAAACTGTAAGTGGAATAGAAGTAGAGGCCATCTCAAAAGAAGATGGGATCAGACAGGCCTAATGAGTAATAGGATAAATAGTGGGTGGGTGTTGAAATAAAAACAATGCACCCCATAGCAGCTGTCATGGTCAGCCTGTTTTTCCCAGTGATAAAGTACTTTTGGCTTTCATTCTTCTACTAGTATCATATACTTTGGTACTTCTGACATAGTGTCTTGTGTTGCTCAGCTATTTCTGGTGTATTTCATTATTTGTCTAAAAACCAAGGATCTAGAGAACAAGAGAACAGTGTCGTGTGTGTACGTGTTTGTGTGTGTGTACGTGTGTGTGTGCATCATCATTTGTAAGGTTGATGTAGAGTCGGTGCTCATTTGAACTTATTTGAAAGGAAAATTCAAGACGCTGGGGTGCCTGGGTGGCTCAGTTGGTTAGGTGTCTGCCTTCGGCTCAGATCATGATCCCAGGGTCATGACTGAGCCCTGCATCAGGCTCCCTGCTGAGCAAGGAGCCTGCTTCTCCCTCTCCCTCTGCCTACCACTCCCCCTGTGTGTGTGCGCTCTCTCTCTGTCAAATAAATAAAAATCAAAATCTTTAAAAAAAAAGAAAATTCAAGACACATGTTGAAGGAGGGAAGAAGGGAAAATGATCTGCAAAGATTGTGGGATGAGTAGAATGAAGAGGAGAAGGAAAGACTGAAGGGAAACTTCATTCAGTTCTGAACCAGTGGAGGAGAAGATAAGGTTGTCCAGGGTATCCAAACACTTGGTTCTCACCCATATTTTTAATTTCTGCTTGGAATTTATTTTCTAGGTCTCCGACGAGTTCAGAATAATTTATAGAAATTCCATCAGTCCCTTTACATGCTCCCAGAGCCAGTATAGCCAACGCAAGCTGTCCCGAGGTTAGAGATGGCTCTGAAAAGAAAAGTATTCAAGTTTACAAGGTACATGCCTGTGATTTTTTTTTTTTTTGGCCTCCTGTATTTGCCTGTCAATTGTATTGCCTGTCAATTCTCTCTTTTTTTCCACTCTATACCAGTATTTTACTGTTCTCTTATTTATTCCCAAAGCAGAGACTTTTCTAGCAGTGCTGTATAAATGCAAACTAGATCTGAGTCTTCCCCATGCAATCATGAGATGTTTTTGGAATCACACAATCCTTATAAAAATTTTAAAAGAAAAAAAATAGATAATAAAACCTGGGGATTTATTCTCTGTGGGTGCCATCTTGCCAAGATAGTAATAATTGACTTAGATGTTCTGCCTTATAGAACATCAAAATTCTCAGGCTTCTCTTAATTCTTAAAATAATATTGTGAGGTAGGTAGTGGTGGCTTAATTTTCTCCTTATTTCAGTTAGAAAGCTAAGGCTCAGTATTGACATGAAGGACTCAGGGGGGAGCCTGCACTCAACCCCAGTCCTCATCAGGGGTGCCTGGGTGGCTCAGTTGGTTAAGTGTCTGACTCTTGATTTTGGCTCAGGTCATGGTCTCAGGGTTGTGGAATTGAGCGCCACATTTGGCTCTGAATGCTGAGCATGGAGCCTGCTTAAGATTCTCTCTCTTTTTCTCCCATCTGTTCCCCCCCTCCCTCTCTAAACAAAACAAAACAAAAACAGAGAGAAAAACAAACAAAAAACCCCAGTCCTCATCTTTATTTCCCTGTGATTCCCTTGCTATTGTCAGGTTTCTTATGTGTGGGTCACATCCTTGTCTGGTTGTCAACTCAGCTAGCTTATATAATAGTGTTAGTGAATGAGAGTCTTTAATTTCTTTTGCTTATCCTTGTACCTTTTGAAGGAAATGTTTTTCAGGACTCAAGAAAGGCCTAGACATAGAGTAAATGGCACAGATGTGATGTTTTGAGGTACCTTTCTGTCCCCTCAAGTTTTATACAGCTAGGATAGATGTAGCAGGGAGACTTTGGACACACGATTTTGTCCAAAGATCTGTGGCTGGAGAGAATCTTTATGGATAGGTAAGTCTTCTTCTAAATTTTCCAGAGATGTAGGTACTCACTTTCATTTTCCACAGCAGTATTGATTTGTTGGATCAGCTGTTGTTCTTGGTTTGAGTTCGGGATCCCACCAAGTCTGAGGGACAGCAGGACACTGGCAGCATGGATTCCTTTGGTATATTTTGAATTGATCATTGTGCTTATCAGAGGGTTTAGAGCAGTATAGTATTCCTTGCTTACCTCTGTGGCATGGGAAGGAGGAGATAAGAAATATACATTAAGAAAATATTAAGGAACAGGAACACTAGCAATGGGGTTGGTATTAAAATGTTTAGTAACAGATATGGCACAGACAGAGCAATCCAGTGGTCACTGGCTAAGTTGCTGGAACAGTACAAAGGTGGGTCTGGAGTCTCTGCTATGTCAGGTATTACTCCTTTACCAACCAGCATGGAAATGTTTCTGTGTTTTAACAGCTGTTTCAGCTAATGTGTCCTGACAGAACATCAGTCTTGCCTGGGAGATCTAGTATCATTCACTAATTTTGAGGATGAGGCCTGACCAGGATGTCCTTAAAAAAAAAACAACAACTCCTTAATTGAAGGCTTAATGGAGACTACAATACATGTCTTCTGAATCCCAGTCCTTTCTACTTGCTGGATTGAGTTCTTTCCTTCCTCCATCTTCTAAATCAATCAGATTAATATTGAGGGAAACAACACAACAGTTCTATGTTTCAGTGGTGATTGACCCCAAAGCTGAATTGTCTGGTTGCCCAACCGACCTGGCAGCAAGATCATTATTCAGCACCATGCACCTTTCAGAAAACCCTCTAGTCTTAGCCTACATCATGTCCAAATCTCAGGAGAAAAGATAGGGAGAGTCACATTCTACTGTGGAAGTATAAAGAGAGTCCAGAGACCCCAAGAACTAGAGGAAAATTAGAAGAATTAGTGACCACTTAAAACATTTTTAAATGTACTTTGTTCAGGGCACCTGAGTGTCCCAATTGGTTGAGCAGCCAACTCTTGATTTCAGTTCAGGTCATGATCTCAGGGTGGTGGGATTGATCCCTGGGTTGGGCTCTGTGCTCAGCTTAGAGTTTGCTTGAGATTCTTTCTCTCTTTCTCCTTCTGCCCCTCCCCTTGCTCATGGTTGCTTTCTCTCTCTGTAAAATAGGGCACGTGTTGTAATGAGCACTGGGTGTTATACGCAAATAATGAATCATTGAACATTACATCAAAAACTAATGATGTACTGAATGGTGACTAACATAACATAATAAAAATAAGTAAACAAAAATTAAAAAAAAATGTACTTTGTTAACACTCCCAAGCAAGAAAAAAAATGTACTTTGTTAACACTCCCAAGCAAGACAAAACCTACCCATCTCCGGATTATCTCTTGGGTTATTAGGTTACTGAGAAGAGCATGAGCCCTGTGTTCAGTCAGACCTTGGCTGGATTCTGTGGTACTTAACTTATCACTTTGGGTGTCTTATGTAACTTTCCTGACCTTCAGTTTCCCCATTTTAAAATTGTGGATAGGGGTGCCTGGGTGGCTCAGTTGTTAAGCGTCTGTCTTCGGCTCATGTCATGATCCTGGGGTCCTGGGATTGAGCCCCGCATCAGGCTCCCTGCTCAGCGGGAAGCCTGCTTCTCCCTCTCCCACTCCCCCTGCTTGTGTTCCTGCTCTCGCTATCTCTCTCTCTGTCAAATAAATAAATAAAATATTAAAAAAAATAAAATTGTGGATATTAACACCTATTTTATAGATATTGGATAAGGAGTCACTTAATAAACTGTAAAATACCAAACATATTATCACTTTTAGCTCAGCTGGAGTTTCTATCACTATATTTAGAGAACTGAGGCATGTGAGTTCTCTACTCCCAATGTGGGGCTCAGAATCACCACCCCGAGATCAAGAGTCACGCGCTCTACTGACTGAGTCAGCCAGATGCCCTCCATCTTTCTTCTCTTTAAAAGAAAGTCAGGGAGATCTGAACCAGTGGTTGTAGAAAAGTCCTGGTTTGTTACAAGAACAATTGGACAATTGTTGAGTCATGGCTGAGATTTTGTGGAAGCATCCAGTTCAGTAGAAACAGACTTTTCAGTTCCTGGTCAACCACTCATTAGTTTCCTTGACCATTAAAGACAAAGCTAATTATTTTATACAATGAATTAAACTTCAAAACCTCCACAGAGACCCTCTATTCTTAGGATACAACAAAAGAAATGACAGGCCAAGAAGAGAAATTAGAGTTGGCAGAGTTTGTGCTTTGGCTTGTGTGAACACAAGTCTTTCTATTGTGGTGTTGACCTCTTCTTGTTGGCTTCAGAATACCAGGAGCATGTGGCCACCAATGGCACCACATAGTCATCTTTGGACTGTGTTTAAGCTCAATTCCAGGGTA
This sequence comes from Halichoerus grypus, assembly GCF_964656455.1. NCBI lineage: Eukaryota > Metazoa > Chordata > Mammalia > Carnivora > Phocidae > Halichoerus > Halichoerus grypus. The sequence goes on along the minus strand of NC_135722.1, from coordinate 11,113,226 downwards.
AAGACATAAAAAAGAGAAATAATGCACCTGAGATCTATACCAGGCTTCATGACATCACTTGCTTCAACACCTTTCCCCAATTATCTTCAACTTATGGATGAAGCTAAAGAAATTCAGGAACATTAGATCATTCAGCTAGTAAGGGGTCAGACTACACCTGAACCAGTTTTTCTTTCTCCTACTTAGTATTTTTTAATAGAATCACAGAATCTCAGTATCCTATACCCAGAGGAGATGATGAGCTTATACCTGTGTCCTGTGGAGAAGAGTTGGAGGGAGGGAGACGTGTAGCTTGGAACATCTAAACTCAATAATGACAAGAGAGGTCTTCATTTTTTGACAGGGATTATTAACACTATTTTTTTTTTCTGTGTAGTTATAAGGGGTTAACCCAAAACCCATGGGTTGAACTTCAAAAAAATAGATTGCCTCTCAAATTCAAAAGAAAACTTTCCATGATCTTGAAAAATTTCTAGGATCATGAGTATTCTATCATTGAAAATGAAGAAGAATAGACAGTTGCTTGGTAGGGTTGCTATGGTGGAGAAAATCTCCATATAAGAAGAACAGTTAGGCAAGTTAGCATTGAATCTATAATCCCTCTTAAAACGACGTACATTATGGAACTTTCCTCACCATGTCCTGCCACATTTTACATTACTCATAGAGTCCAACCACAAATAGAACTGAAATAGGGTCTTTCTTCAGGTCACTCTAAACAAGTTCCCTGCCAGTAGACTTTAGAAGACTATCACACCAAGAGTAATTTTAGCTCAACGCATACTCACCACAGATTTCGCATTGTTGTCTTGGAATAAGAGAAAACAAGAGGAGCCCCACTAGGGGCAGCTGGTGGGATTGTCTCATCTCTCCAACAGTGTTCTGTAATGGTGAGAGCTTGTCTGGCTATTTATTGGGTGATGGCAGAGGGTAATGAGAGCTCCTCCTTTAGCTTGCCTCAGCCTCTTTCATGCAAGCAAATATTGTGCAATATCAGGGGGTGTGGTCAAATGTATTTGTCCAAGAATTGTGATAAACCAGGAAGAAGACTTGAAAGAGGAAGAGGAAATAATGTTCTTTGTTTCTTATCCCAAACTTTAGGATTCACATTCCTTACTTGCCTTCAGCCCAATGAGAATAAATTAAATGTCCCTGTTTTCCATTCCACTTTGCTGGTGTTTTATTATGTTTCTTGAAACATTAGATTTGATGGGAAAGGGCTTAAAACATATAAAAATGGAAGTAGAAGTTGTAGGACTAAATTGAACCAGGCAAGATGGGGGAGCCTGGCACCTGAGGATCTTTGGCATAGTGGTTTTTGATGTATGATTTTCTTCTGAAACCCTGAGAGTTTCATAGCCCAGGAGGAACACCACAGAGATATATATCAAATGTGGATTTTTGCTTTTCCAGAAAAGATGCTACAAGCTCCATGTGAGAAGTATTGTCTAATTTGGTCGTCCAATAACTGTTAGAGAATACTATCATTTTAGCCTTAAAATGTTTGTTATGGGTCAGCAAGATGGTGGAATAGGAGGTCCCCTGCTCATAGTCCCCCACAGAAACAATCATTTTAGCAGCCATCCATGGACACAAGTTTCTATGTGGGAGCTTTGGTTCCAAGTAAGAGGTGAGACACCTCAGTGGAGCCACCAAGGAGAGCTGTATTGAAAAGGCATACCAAAGAAAAAAGACTTGTATTCACAAAAGCTAAAGCACAGAATTTACCAACTCTAATTGTTCTTCCTGGCCTGTCCTTTTCCCTTTTTCACCCTGAAGAGCCGGGCTCACTGACCATGGTCCTGGATACAGACAGAAAACAGCCTCTTCCCCTTGTGGATTTGGCTGTAGCTCTGGCTAGCATTGGTCCTGCAAATAGCACCATCAGCCAAGGGACCTGGAAGGAATCATGCCCACCTGAGCCTTGGGTGATAGAGCTGCTGACCTTGTTTAGGGCTGTGGAGCCTGAAGCACTGTGATCTGGTTCCAGCATCCGCTGTGGTCTGGGAGCAATCTTGCCCACCCAAGGACCTAGCAGGAGACACACCCATCAGTGCCTAGGAAGCAGGCTGGCTGACCTTGGTCCAACTATGGATCCTGAAGTGACCCTGTAACCTGGCTCCATCCCCTCTGAGCTGTGGTTCAGGGAAAGTACTGCCCATGCAGGGACCTGTCCAGTGACCCAGCAGGAGCCAGGACTATCATGCACCTGATAATAGGCTTGTGGTTTGCAGACCCAACTGAGGACCCAGCAGCAGTCAGGTGACCCAGTTCCAGCCTTGCATGACTGTGATCCCAGAGGCAATCCCATCAGTCCAGAGGCCTGACAGGAGAAGGTCTTTACATGTCAAAAAAAGGCTGTAAAGATGGAGAGATGTTTGCTCCTTCAAACACACAGAGACAAACATAAGCCCGACAGATCACAAAGCAGGCACACATGACACCACTAAAGAAAATGAATAAATAGACCTAACAAACATATAGAAAAATACAAAGCAAAGAAGCTCCTTAAAATTGGTCTTGGCAATTTTTTTGCTTTTATTTTGTATCTGGCACCAAAAGCACAAATAACAAAAGCAAAAATTAACAAGTGGGACTACTTCAAACTGGAAAGCTTTTGCCTAGCAAAGAAACAATAAACAGAATGAAGAGGCAACCCTATGGAATGGAAGAAAAAATATTTATCTGATACCATATATCTAATAAGGTGTTCATATTGAAAATATATAAGGAACAAAACAAAAAAACAAAAACAAAAACAAAAAAATCAAATAATTGCATTGGAAAATAGGCAAAGGACCTGAATAGACATTTTTTTATTATGTTATGTTAATCACCATACATTACATCATTAGTTTTTGATGTAGTGTTCCATGATTCATTGTTTGTGTATAACACCCAGTGCTCCATGCAGTACATGCCCTCTTTAATACCCATCACCAGGCTAACCCATCCCTCCATCCCCCTCCCCTCTAAAACCCTCAGATTGTTTCTCAGAGTCCATAGTCTCTCATGGTTTGTTTCCCCCTTCGATTCCCCCCCTTCATTTTTCCCCTCCTGCTATCTTCTTCTTCTTCTTCTTTTTTTTTTTTTAACATATAACGTATTGTTTCAGAGGTACAGGTCTGTGATTCAAACAGTCTTACACAATTCACAGCGCTCACCTTAGCACATACCCTCCCCAATGTCTATCACCCAGCCACCCCATCCCTGCCACCCCCCACCGCTCCAGCAACCCTCTGTTTCCTGAGATTAAGAATTCCTCATATCCGTGAGGTCATATGATACATGTCTTTCTCTGTTTGACTTACTTCGCTCAGCATAATACCCTCCAGTTCCATCCATGTCGTTGCAAATGGCAAGATCTCATTCCTTTTGACAGCTGCACAATATTCCATTGTATATATATACCACCTCTTCTTTATCCAGTCATCTGTCGATGGACATCTTGGCTCTTTCCATAGTTGGGCTATTGTGGACATTGCTGCTATAAACATCGGGGTGCACGTACCCCTTCAGATCCCTACATTTGTATCTTTGGGGTCAATACCCTGTAGTGCAATTGCTGGGTCATAGGGTAGCTCTATTTTCAACTTCTTGAGGAGCCTCCATATTGTTTTCCAGAGTGGCTGCACCAGCTTGCATTCCCACCAAGAGTGTAGAAGGGTTCCCCTTTCTCCACATCCCCACCAACATCTGTCGTTTCCTGACTTGTTAATTTTAGCCATTCTGACTGGTGTGAGGTGGTATCTCATTGAGGTTTTGATTTGGATTTCCCTGATGCCGAGTGATGTTGAGCACTTTTTCATGTGTCTGTTGGCCATTTGGATGTCTTTGGAAAAATGTCTGTTCATGTCCTCTGCCCATTTCTTGATTGGATTATTTTTTCTTTGGGTGTTGAGTTTAATAAGTTCTTTATAGATTCTGGATACTAGCCCTTTATCTGATATGTCATTTGCAAATATCTTTTCCCATTCTGTCGGTTGTCTTTTGGTTTTGTTGACTGTTTCCTTTGCTTTGTGGAAGCTTTTTATCTTGATGAAGTCCCAATAGTTCATTTTTGCCCTTGCTTCCCTTGCCTTTGGTGATGTTTCTAGGAAGAAGTTGCTGCGGCTGAGGTCGAAGAGGTTGCTGCCTGTGTTCTCCTTTAGGATTTTGATGGACTCCTGTCTCACATTGAGGTCTTTCAACCACTTTGAGTCTGTTTTTATGTGTGGTGTAAGAAAATGGTCCAGTTTCATTCTTCTGCATATGGCTGTCCAATTTTCCCAACACCATTTGTTGAAGAGACTGTCTTTTTTCCATTGGACATTCTTTCCTGCTTTGTCGAAGATAAGTTGACCATAGAGTTGAGGGTCCATTTCTGGGCTCTCTATTCTGTTCCATTGATCTATGTGTCTGTTTTTGTGCCAGTACCATACTGTCTTGATGATGACAGCTTTGTAATAGAGCTGGAAGTCCGGAATTGTGATGCCGCCAGCTTTGCTTTTCGTTTTCAACATTCCTCTGGCTATTCGGGGTCTTTTCTGGTTCCATACAAATTTTAGGATTATTTGTTCCATTTCTTTGAAAAAAGTGGATGGTATTTTGATGGGGATTGCATTGAATGTGTAGATTGCTCTAGGTAGCATTGACATCTTCACAATATTTGTTCTTCCAATCCATGAGCATGCAACGTTTTTCCATTTCTTTGTGTCTTCCTCAATTTCTTTCATGAATATTTTATAGTTTTCTGAGTACAGATCCTTTGCCTCTTTGGTTAGATTTATGCCTAGGTATCTTATGGTTTTGGGTGCAGTTGTAAATGGGATCGACTCCTTAATTTCTCTTTCTTCTGTCTTGTTGTTGGTGTATAGGAATGCCACTGATTTCTGTGCATTGGTTTTATATCCTGCCACTTTACTGAATTCCTGTATGAGTTCTAGCAGTTTTGGGGTGGAGTCTTTGGGGTTTTCCACATAAAGTATCATATCATCTGCAAAGAGTGAGAGTTTGACTTCTTCTTTGCCGATTTGGATGCCTTTTATTTCTTTTTGTTGTCTGATTGCTGTGGCTAGGACTTCTGATACTATGTTGAATCGCAATGGTGATAGTGGACATCCCTGCCGTGTTCCTGACCTTAGGGGGAAAGCTCTCAGTTTTTCCCCATTGAGAATGATATTCACTGTAGGTTTTTCATAGATGACTTTTATGATATTGAGGTATGTACCCTCTATGCCTATACTCTGAAGAGTTTTGATCAAGAAAGGATGCTGTACTTTGTCAAATGCTTTTTCTGCATGTATTGAGAGGATCATAGGATTCTTGTTCTTTCTTTTGTTAATGTATTGTATCACGTTGATTGATTTACGGATGTTGAACCAAACTTGCAGCCCAGGGATAAATCCCACTTGGTCGTGGTGAATAATCCTTTTAATGTACTGTTGGATCCTATTGGCTAGTATTTTGGTGAGAATTTTTGCATCCAGGTTCATCAGGGATATTGGTCTGTAGTTCTCCTTTTTGATGGGGTCTTTGTCTGGTTTTGGGATCAAGGTAATGGTGGCCTCATAAAATGAGTTTGGAAGTTTTCCTTCCATTTCTATTTTTTGGAACAGTTTCAGAAGAATAGGTATGAATTCTTCTTTAAATGTTTGGTAGAATTCCCCTGGGAAGCCATCTGGCCCTGGGCTTTTGTGTTTTGGGAGATTTTTGATGACTGCTTCAATTTCCTTAGTGGTTATAGGTCTGTTCAGGTTTTCTGTTTCTTCCTGGTTCAGTTTTGGTAGTTGATACATCTCTAGGAATGCATCCATTTCTTCCAGGTTATCTAATTTGCTGGCATAGAGTTGCTCATAATATGTTCTTATAATTGTTTGTATTTCTTTGGTGTTGGTTTTGATCTCTCCTCTTTCATTCATGATTTTGTTGATTTGGGTCATTTCTCTTTTCTTTTTGATAAGTCTGGCCAGGGGTTTATCAATCTTGTTAATTCTTTCAAAGAACCAGCTCCTAGTTTCTTGATCTGTTCTACTGTTCTTTTAGTTTCTATTTCATTGATTTCTGTTCTGATCTTTATTATTTCTCTTCTCCTGTTGGGTTTAGGCTTTATTTGCTGTTCTTTCTCCAGCTCCTTTAGGTGTATGGTTAGGTTGTGTACTTGAGACCTTTCTTGTTTCTTGAGAAAGGCTTGTATTGCTATATACTTGCCTCTTAGGACCGCCTTTGCTGCATCCCAAAGATTTTGAATAGTTGTGTTTTCATTTTCATTGGTTTCCATGAATTTTTTTAATTCTTCTTTAATTTCCTGGTTGACCCATTCATTCTTTAGTAGGATGCTCTTTAGCCTCCATGTATTTGAGTTCTTTCCGACTTTCCTTTTATGATTGAGTTCTAGTTTCAAAGCATTGTGGTGTGAAAATAGGCAGGGAATGATCCCAATCTTTTGGTACCGGTTGAGAACTGATTTATGACCTAGGATGTGATCGATTCTGGAGAATGTTCCATGGACACTAGAGAAGAATGTGTATTCCGTTGCTTTGGGATGGAATGTTCTGAATATGTCTGTGAAGTCCATTTGGTCCAGTGTGTCATTTAAAGTCTTTATTTCCTTGTTGATCTTTTGCTTAGACAATCTGTCCATTTCAGTGAAGGGGGTGTTAAAGTCCCCCAATATTATTGTATTGTTGTCAATGTGTTTCTTTGCTTTTGTTATTAATTGCCTTATATAATTGGCTGCTCCCATGTTAGGGGCATAGATATTTACAATTGTCAGATCTTCTTGTTGGATAGACCCTTTAAGTAGGATATAGTGTCCTTCCTCATCTCTTATTACAGTCTTTGGTTTAAAATCTAATTTGTCTGATATAAGGATTGCCACCCCAGCTTTCTTTTGGTGTCCATTAGCATGGTAAATGGTTTTCCACCCCCTCACTTTCAATCTGGGGGTGTCTTTGGGTCTAAAATGAGTCTCTTGCAGACAGCATATTGATGGGTCTTGTTTTATTATCCAATCTGATAGCCTGTCTTTTGATTGGGGCATTTAGCCCATTTACATTCAGGGTAACTATTGAAAGATATGAATTTAGTGCCATTGTATTGCCTGTAAGGTGACTGTTACTGTATATTGTCTGTTTTCCTTTCTGGTCTATGTTACTTTTAGGCTCTCTCTTTGCTTAGAGGACCCCTTTCAATATTTCTGTAGGGCTGGTTTCGTGTTTGCAAATTCCTTTAGTTTTTGTTTGTCCTGGAAGCTTTTTTTCTCTCCTTCTATTTTCAATGACAGCCTAGCTGGATATAGTATTCTTGGCTGCATATTTTTCTGATTTAGTGCTCTGAATATATCATGCCAGTCCTTTCTGGCCTGCCAGGTCTCTGTGGATAGGTCTGTTGCCAATCTAATGTTTCTACCATTTTAGGTTACAGATCTCTTCTCCCGAGCTGCTTTCAGGATTTTCTCTTTGTCTCTGAGACTCGTAAGTTTTACTATTAGATGTCGGGGTGTTGACCTATTTTTATTGATTTTGAGAGGGGTTCTCTGTGCCTCCTGGATTTTGATGCCTGTTTCCTTCCCCAAATTAGGGAAGTTCTCTGGTATAATTTGCTCCAATATACATTCTGCCCCTCTCTCTCTTTCTTCTTCTTCTGGGATCCCAATTATTCTAATATTGTTTCGTCTTATGGTATCACTTATCTTTTGAATTCTGCCCTCGTGATCCAGTAGTTGTTTATCTTTCTTTTTCTCAGCTTCTTTATTTTCCATCATTTGGTCTTTTATATCACTAATTCTCTCTTCTGCCTCATTTATCCTAGCAGTTAGAGCCTCCATTTTTGATCGCACCTCATTAATAGCCTTTTTGATTTCGACTTGGTTAGATTTTAGTTCTTTTATTTCTCCAGAAAGGGTTTCTCTAATATCTTCCATGCTTTTTTCAAGCCCAGCTAGTATCTTTAAAATCATCATTCTGAACTCTAGTTCCGACATCTTACTAATGTCTGTATTGATTAGATCCCTGGCAGTCAGTACTGCCTCTTGTTCTTTTTTTTGAGGTGATTTTTTCCGTCTTGTCATTTTTGTCTCCCAGAAAGTGGTTGCTTTTCTGTTCAGAGAGTTGCTGCTATTTTCCTCGATCTCCTGTTGAGTTCGTAGGTGTTCAGAATGGTTTTATCCCTATCTAGCTGAATTCCTGGGACCAGACGAAATTTAGGTCTTGTACTCCTCCGCCATCTTGCTCCTCTTACTTCCTGAATAGACATTTTTCCATCGAAGATACACCAATGGACAACAGGTCCATGAAAAGGTGCTCAACATCACTAATCATGAGGCAAATGCATAGCAAAACCACAGTGAGATATCCCCTCCCACCTGTTGGAATTGCTGGTATTAAAGTGAAAACAAGCATTGGTATGGGTGTGGAGAATAGGGAACCCTTATGCAATGTTGGTGGGAATGTAAATTGATATAGTCATTATGGAAAACAGTATAGATGTTCCTCAAAAATTAAAAATGGAACTACCATATGATCCAGTAATCCTGCACATATATCCAAAGAGATAACTGCACTCTCATTTTCTTTGCAGCATTATTCACAATAGCCAAGATATGGAAATTATGTATTTGTCAGCTGATGAATGGATAAGGAAAATACGGTATGTATATACAGTGCAATATTATTCAGCCATAAGAAAGAAGGAAATCCTGTCATTTGCAACAACATGGATGGACCTTGAGGATATTATGCTAAATGAAATAAATCGGACAAAGGCAAATACCTTATGATATCACTTATACATGGCATCTTAAAAAGTTAAAGTCATAGAAGCAGATGGTAGAATGGTGGTTGCAGGGGCTGTCGGTGGGGTGAATTGGGAGATGTTGGTCAAAGGGTACAAACTCTCAGCAACAGGGTGAACAAATTCTTGGTATCTAATGTACAGCATCATAGTTATGTTTATTTATGTCTCCTGAGAGATTAGATTTGATGGGGCAAAGGCTTAAAATATATAAAAATGGAAGTAGAAGTGGTAAGCCTGAAATTAGACCTCTCTACTAAAACTGATCTTATCAGGATAACAGGTCACTTCCACACCAGTGCTTTCAATGTTCACTTAAAATTCTCATTTATCTCACCTGACATTGATTACTCTTTTCTCCTTACTTTACTTGGCTAAGAGTTCATCCTTTTATGGAGTTTTTTTTTCTTTCTTTCTCCTATCCTGACGGATCCTTTTTGGTGTTATCTTGCTGGTGACTCCTAATGCACCTAAATTTTCTAAAAGTTGTAATATTCTAAGGTTCAATTTCTAAAACTCTTCTTTCTCCTTTAGTAATCTCATGAAATCTCAAGGTGGTGCCACTTCATGTCCCTCAGCTTAAGAACTACTTCCTCAGTGATGCTCTGTCTGCACCCCCAGACCAGGTTCTGTTCCCCTGTTATCTACTCTCGTGGCACTCCATACTTTCCCTTGTAACACTTGTGAAAGTTCCAATCAGTCACTTGCAGAATTATTTCTTAACTGTGTTTGTTTAATGTGCTTGTCCTTGCCAGCTTGTGAGTTCCTCAAAGGTAAAGATAAGTCTTTCTTGTTCAGTGTTGTATTTCCTGCTGTATCCTGAGGTTGTCAAATATTTGCTGAAAGGAACCACCTCAGATCCTTAAGGCAAATGATAAATTAGTAACATGTATTGGTCGATAATCTCAGAATAAATGTTTCATGTTTATAAAATAGAAAGCCAGAAAATAAAAGTAAATGATTAGTGTGGCTTCTATCAGGATTGAGAGCGAATTCATGATTTAAGCATTTGGGTTTAGAGTCAGGATCACCCAACTCTGAACTATGCTAGAGTTGCGTATTTAGTGTTTCTTTCTCTAAATAAGCAGATCTACTTTGAGATAATCTCTACTTCTTTTGTTTCACCTCTTTCTGAGCTGACAAGCAAGAGTCATGTAATTCTGGTTATTTGCTTGATTTACTAAAGGTGAACATTGAAGACCAAGCCAAGAACCATGATGTGTTGTAAAAACCACTTCCTTTAAGGCTTGTCAGCAGAACCAGACAAAGTCCTAAGAGCTCCCAGGGAGATCAGAAGATAATCAACACAAGCTACTCTGAGCTGAGTGCCAAGGGCTGCAGGTCTGTTTCTCCCTAGCATGTCTGGGGACTAAAGCAGGGGTACAGATATAAATATCTGCCATATCTATAAAGGTTATAAATCAGTTGAGGAAGCTTAATCAGGATAGGTTCTGCCCTCCAGTTTTGACAAATCAGCTTTCATAATGAGATAGACAGATTGAATTTAGCATCCTCAGCCTCAGAGTTCCATGCTGGAGCACTGCAGTGTGGTTCAAGCCACTATCCATCACTATTCTACTCCCCTTCCTGTGGCCTATGGTCTGGTTTCTCCTCTGTTTAGCCCCACTCTGATGGACCACATGTGTGTGGATACTACAGATGACATGTCCAAGCTCTTTCCATATTCCCAGTACACAACTACCCTTTGGCCACCCACTGGGCCCAGCAGTATGCATACCTGGGAGGGTAGACTCAGGAATGGGCTCATGCAGGCCTTGGATGTGAGCTCAGGACCATTTGGGCAGGTAATTCTGGGGGCTTGGGTTCTTGGGGGCTTGTCCCTTGGTACAACACATCTTTTTCCCCAAGTGAGAGGCACAGTGGGGAAGCCTAGAGTGAGTTTCTTCTGTGAGCAGAAGTCCCTCCTGGCAGAACTGGGGTGACACAAAATGCCATGGTAGCAATGAATTTATCCGATCTCTTTTCTCCAGTTATAACGTGATGTCTAGAGGGAGCTAAAGCTGAAAGGGAAGTGTGAAATGCTACATTGGGTGAAGGTTTTCTCCCCCCTCTTTTGGAAAGGCTTTGTTCAGACTGCTGATTCTAGAACCAGGCCCAATGCTTATGGTAGTTGGACTGGTCTCTCTGTTTTCCTTTAGGTCATTCCTGAGCCTCAAAAGACCACAACTACCAGCACAAATAACATAAATGTTTTACAATGTTTTATTATACACATGCTGGAAATAGCAGGGGAATATATGAAAAGAAGCAGGATTTGGATTCATTTTTGGAATCCTCATTGATTTGTCAAAGATGACATTTATTGAGTAGCTCCTAGGCACACTGATTTCTTATTTGGAATCATGATCATACACTTGAAATCAAACGGCACAGAGGATTTATAGTATTGGTGATTTAAAAAAAAGTCTCGAAGGTAAAACAGATGAAAGTGGAGTGAAGCTAACTGAAGGAGAATTGGAGGCCTGCTTCACTCCCTCCTCATCAGCAGTCGTAAGGACCTGTTCAAGGTTTCCCAAAGTGTGGGTTTCCATGAATCACCTGTGGGCAATTGTTAAAATTGGGATAGACTCTGGGAACTTACATTTCCAGCAAGAACCTGCAGTGATTCTTATGTATTCCAAGGCTTCCAGCTATGACTGATCCCACAGGACTGCAGTCTGTCTTTTTAAATAGGATTTGAGATAATTTTGAGCAAGTTTGGGAGCCACTGAACAGGGTGCTCCTTAAGGTGCTGTTAGCTGAGTCGGTGGATCCAAGTGTAGTCCTGGGAACAGCAGCATCAGCATCACCTGAGAACATTCAGAAATGCAAATCCTGGGACCTGATAAGAATCTGAAGAAGAATGTCCTGGAGCACAGCCCAGCAATCTGGAGTTCAATAAGCCCTGCAGGTGATTCTGAAAGTTCTGATGCTTCTAAAGTTTGCAAACATCCTAAATGCCTTTCCCCAACAATTCAATAAATACCTGTTGACAATCCCTGAGCATTTTGTTCTCCCAGGAATTTCGGAGGGCCTGGAGAAGTCATAGTTCTCAAAGACTTGGTGGTGGCACTTTATTTGCACACCTGGTATCAGTACTGAAGTGATCAGAGGAAGGTCAAGGTTTAGGAGGTAGAAAGAAATTTTTCTTTGAATATAAAAATAGTGACTTTCTTTTTTAAGTAGGCTCCATGCCCAGTGTTGAGTCCAAACAGGGCCTGAACCCACAACCCTGAGCTCAAGACCCAAGCTGAGATTAAGAGTTGGACACCCAACAGACTGAGCCACATGGGCACCCCAAAATAGTGGCTTTCATAAGGAGTTTTTATTGTGTTCTTTGTACTTTTTATGTCTTCCAAATATCAAGCAGTTTGGATCAGCAAAAACATAATACATATATTCCTGAAAAACAAAAGCAATCAACAGAGTGATTTGTAAGTGCCCTCAGCTGGGGGTTGGTGGGATTGGCTATAAAATGATCTGCAGCATGCAGGCCAGGTGCCTCCAATATCCTGTGTTTTGGTCACTGGTTGGGAGCTGACATCATGAAGGATTTTGTGGGATTACAATTATTTTTACTTTTGTGCATGATTTTAGCTTTTTGTGAGCAAGATCCAGGTACAAGAGTGGTCCTCATGCTTTATTGTTTGAAGGTGTAGTTTCTGAGAGGTTGCTGGCCTTTTATGGTTTGCTATTTTAAGTAGAAATGACTTGCCAATTTGGTTTGCTGACTTCTGTAGTGAGATTGCTTTCTCTCTTTTGCCCTCCTCCTCCCCTCAAAGCGAGTGATTTATCTAGTTTATCCGAATACTTGGGAAAGAGCTAGTTTTTATTCTTCCTTCTAGATGTAGGTATTTCCCATTGTGGAACTCCCTCCATCCTCATCTACCCTATGTGGGGAAAAAGTTTCCCTATTGTTTTGCCATGTCCCACCCTGATCTCCTGATCTACCCCATAGCCAGCTACCCACCTCTAGTCATCTCTTGTCCCCTCCCTAAGTGACTGTCCTGTTTCTTTACAGACAGGACACAGCCCTAGTGGAGAGCGCTTGTTTGGACATTCTCTGCTCCAATGTCCAACCTGGCCACAGCTGTAGCGTGGGGACTTACCTAGTTCTCTGTCTGATACTGGCCTTTTCTTTTGCCCCTTTTGTAGTGCCATGGGGAATCCGCAATAGCGGCAGCCATTATTTGAGCCTGTATCTTACCCTGCAATTCAGCTCTCCAGTCCTTTTCTTGCCTTAAGGCCGTATCTCTATTATTAAAGACTCCAGTCGCCACTTCTAGTAGGCGCTGGATGGGAGTTTGAGGGCCTAAAGCCATTTTAGTTAGTTTTCAGTGGATGTCAGGTGCCGACTGGCTTATAAAATGCATATTTAGTATGGTTACTCCCTCGGGTGAGGCTGGGTCCAAATTTGTATATTTACGGATGGCTTCTACCAATCGGCCCTGAAATAGAGCTGGATTCTCATAAGTTCCTTGTGTAACTTCCTGAAGTTTATCAAAGTTTACAGGTTTAGAGAATCCTTTTTTCATCCCCTCTATTAAACAAGTGATGTTATGGTCTCGTTTTTCTTTCTCCTGATAGTTCCAGTGTGGTTCAGTGCTAGGGACAGCAGCAAGCCCAACTGGATAACGTTTTTTATCTCTCATTGCCAGTTCATCAGCGAACTCTTGAGCTCCCTCCCAGATTCGTGTTTCTTTTCCTCAGGGGTGCAACAATGAGTTAAAATGGTATATATATCCTGCCAGGTCAAATCAAACATAATAGATATTTCTTGAAAGCCCTCAATAAATTGAGAGGGGTTTTCAGAATATCGTCCTAATTGTTGTTTTATCTGAGCCAGGTCTGCCATGGAGAATGGGACATGGACCCTAATTGTGCCCCTTCTCCATTAGCAGCTTCCCTAAGAGGATGCATCCCATACTTAGATGGAGCTCCTGGAAGATAGGGAGTCCCGCTTCTAGTATGTCCAGCTGGGCTGGGAGCAGAGGGGTCTTGGGGTTTATAAGGAGGAGGGATAGCAACAGAGCCAGTGTCCTCTTTCTTTGGACTGTCTGGCAATTCCTCCGATATCCCAGGTTTATTAAGAGGAATCGGCCTATTTAGACAATCATCATCCAATATATCCGGGGGGGTTTGTTAACCTGGTTGAGGGTTATAGACACGTCCAGATTTAGGGCCATAAAGGCTTGGAAATATGGGACTTGAGTCCATTTGCCCTTCTCCTTGCAAAAGAGGTCTAACTGATAGATTGAAATGTAACTTAATGTCCCATTTATGGGCCATTTCTCCTTGTCTCCTAAGGAGTACTGAGGCCATGCAGTGTTACAGAAGAAGATCATTCTTTTCTTTCTTAAATCTTGTAGTTCAGATTGATTCCAATGGGTTAAAAGGCATCCTAAAGGAGAATCCTTGGGAACAAAAGAGGATCCTATGCTCCTAGAAAAGTAAAGAAGGTCCATTACCAAAATCCCCCAACTCCTGGGTGGCGTCCCATGCAGGATATGTCAGAGGCCCCAGCGACTGGAGGCGTCCCTCAACAAAAATCGCTATTGATCACCATCTTGCCTTCCCATGAAAGCATTCCTGCCATAAAAGACCCTAGAGGGATGCCGGTGTCCCTCCCCTTCCTCACTGCATCCTAGGCTACAGATGGGTGCCTGGTGAACGGACTAAGATACTGTGCTGTCCTATAATCTGAAAGTTGTGTTATTGCCCTGCCATTTTTAACCCATTGAAAATGCTAGGAAAGTTTTACAAGGGGAAATTACCCAATTTTATCATTTAAGTTGTTAGTAGAGGAACATTGACAGAAAATAGTAAAGATTGAAATCCATCATGGTCTAAGTGACATTCCAACACATGTAGTCTTTACAGCCAAATTCCCTAGGAAACGGTCCCTGGTTGGGTTTTAATTAAATCGGGTACTGGTTTCGGCCAGCTCTCAGTGGAGGTCCTGTGGCCAGAAGTGGCTGGACCAGGGATGTGAAGGGGATCACATTAGATCAATCAGGAGGAAACCTCACATGGGAGTCTTAAGATTGGGAGATGTCCTGGTGACTTAGGTGGCTGTCCTGTGCCCAAGACAGACAACTTTGTATAAGGACAGGAATAAAGAGAGGGCATCCAGTTTCTGGCTCTTATTACCATCCTGGCCAGGGTACTAACTTCCAGCCAAAAGGCAGGCTTTTTCCTCCCCGTAGAGTAGCCACGGGCTAGAGGATTGCAGCCTGAGCAGTCGGCATGAAAGTGTTCCAGTAAGACCGTAGTCCTTGAAAAGCCCCAGAAATGAGAGTAAAGGAAGAGTAGAGAAGTACTCACCAATTTTGCACCAAAGCTCAGAGTCCAGATGCAAAGACTCAAAGCCCCAGGTACTCAGGAGTTGGGGAGGTGAGGACAAAGGGGGTGTCCAGAAGGACTGTCATATGCTAAGGACTCTCAGGATACTAGAGGCCTGGTTATTGTCAAGCCAAGGCTATTCCCCCCTCTAATGGGGCACTAACATGAAGACAATTGGGAGTTTCCTGGAGGAATGTTACATTCCTCCTATCACACATACTTGTCAATGGGCTTCAGGTTCAAAAGAAATCCAATTTTATTTACATTTCCTTCTGCCTCAGCCTCCCTTAATTTTATGGAGGGGAGGGTGACGTTAGGGCTTCAGGAAACTGAGTTATGGGTCTCTTGGAAGTTAGGCTATTGATGAGAAAGCTTCTTCCTTGTAAATCACTAGGACATTTGTAAACTAAGGGAGACTCCTGTCCTACAAGACTGTAATTTCTATCAGTTAACCATTTGTTTTTCCTTGACGGCAGCCAGGAGTGCCTGAGGAATGTCACACTACAAAATGCAGGGTTGGGCGGGGGGGCTGTTGTAGGGTGGCAGCTTCAGCTTTGTCCTCAGCTAGCCTTCTACTCCCTCATCACTACAGTAATTCTGTATTTAAAGTTTTTGAGGAACTGCCAGACTGTTTCCCAAAGTGACTGTTTCATTTCTCATGCAATGTATGAGGGTCCAATTTCTCCACAACCTTGCCAATACCTGTGATTTTCTTTCTCTTTGATACTAGTAATCATAGTGGGTGTGAAATCCTATTTAATTGAGTTTCAATTTTCATTTCCCTAATGACGATGGTATTGAGCATCTTTTTGTGTACCTGGTGGCAATTTGTATATCTTTCTGGAAAATGACCATTCAGATCATTTACCTAGTTTTTAATTGGGTTATCTGTCTTATTATTGACTTGTAAGAGTTCTAGATCTATCTGGATTCAAGTCCCTTATCAGATAAATATTTTCTCGCATTATATGGGTTGTCTTTCACTTTACTGACAGTGTTTTCTGAAGCACAGAATTTTAGAATTTTGAAGTGCAGTTCATCTTCCACCCCCCCCCCGCCCCCCTTTATTTGTTGTGTGTGCTTTTGGTGTCCTATCTAAGAAACAATCACCTAATCCAAGATCAAGAAGTTTTGTGACTGTGCTTTCTTCTAAGAGTTTTATGGTTGTAGGCTTTTGAGTTAATAATTTGAGAGAAATTTTTTGTTGATTTCTTTATTGAGATATAATTAAGACACAATATTCTATTCCATTTTCAGCATACAACATAATGATTTCAACTTTGTCTATGTTGTGAGATGCTCACCAGAGTCTAGTTAATATCCATCACCATATAGGGTTAAAATTTTTTTTCTTGTGATTAGAACTTTTAAGATTGACATTTTAGCAACTCTTCAATATACAATACAGTATCATTAACTATAGTCCCATGGCTTACTTCTTTATAACTGGTATTTTGTGGCTTTTGACCACTTTCACCCATTTTGCTCTCCTCACCCCTGCTTCTGGCAACCACCAATCTGTTCTCTGTATCTAGACTTCACTTGTTTTAGGTTCCATGTGCATATGAGATCATACAGGATTTGTCTTTCTCTGACTTATTTCACTTAGTATTATACTAAGTCCTCAAAGTCCATCCATATGGTGAATGGCAAGATTTCTTTCTTTTTTATGACTGAGTAACATTCCTGTGTGTGTGTGTGTGTGTGTATCACATCTTTATCCATTCATCCCTTGATGGATACCTGGTTTGGTTCTTAATCTTGGCTGTTGTGAATAATGCTGCAATAAACAGGGGTGGAGCTATCTCTTCAAGATACTGTTTTCGTTTCCTTTGGATAAATACCCAGAAGTGGGATTGCTGGATCGTATGGTAGTTTTGTTTTAATTTTTTGAGGAACCTCCATACATACATTCCATAGTGGCTCTACCAATTAATATTCCTACCAAGGCAGCACAAATGTTTCCTTTTCTCCTTGCCAATGCTTATTATCTTTTTTTTTTTTTGATAATGGCCATGCTAACAGCTGGAGGTGATAGCTCATTGTGGTTTTCATATGCATTTCTCTGGTGATGAGTGATGTAGTGTGCCTTTTCATCTATTAGCCTTTTTGTCTTCTGAGAAAGGTCTATCCAGGTGCTCTGCCCAGTTTTAATCAGGTTACTTGTTTTCTTGCTATTGAAATGTTTGAGTTCCTTATATACTTTGGATATTAACCTTAATCATACGTATGGTTTGCATATATTTTCTCCCATTCCATAGATTTTCTCTGCACTCTGTTGTTGATGGTTTCCTTTGCTGTGCAGAGCCTTTTCAGTTTGATGTAGTCCCGCTTGCCTGTTTTTGCTTTTGTTGCTTTGTGCTTTTGGGGTCCTATCCAAAAGATCATTGCCCAGACCAAAGTCAAGGAGTTTTTCCCTGTTTTCTTCTAACGGCTTTATTGTTCATGTCTTACATTTAAGTCTTGATTCTTAATCCATTTTGATTTGTTTTTTGTTTTTTTTAAAGATTTTATTTATTCATTTGAAAGAGAGAAAGAGAGCGTGAGCAGGGAGGGGCAAAGGGGGAAGGAGAGAGAATCTGAAGGAGACTCCGTGCTAAGCACAGAGCCTGATGCAGGGCTCGATCTCATGACCCTGAGATCTTGACCTGAGTCGAAATCAAGGGTCAGAAGCTCAACTGACTGAGCCATCCAGGTGCCCTTAAAAGTGTTTCTTTTAAACAGAGTGGCCATGTAGCGCTTGCATATTCTCTTCTGATAAGATGTCTGGATATAATTTTTATGTGGAAGTGGTTTTATAAATAAAACATGCTGTGTCTTTGTGGCAACACATCTTGATGTCTGAGCGATAACCTCAAAATAGGGCCTGAGCAAGGAGGCTGGTCATGGAAGGATCATTGTCATCCACCCTGCTGGTTAGTAGCTGCTCAATAAACCACTTACAGAGGATTGCTAGTTTATGCCTGGTAATGTGTTAGAATTTTTCTAGTTTAACTTCTTATAGTGAGTGGAGAGATTGGAAAAAAAGAGTGGATAAAGAACTTTCAGAAAGGTGAGCAAGTGGTTCACACCTGCCACTTAATTAAGCACATCTTCATACCAGGAGCCCTCTTCAATATTAACGATGGCCTTAATCTACTCCTTTTACACCCATCTTGAGCTGTGAACTCTCAGAGACTATTCTCTTCAGATTACATGCCACTTGTTAGCTGTGTGCTGTGGGGCAGGTAATTTAGCTTTTCCATGTATTACTTGATCACCTGTAAAATGGGAAAAAATAATATCTACCTCCTAGAACTGTTGTATGATTAAATGAGTTAATTTATAGAAGACTTATAGAACAACATATGTTCAAATAGTAAGTCCTGTGTAGCAGGTGCAATGAATTAGCCATAGGTCTGTCAATTAAACAGTATTAGAGAAGAGTTACAGAATGATATATCCAGTAGGACATCATTTGTGACATTTAAAAAATGGGCAAATGTGCTATATTTGCAAAACAAATGCTATCTATATGTATGCACTTAGTAAAAGTATAAAACCACGCCTAAGAATATAGTTATTGTCTCAGGAGAAGGAGGAATTAGATGAAGTAGGGACACATGGGGGGTCTCCACTGTAGCATTTTATTTCTAAAATATAACTAAAACATATATGTAAAATGTTAAAATCTTTTAAAGCTGAGTGATAGATTTAGAAGCTGTGGTGGAAATGAACATCATTGGATCAATAAGGACATAGAGTTTTAAGTTTGACTACACTGCAGGCCTATAAGTATGAGACTATCTGCAGTAGAGCATTTCCATACCTTCCTCCAAGGATAGATGGTATATAATTATTAATTAAAATCGGGATGTAGAGGGATTATTTAATAAGTGATATTAATATAATTGTGTTGGCATTCAGGGAGAAAAATTAGATTTCAGTTTACTCATTATTTTATTTTTTTAGAGAGAGCATGGGGAAGGGCAGAGGGAGAAGGAGAGAGAGAATCTTAAGCAGGCTCCACTCCATGCCCAGCACAGAGCCTAACTTGGGGCTCAATCTCACGACCCTGAGATCATGACCTGAGCTGAAATCAAGAGTTGGATGCTTAACCGACTGAGCCACCCAGACACCTCTGCTCATTATTTTTTAAAAAGTTTCCAAATGGATCAAAGATCAGCATTAAGAATTAATTCATAAATACATTAGAAGAAAATAATGGTGAATACTTTTAAAATCTTGGGTTGGAGAAGCATAGTAGAAAACCGGAGATTGCGAAAGAAAAGCCTAATAAATTGCAGTACATAAAAACTACTGCTTTTTCATATAAAAAGATTAAATTAAGGTGCTAGTGCTAATAAAAAAATGTAAAGGTAATTTGCAGCACTTCAGAAGCAGGAAGAGTTGTATGCAAGGGTGTAAATAGCAACATTATGAAACCAGCCTGTGTTGCAGCTTAAATGTCCTTCAGCAAGGAATGGGTAAATAATTTGTGGCATAGTCACACAAAAAACATCAAAAGCATTAATAAACAAAGATGTGGAAAACAGCAGTAGATAATATTTATGGATACATGATGCCTATGGATCCAGAAATATGGACTAAAATGATAAAACTTGGAGAGGGATGATAAACCCAAAATTTGCCTCACAGATGACCTCTGGTCATGGGGGAGGGAGAAGATCAGTCACTTTGTTATACCTGTCTGGTGCACAGAACTAGTCCCCAGGGTGGAAACAAGGAGGAGCAGCCACTCTATGTGTGTGTGTGTGGGGGGGGAATGTCTTTCATTTGGTCCAACCCTGAGCCAAAGCCCACCCAGGAGACAGGGACATTGTGGTGGGTGGCTGCTTCCTGTGTTGTAACGTTTGAAGCCGTGCTCAGGTGTTGGTAGTTAACCACATTTTGGTAAGCATTAGAGAATATCCTATTAGCTTGACTTCCTACAACTTGGTATTTTATGTTCCAAATTGCAGATTAGTGGGACGTGCAAGCACAACATGCTATTTGAGGGTGTTCTAGAACTGTGTCTTCTGTGTACCTATTAAACTGAGAGAATTTGGAGTTTGGAAGACTGGTTTTACCTGCTTTCACATCATCCCCCCCAAACACTCCCTACAGCCGTGGTTCTCTAAGTGGAATCAGCGGCCAGTATTATCAACTTCACCTGGGGACTTGATAAATGTGCACATTCTCGGACCCCACCCACAGAGATGGAATCAGAAACTCTGTGGTGGGTTTTTGCAGTCTGTGTTCTCTGAGGTTCACGAGCCTGTAAAACTAGAGGTGGAGGTAGGAAGAAGGTAGTTAGTATGGTAGGCTGTTTCCACCTGTCCTACCTGCTGGCTGACTTTAATTAACACTTAGGTGTTTCAGAAATACACACAGACCTATCTGACCACGCTCAATCCATCTGCACCTTGATTTGATTCACCCAGACCTGAGGTGATAGTGTTGACCAGGTGGAAGCTCTGCTCCCAGCCTCTAGTGCTCATGGGTCAGAATAGGGGAACCCATTAGTAGAACGTCACATCAAAATTTATAGAACTCATTCTAAGACTGTAGACCAGCCCCTGGTAAAATCAAGGCTTCTAAAACATTTAAAAATGTAAGATAACACATAGGATCCTCAGACAGTAATACCGCTACTGACATGCAGTTCCCCGGTCACAGCTGTAGGGATTTATATTTGCCTTCCAAATTCTCAGGTGGAGAGAGTCGAGCCGTGTGATTTTTTTAAGTAGCAAAACTGTGCATTAACATAGTTGTTCTGCAAGGAGAAAAGGAACCAGAATCTGCTCCAGTGTTGTTCTCTACTGTTTGCCACCGAAAGCTTACTGTTACCAAGTCACAGGGAGGGACAGTGAGGGTAGAAAGAAAAGAGGAAATGTTCGGGGTCATGTCCAAAAAAATTAATATAGGAGTTATATATGTCTAAGGATGTAAGTATTTTTGCTTCTTTTAACCTTGACCATATCAGAGATATGTAACATATATATCTTTTTTACAATAGCATCTGTCACATATCCCAAATTTTAAAAAGTGCTTACCATCTCCAGCATACAGCTAGCTCTTTCTGTTCAGGGAGAGCAACATCCCGGTGTGTGTAACACATATAATTGTATATATTCAGAATTTCCTTCTTAGCTATCTGGGAAGGAAAATCCATATAATTTAGGAAATGTGTACCCTGACAGGCATTAATCCTTTTAAGACAGAGTATGCGTTTAAGATATTCTGAGTGCACATTCTCATGGATTATCTACCTTATCAAAGTCCACATTCTATGATTTTAGTATTAATTTTAACACATTTATATTTAATATTCTATTGATATTGATTTTGGTAAGAATGTGCCATCTATTGCCTCATCCTCCATGGCTCCTGAGGGACAATCTGAGTCACGTGGTTAATATGCCAGTTCATGCCAGACAGACAAGGGACTGCCAGAAAGATCCACACCTCTAGTAAGCAAGGGAGCACTAACGACCCTTTCCTGAATTGGAAGCACAGGCGTTTATATAACTTCCCTGTAAAAATCTCATTGTTTGCTGCTACACAATATCCGGGGACAGCATTAATCTATGTACTTTCAGTGACCTCACCTTCTCTTTCCTGTTGACAGTCTCTCCAATGTATAAATTTGCTATTCCTGGGCTTCTCTTGAAGCCACCTTGTTTATTTGCATCATTTCCTGTGGTTACTCTTATAGAAGCTGGATGCCTACAGAACGCAGAAGCAGATAAAGAGAGAGGGATGGAATTAAGATCCATGCGAGTCCTGGTGATTGAGGTTCAGAACCTGAAACCAAGCCCTTGACCCTTACTTTTCCTGCTTTGGCACCAGTATCCTTTTCCACTGGTGGGAGAAACAGTACGAAATGTTGTCATCCTGTCTTCAGTTTAGAAAATGGGTTATCAGTTTAAGAACTGGACCTTGTAAGCTTTATGCAAATGAAGGGCCTCCCAAATATGCCACCAGATTTGCTATTAGCTGATGAGAAGTCAGTATGATCTTAGACCATTTGTAAAAAATTAGAGTCTAAACAAGCCAATAGGAGTCCTATACCATGGGTCACAGGAGACAGTTAAAATATTTAACATTTAACTAGTTAAAACTAGGATTCTAGTAAGCTTCTCTTTTTCCTCAACCCACAAATTCACAGTGGTTAGTGCACAGTACTCCCATCCCCTGTGGGTGAAGCAGGACCTCTGATACTCCCAGTTGGTCTTGGCTAAAAGAGCACAGAATCTGTCATATGGACAGTAAATATAATTAGAACAAACCGATTTCTCAGTCTAAGAGCTTCTGGGTAGATGGTGAAGTCAGACTTGTCGTCCTACATGCAGCTCTTCACACACTGAAGAGAATGGGCTGCAGCAGTGTTGACCGCAGCCACTGTGTCCTGTGTGTGTCTTGTAAGCAAGAGCTCTTCCAGTCTCTTGATGTACATCATCTCATTTAATCCTCACTACAAATCTGTGAAATAGGCGCTGTTATGTCCACTTTTAAGATGGGGAGGCTGAGGCACAGAGTTATGGAGTAACTTCCCCAATGTCACACTGGTAATAAGTAGCAGAGCTGGGAGCCCAAGAACACAGAACAATAGCGCATCGAGGGGTAAGAGTCTCAGGAGGGTCTGGTCGACCCTGTCGTAATCACATGGTCTCCTGGCTTCAGGGCTCCCTGCCTCCCCAACCAGTTAAAGGCAGTTGAGAGAATGTGAAACTGCTTGGGTGTTCTAGACTCACCGGGGGACAATACAGGCCACAGGTATGGAAGCTTCAAGATCGGAGAACTTTGACATAAAGAGGAGTTCAGGTACAAAAGGGATACGATCCCCTGGGAGGACTTGAGGAGACAGAGAATGTAAGTCAGCTTAAGGATTTTGTTAGGAATTAGTGGTTCAGTCAACAGCTCTCAAAAGCAGGCACATGGGCACTGAAAGCTGTCTTCCCCCTGGGAAAGGGGGCCTTTTCCTCAGTGGCCAGAAGAGGTAACGCCTGCATAGGGTTTGGCTCATAGGATTTGGGAGCACCTGCCACTTGAATGTGAACCATATTGCCTCAAAGCTATTACTTATCATTATCAAGAAAGGGCTTATAACCTCTTCTTGAGAAACTTTTCTCTAGATTCTAGGAGGCTTTGAGTTGCTGAGCATGACCTTTGAAAAGTAGATGAGTAAGAGATACATCTAATTATAAAGAATACTTGGGGAGCTCCAGTGGCGCAATCGGTTAGCGCGCGGTACTTATAAAGAATACTTTGAAGAAGTTTATATATTTTTGAGAAATAACTTTTTCTTACAAGGAAATGTGAAAAATGCAGTATGGACAATATAAAGATTTAATCTCATCATCTGGAGACTGCCACAGTGTTTGTGCATTTTTAAAAATGTATTCTTAATATTCACTTAATGTAATTGAAACTCCTCCATTAGCTTACCTGGCCCTGACACTCACTCTCATCAGCATCCTTATGTTTTTATAGGAACATGAACATAATGTCAAAAATTGTTTTAAAAAGATGCTAAGTCTTTGTTTCTTGGTTTTTGAATGGAGAAAAAGGAAAGGAAAGGACCTTCCTTCAGGGTTTCTCATGGAGGTTGGGTGGAATGAAGTGGGTTACGTGGGAAGGCAAGGCATCAAAGCTTCCTATGAGGGTTTCCAACTCTCCACAACCCTCCTCAGACTGATGCTCTTGTTCTACCATCCTGACCCCCAAGCCAGGGATGGGCACCAGATTCTTTGGGAAGATCTGAGAGGCCAGGAGGTGGATTGGGCAGTAATATTAAGATCAAAGGTATCAACCACTCACACTCTTCCTCTGTTTGCCTACAACCAGGAAGGACTGGCTGCTTCCTCAGGCTATAAAAATTTAGAGGGATATGAGGCCTCTTGGTTAGCTTTTATACTACGGAGCAGGGATGAGCAAACTTCTGTAAAGGGCAGATGGTAAATTCCTTTGGCTTTTTGGGCTTCATGACCACTGTCCCAGTGATTCACCTCTGCCCTTATTATAGTCTGAGAGTAGCCAGAGACAGTATATAAATGAATGAGCAAATGAGATGGGGTTGTGTTCTAATAAAACTGAATTTATGGACACTGAAATTTGAATTTTTTTTGAAGATTTTATTTATTTATTTGACAGGGAGATAGCAAGAACAGGAACACAAGCAGGGGAAGTGGGAGAGGGAGAAGAAGGCTTCCTGCTGAGCCGGGAGCCCAATGCTGCTCAATCCCAGGACCCTGGGATCATGACCTGAGCCGAAGGCAGACGCTTAATGACTGAGCCACTCAGGGGCCCCTGAAATTTGAATTTCATATGCCTTTTATATCACAAAACATTATTCTTTTTTTATTATTTTCTTAATCATTAATCTTAAATCTATTCTTTGCTCATGGACCACATAAAAGTAACTGGTGGGCCAAATAGGGTCGTCAGCCTGGAATTTGTTAACCCCTGATACAAAAAGAAGAAGAAAAGCCTGCTCTCTATAGTTAGGACACGTTCCATGTCTTGTTTAGTTTTGCATTCTCTAGAGGGGGGTGCCACTGATGGACAAGTGAAAACTGTTTCTTTTTACCTTCTTTTACCTCCCAGGGTCTGTGTGACATTTGGCAAAATCAGCTTAGTTTAGCAGTAGGGAAAAACTAAGAAAAACCCATGGCATGCAATTTGTGAGGCTGAACGTCTCTAAGAAGGTTTAGTTAATTGGGTAGATACCTAATTACCTCAATCCTGATGTTACAGTCCCTGAGATGGTATCAAATCTCATAAAATCCTCGAGGGACTGAGGTTACAGGACATTGATCTCCCAGGAACACTCCATCAGAGTCCATAAGTAGATCGTTATGAAATGCAGTTGGCTTAACCCTGGCCAAGAACGAAGAGGGGCTGCACTGTATATACAGCATTGAGAGGTGGAAAAGAAAAGTTGTCAGAGAATAGAGTGGTACCATGGAAGGTCAGGGAAGCTCAGAGCCAGTTAACAATACAAGGCACCCCCTTGGTAGTGGAGAATATATTTTA
Organism: Halichoerus grypus; assembly: GCF_964656455.1. Lineage (NCBI taxonomy): Eukaryota > Metazoa > Chordata > Mammalia > Carnivora > Phocidae > Halichoerus > Halichoerus grypus. The sequence goes on along the minus strand of NC_135722.1, from coordinate 11,088,095 downwards.
GAAGTGATGTTCATAGTCTTACCTTGTCCCTTGAAATATAACATGCCCTCCTACCACCAAGAAGAATCCAGGTGATGGTATCCATGGATGAGAATTAACCCAAACAAGACGGTAGATGCCCTGTTTTTTATGGTTCTAAATGGAAGGCCATCTCCACTTTGGCATTTATATTAGTAATTATGGACAATAGTCTGCCTACCCTCATTCCCAATTTAAACTTCTGGAAAGCAAAATCTACATCCTAATCTTAATATCTATATTTAATCTTGTTATTTTCTCAACCAATCCAGTTATTTGACCAAACTAAAACGAACAAAGTTGATATTAAAATTTAGTGATCATAGCTTAACTTAGTGTTCCTTTTCAATACTATTTTTTATTTTTCTCTTACTACAAATTGGACCTAGTAATTATATTCTTTCAAACATTGTCCTCTTTGCATGAGAATGTAAGGTCCATAAGAATGAAACTTTGGTCTGTTTTGTTGATTGCTATGTTAGAGCCAAGAACAAGTCCACAATAAATGCTCAATACATATTTGTTGAATGAATACATGAGCAAAACTATGTATTGCTGAGAAAGAGGGAAGCATGTGCAGACCCTCCCAGATCACAAGGGGTTATGTTTTAGGAGAACTAAAATAGAATTAAAACTTGACTTGTGATGAAAAGGGGTCCCCAGGGATGAAGCCGTCTCTATGTTGCTATTGATAAAGGATTGGAAAGAGCTGGTGGCTTGAAGAGGTATTATACTCAATCAGCTAAGAGACAATTGAAGCTATGATATTTTTGGTTGAAGCATTCAAGGTTGCTAGCAGTCAAGAAGTTGGGTGGTAAAATATAAGATCTGGCAGTTAAATCCCAGAATAATTTGAGACTGCTGATAATTTAGAAGATGAATTGGAAACTCTGAGAAGGGAATTATGTGCTTTGTAAAGGAGGCAGGCATAGAACCCCTGGAAGAATCAATCCCTCTAGTGGATTGATTAGATTTTAGGGGTAAACTGTTCATAGTCTTAAAGCCATCTTCTGCTGCTGGTAATTTCCAACTACTGGGGAATCTCAGTACCACAATCATAAATGTAAGTTCACATGAAATGATTGGCCTGTCCATTCTCCCATTTTGGCTCATGTATGGTAGGTAGACTAGATATTCTCCCTTTACACAGAGAGTGACTCAGGCATTAAGTCACCTGTCATTCTAGGCAGTGAGATTAAGAAATGCAAGGACTCTGGTTGGTGACTTCCAAGAACAGATAGGTTCAGTGTAACCACATTCTAACCAGAATGTAATGAACCACAGTGAGCATGATACAGGGTAAGGAGGATCTGATTTATAATTTTAAAAGTTCATTCTAGTGGGTAGAAGGAGAGTGAGTTGTTGGCCTGGACTGGAATCAGGGAGAACACTTACAAGGAAATTCATATAGACCAGGATCAGCTGTTGGCAGCTTGGACTTGATTTTCTGTAGAAGAGATGCAAAGAACCAGTGGGATTCTAGAAACACTTTGGGCTCATAGACATGTGGGGCTGGGGAAGGAAAAGTGATAATTCTAAGGGAATCTGAATAGATGGTACTACAATTAACTGAGATGAAGAAAACTGGAGAGAGGCAAGTTTGAGATTTAAAAAAATGCATGCATTTCATTTAAGACCTAATAGTTTAAAGATACATGTTCTACATCCAAGTTAATATGTTATATAGATAGTCGGAAGAGTTCAAGGGAGATAATGGTAGTAGTGGTAAGATCTCAGAGAACTTAGCATCTGGAAGATATTAAAATGAACTCATGTGTGGCAGGAAAGAATTGAAGGATCTTGCCATATTTTCTGACAATTTTGTCCACTATAACAGTACATAAAGTGACTTCAGGGACACCTGGGTGGTTCAGTTGGTTAAGTGTCTGCCTTCAGCTCAGGTCATGATCTAAGAGTCTTGGGATGGAGCCCCATGTTGGGCTTCCTGCTGAGGGGGGAGTCTGCTTCAACCTCTGCCTCTGCCTCTCCCCCTGGCTTGTGCTCTCTCTCTCTCAAATAAATAAATAAAATCTTTAAAAAAAGTGACTTCATGTTGATTCCCAATTGTGGTTAGAATCAAGAAGTGAAAAAGTCACTGGTTCTTTACTAAAATTTTATCATTGAGTCAACATTAGTGCTTGTTAAAAATCAAATTCCTTGGCCAAATTTTCAGAATTCCAATTCTTTATTTTCAAAGATTTTATTTGAGTGAAAGAGTGAGAGAGAAAGTACAAGTAAGGGGAGGAGCAGAGGGAGAGATCCCACAAAGCTGAGATCATGAACTGAGTCGACATCAGGAATTGGACCTTAATCAACTGAGCCACCCAGACGCCCCTAGAGTTCCAATTCTTTGAATGTGGAGTGGGCCCCAGATGTCTATTCTTTTGTCCCCCAGATCTTCCCTATATAAAACATCTTAAAAAAAACCACCGTGTGATATGGGACCTGTGTCTATCAGAATTTTGAGTTGGTCTCTCCAGCTGTGAGAGATCATTTACCTTTTCTCTAGAAATAGCACTAAGAATCTCCATCCTGAGGTCCTTATGTGTGTATTTCAAATAACTGGATTCTGGAGGTAGACTAGACTCTGTATCTTGAAAACATATTGGGATATAACTCTCTTGGCCTCATGGTTAAAATTTCTGCTACAAATAATTCCAAATACTGACATCTTGACTTACCAACCTGAAAAAGTAAAAGTCCCTCTGAAATAGCTGAGAATCCAGAGATAAGCATTTGATACATATACATATACCATGAATGTGTCTTTCCAAGGTTTCTGTCCAGGCATTGTTCTCCACAGCTAAAACCAAGATAACCCTTCCATCTCATATATATTGCAACCTCTATCTAATCGACCAAACCCAATTTTCTTCTAGTATGATAAGTTATCCTTAAAGGGGGAAAGGCTATTACAGGGTAAAGGAAGTTACCTGTGGTGAAGCCAGGTGGGAAACAAGGCTTTCTGATCTCAATGATCCAAAGCAGATCATTTAGTGTAGACCCTTAGTTATTAGCAATGTAGCAGCAGATTGAAACATTCATATTTGGAAAGCCAAAGGAGCAGCCTCATTATTGATCATCAGTTACCCACCATCTCTCCTAGTGCCCTGTAAATACCTGGCTGTTCTCCAGAGCAAATCCAAATCAGAGAAAAAAGGAGGTGCAGCCCTCCTACTGCCAAAGACCTTCATCTGGCCAGAGCCCAAGGCAACATCCATTCAGGGAATAGGAAGTAGTGAGAGGACCAACTGCCTTGTGTTAGTATAACTGAGGCCTGTCAGGTGTCCGCAATAATCCATTTGGGGCAGCTTGAAGAGAGCTTTTATTCATTATAAACAAAACCTCCTAAGATTTAGCATTTTATTGTTACAGGTACTAAAGATTCATAAGGTGAGTAGAGTAACTTGTATCCTTTCAATGTTAACACTGAGCAAAACTTATGTAGCTGTGTATTAGGGTTCTCCAGTGAGACAGAACCAAATAGATGTATGTATGTATGTATGTATGTATGATAAGGAATTGTCTCATGTGATTATGGAGGCTAATAAGTCCCAAGATGTGTAGTTGGCAAACTGGAGACTCAGGAGTACTAACAGTGTGGTTCTAGTCTAAAAGCTTGAGACCTAGAAGAGCCAGTTTCGGCTTGAGTCTGAAGGCAGGAAAAAGCCAATATCCCAGCTTGAACACAATGGGGCAGGAGGCGTTCCCTCTTACTCAGCCTCTTTGTTCTATTCAGGCTTCAACTGGACTTGGATGAGGCTTACCCACACTTGGCAGGGCGATCTGCTCTACTCAGTCTATAGTCAGATGTTAATCTCATCCAGAAACACCCTCACAGACACACCCAGAATAATGTTAAACCAAATATCGTCATATTCTATGGCCCAGTCAAGATAGAAATAACCACCACCAGCTGCATGGTACCTTCTCTGAAGGTACCACTGTTATGATATGATCCTGAAGGTCCTTCTGAGTCAGGTACCTTTTCTCTAGAACCTGTATGATCTGCATAAGGTACTGGAGACAGTTTATGCAAACAGAATTAAAAGGTCCTAAATGTTTTTCCTGAAGTCTTTAGATGATAAGCCATCAGACAGGAGGGGTGGGTTCTCTGGGTGAGGTTGATGTGGGGGGTAGTATACAGTTTGAGTGTGTTTCACCAGAGAAGCTCTGGAATTTTGAAGACAGTATTTTTTTTTTTAATTCTAACTAGTTAACATATATGGTAATATTGTTTTCAGTTGCAGAATTTAGTGATTCATCACTTACATATAACACCCAGTGCTCATCCTAAGTGGGTCCTTAATACCCATCACCCAGTTAGCCTATCCCCCACCCACCTCACCTCCAGCAACCCTCAGTTTGTTCTCTACAGTTAACAGTCTCTTATGGTTTGCTTCCCTCTCATTTTCTTTTCCCTTCCCCTATGTTCATCTGTTTTGTTTCTTAAATTCATATGAGTGAAATCATATGGTATTTATCTTTCTCTGACTGATTTATTTTTCTTAGCATAATACACTCTAGCTCCATCCACTGTAATTTCTATCCACCTGGGAAAATGAACAAGACTAGCTTCATCTATTTCTAATTTTAAACAAAATCAAACTTGGTGGTTACACTTTTTACAGTGATTTCAAGGGTTGAGTTAATCACACATTATCATTGGCCAATGCAGGACCTATCTCTTGATTTCATTGATTTAATCAATCTATCCTTTCTCCATCAAGCTAACTGTTCTAATGTATTTGATGAATATCTTTTGAGTCCAATGTGAAATGTGTGCTATTGTTTTGTATGCATGAATCCTTAATTACTTACTTAATTTATTTGTCACTTTAATTTTTTTATTTTTATTTTTGATGTAGTGTTCAGTGATTCATTAGTTGCATGTAACACCCTTGATTATTTTAAATGGCATTATTTTAGGAAGGCTTTATCCTTTCTGTTCTCTCTGTCTAGATATCCATATGGCTGTTTGCTTACTTTGTCTCTTTATTCAAAACTATCTATTCTTTGAGTCCTTTTCTCCCCACCCTACCTAAAATCTCATACACATCAACATTTTTATATCCCCCTTCCCTATTTTTCCTTCTCATCACTAATACAGACTATATATTTTACTTATTTTGTTTTTCTTATGTATTAGGATGTAAGGTCAAGAAGGGAAGATATTTGTTTTTCTTTTTCATTAATGTATCCTTAGGCATAAAATAATATTTTGCCCCTAGTAATCTCTCAATATATACTTGTTAACTGAATGAATGGTATTGCAGCACTGTAACTAGAGTGCCAAATCACTGATGTTTCTATTTTAAATGTAATTTTGTATAGAAAACTACCCATTTTCTGGACTGAAGTCAACTGACAGTATGCAAACAGAATTAAAAGGTCCTAAATGTTTTTCCTGAAGTCTTTAGATGATAAGCCATCAGACAGGAGGGGTGGGTTCTCTGGGTGAGGTTGATGTGGGGGGTAGTATACAGTTTAAATGTGTTTCACCAGAGAAGCTCTGGAATTTTGAAGACAGAATTTTTTGGGGGGATAGTCTTGTAGTGCACCTGGCCTGGGCCTCTTTAAATGTACAACTCCTAGAAAATATACATTTTTGTATTTGTCTACCTCTTCCTCCACACACATGTATTTTGGCGGGAGGAGGTTTATTTTAGAATCTTGGTTTGTGTGGCTGATTTGTTCAGATTTTGGATTGCTCTTTGAAAGGCTCTTGTTTGCACACATTGGGAAGCTGTACAAATAAAGGATCATTCTAAGAGAAGGTGGTAAGGGGGGGGTAGATAGTAGGTAAATAATTTTAGAAAGTGGAGTTTCACATTAGCTGGTCAAGTATCAGGCACTCTAGCACTGGGAACATAGGGAGGGCTATGCAGGGGCCTCTCTTTATATGGGTTGCTGGTGTTGCAGAGCCCAGGAAAGCCCAGGACATTGTGGTCCCCAATCCTATACATGCAATCCTATACATGCGTAGCCTGAGAGAGACAATCATAGCGATGGGTCAGAGGCAGTGAAAACAAAGCAAAGCGAAACAAAACCTTTGAAATGCAAGTAGCTTTCTTTACTTGAGGCAAAAAGGTGGTGACAAGAAATAATAAGAGGATGCAGGCTGAAAGGGACAACTTCTTAATACCTGAGCACTACCTAGGGAAGTTTGCAGTCTCAGTCTTGCCCTTGCAGACTGGGATCAAGGTGTCCCTTACCTTTGCTGAGAAATGTAGCTGTTCCTTGTGAAAATAACTGTGGAAAGGACTGGGAGCATGATAGCTTCAGAGAGTGGCTTTCCCTTGCTTGAATTCAGGCTAAATGGACGTGCACATTGAAAATATTATTAGCAATGCCCGAACAGAAAATATGTGGGGATTCCTGGGGGTGACTAGGCAGTTAAGAACTCATCCAGGTCCAAGACAGAAGCTGAATGGCCACTTTGGACTTTGGAAAAACTCTGTCCTTTACCTGGGGATCTTATTTTACCCGATCTATCATGCTATACACAAGAAAGTGACCATTAAAGGGGTCGTTAATAGACTTCTCTACAGACAGACAAATCTTGTCCTTAACTCTGTGGTTTTTATATGGTGTCCCGAGGAGCCCAGAGGCTCTGCAGTGAAGTCCCAGGGGTACTAGAGAATACTTTACAATTTCAGGGGACACAGTGATACTTGAAAGCTGGCAGGCCCTGGGCAAATGACTAGCTCAAGGTAACCCACCATTCCGATGTTTGATGGCGCTACATTCCTCTCAGTGAGGCCGTACCTTGGAAAAGCTGGGGTGTTGCGTTTGCTGCGATAAAATGCAAAAGCAGTTACCACGGGAAAATCAGTGTGGAACAGAAAACAAGAATGTTGATGTCCAATCTGATTCCAAAATTGAGAAACTGTGTGTTGTCAAACAGGCATACACATTCTGTTAGTAAGTAATTGTGGTTAATCAATAAGGTAAACATTAAGTTTTCTTTCAATGCATGTGTTCTCATGTTTTCAAATGGCTATGAAGTTGTTAGGGCATAAATAGACACTAAATTATTATTTTTTATTTATTAGTCAGAGAGAGAGAGCGAGTGTGGGCACTACCTGGGTGAAGAGGCAGAGTGAAAAGCAGGCACCCTGCTGAGCAAGGAGCCTGATGTGGGACTTGATCCCACGACCCTGGGATCATGACCCGAGCCAAAGGCAGATGCTTAACTGACTGAGCCACCCAGGCGCCCCGACACTAAATTATTTTTGCTATAACCACTTAATAAATGAAGCCATGAGGTATTTCTTTAGACCTACAGATGCTATAAAAAAAATTACTGAGCCATTAAGAGAACTATGTGACCACTGGGGACTCTCTGCTGTGACTAGTCCCTATCCTATAAATTTTACAAGGGAAGTAATTCTTTTTGTGAAAGAAAAAATCTGGGAAATATAAATGGAACTCTAAGCCCAAAGCAGTAAGAAGGAAAAGCTATAGGCACATAAAGGAATACCTTGACATGTATGAATAGGAGACACATATGGGAGTATCCCTCTCAGAGGCTCTGAAAGAAAGGCTGGCTGTGCTGGTCCAGGGCTTACTGAGAGTGAGGCTGAGGTGTCCTGTTTCCCTTATTCGGAAACCAGACCTGTAGGTGGGACCCCTGGACACTAAGCTTAGCTGGCGAGAGTTCTTTTCTTCTTTCTCTCTCTCGTTCCTTCCTCCCTCCCTCCCTCCCTTCCTTCCTTCTGGGCATGCAAGTCTTAATAGGACATAGCTGAAATGTTTTAGCGTTACTAGCTCCTTAGCTGAGAGCAAATGTGAATCAGTTAAGTGTCTGGGGATCACATTGGATACAAAAACAAAAATGGCCATGAATTTCAAATGACAAATGAAAGTGATTTATTGGCCCTGGATTGACTTTACCCTGGTCCTTGTAAAAAGCCCACAGTGTACTTAGCCTGCTTGTGTTAATTGTTTTCTTTTTTTTTTTAAGATTTTATTTATTTATTTGACAGAGACACAGCGAGAGAGGGAACACAAGCAGGGGGAGTGGGAGAGGGAGAAGCAGGCTTCCCGCTGAGCAGGGAGCCTGATGTGGGGCTCTTTTGATCCCAGGACCCTGGGATCATGACCTCAGCCGAAGGCAGACTCTTAACGACTGAGCCACCCACGCACCCCTGTGTTAATTATTTTCTTAACAGTGTGGCAGAATCTGTCCTAATTATGACTCCTATCCCAGAAGCAAGAAGTAAAATCCAACTAAATAAAATTTGAAAAAAAAATTAAACAAATTTTGATGGCAAAAATAAAGTCAAAAGACAAATGACTGCCTGGGAGGAAAATATTTTCATCTTACTCACAGATAAAGCCATAATCTCCCTCATGTATAAAGAACTCTGTAACACAATAAAGAAAAAAATTAGAAAAATGAGCAATGAAAAAGATTTATAAATGTTACTAAACTTATAAGATCTCTACTACAAGGATACAACATCACCTATGATTTATTCTTGCCAAAAAGTTTTATCTTGGGGCACCTGGGTGGCTCAGTCATTAAGCGTCTGCCTTCGGCTCAGGTCATGATCCCAGGGTCCTGGGATCGAGCTCCACGTCAGGGTCCCTGCTGGGCGGGAAGCCTGCTTCTCCCTCTCCCACTACCCCTGCTTGTGTTCCCTTTCTTGCTGTCTCTCTCTCTCTCTGTCAAATAAATAAATAAAATCTTAAAAAAAAAAAAGTTTATCTTGAGTCTAATTATGAGGAAATAATCAGATATAGTCTAAATGAATATTCTGAAGTATTAAGGCAGGTAGCCATGACTCTTCTAAAAAGATACCTTCCTAAAAACCAGGAAAAATTCAGGAAGCTTAACTCAGTAAGACGAAAACTCAGTAAGAATGAGCAGAATGTTTGAACAGACACTTCTTCAACAGAGACATACTGAGAGCAAATCAGCACACGGAAAGTTGTGCAACATCATTAATTACTAGGAAAATGCAAATTTTAAGGACAGCGAGGGACGCATCTACTAGAAGGGCAAAAATTTAAATGACCCGTTAACGCCAAGTACTGGTGAGCAATTAAACTCTAAATATCTGGTGAGATTTCAAAATGACACAATCATTTTGGAAAATAGATTCTCCATTTCTTAAAAAATGAAACATACGCTTTCCATACAACCCAGCAATTCCAATTCTGAGTATTTATCCGAGAAAAATTATTATTTATGTCTATACAAGGACCTATACACAAATATCTATGGTAGCTTTATTCATAATAACACCAAACTGGAAATAGCTTCAATGTCTATGAGTTCATAAATGATTAGCTAGCAGAACAGCCACACGTTGTCAGCCATAATGAGGAACAAAGTACTGTTACTATTAACAACTTGAATGAATCTCAAGGCCTTAAGCTAAGTGAAATAAAATGGGCGCAAAGGCCGTATACTGAATGAGTCCATTTAAATGACTTTCTGGAGAGGACAAAATTCTAGGGAGTGAAAACAGATAGGTGGTTGCCTGGGCCTGGGCCTGGGAGATCAGCTGACTGCACAGAGGTATATGGAACATTTTGGGGTGATGGAAATAATTCTGTATCTTGATTGTTGTGGTAGTTACCTGAGTGCACACATTTATCAAGACTTACGGAACTCTAACTTAAAAAGAGTGGATTTCATTGTGTGTAAAGTTTGCCTTAATTTTTAAAAAGAAAAAAAGTAATAAAATTTAAACTGAAAAAGAAAGTTGAGGGTGAGGTTTTAGTATATGAAAGAAGATTAAAGAGATAAAATAACCAAAGCCAATGCATCAATCTTTTACTGTATTCAGAAAAAAGTAAATAGCAATAAATGGTCATAAGAAGACATATTGAGGACAATTGGAAACCTCAAATTTGGCCTGTATGTTAGATGATCACTCTCAATTTGTCTGGAAGTTTCTAGAACCTCAAATGCAGCAGGTAAAGAGGAGAAGGTCCTATCTTGCCTTCCTAATATTTCCCATACTGCCAAAAATTGAAATGCATTTTCATTAAGACATATATTATTAATGCACTTACTTTTTGTAAGTACTTAAAATACAGTTTACAATGTTTTTTTTAAAAAGTACTTAAAATAGAGAAAGGAGATTTTTCAGCAGTTGGGGGTTTATTGCAAAAAAAAAAAAAAAAAAAAAGATCATAAAAGCCTGAAGATAGATGCTCATGAGTAGAAGTAAGACAAATAATCCAGAGATAAGGGCCATCTTTTTTTCAATGCCTTCATCCTCACCCTGAAAGTACTGCTCTTCTAGAGATTTAACCAGGTCATTTAAAGATTTAAACCACTTATTTCTTTATCAGTTTGCTAACAAGTTGCTAAAGGTTGTAGTTTTGTACATTGGCAGATATGGGGGCTAAGATTTTGTTACTGAGGGGTGCCTGGCTGACTCAGCTGGAAGAGCATGCAACTCCTGATCTCAGGGTTGTGAGTTTGAGCCCCATATTGGGCATAGAGATTATTTAATTGGAGACACTGATGTGCCTATCTGTGCACAAGCCTTGACCTTCATTTGGACTCTCCATTAATATTGCCCCCTTAGATGGCAATATTTTTGAAATGATGTTTTGATGTTTTTTTCTAACACACATAAACATTTAAAAGCACAATATTAAAACTGAGATATATTTGTGTCTATATTCAAGTGGAACATAAATATTTGGTAAACTCTTAAGCAGAAAAAGTGTTAATTAGTTATATTTCTTTCTTTTTTACTGCTTGCTCTCCACCCCCACCCCCACAATCGATGGTACCTGGTGCCAACCTTAGGTACCAGGTTGCCAAGTTCTGGAGATGCACAAATACATGGAAATGGTCCCTGCCCTTGAAGATCTCATCATTTAGTGGCCTTTACTTTTAGAAAAGACTGTGAATGTAACAATAAAATCCAGGAAATATCAAGGAATGGTATTAGATGTAAGCTAAATGCATTTATCCAGTCATTTCTAATTTCTGTAAGCTTCTGCTCTGCCCGTACTGTTAAAACAGCACAAACCCTCTGAACTCTAGAGCTGGCAATCTAGAGACAAAAAAGCAAAATGCTTTGGAACCAAATATTCATTCAGGCTCCTTTTCCTAGTGAGATTCTGAATTTCTATTTTTTTTCATTGCATCTTTTGTTTTAAAGAAAGGAATCTAAATTCTGTTTAAAGTATTTTTAGGCCTTGCTAAAAATTATTTACAGACCAGCATCACTGGTATTACATGAGAGCTGGTTAGAAATGCAGAATTTCAGCCCCCACCCCAGCCCTCCTGAATCAGAATACACACCGTATCAAGATCCCCAGGTGATGTGTATGCTCCTTAAAGTTTGGGAAGCTCTGCACGTGCTCTGAAGGCAAACAGTTTAGGGCCTTGATTCTCAAAGGGTGGTCTGTGGACAGTTAGTATTAGCATCACTTGGGAGCTTGTTAGAAATGCGGATTCTAGGGGCACCTGGGTGGCTCAATCTGTTAAGCATCTGCCTTTGGCTCAGGTCATGATCCCAGTTCTGGGATTGAGCCCCTCCACGGCGGGCACCCTGCTCGGCGGGTAGTCTGCTTCTCCCTCTTCCTCTGCCTCTCCCACTGCTTGTGCTCTTTCTCTCAAATAAATAAATAAAACCTTAAAAAAAAGAAATGCAGATTCTAAAATAAACCTTAGTGCATAAAAATAACTACACATAAAATTGAGACTCCAAAGCAAGTGAACTAGAGCCTTCTATTGACCTTTGAATCATATTTAAAAGGCCTGCCTCCTCCAGTGTATGATATACTCCAATAGTTAGTTACATTATACTTTGTGTGTGAGTTTCATGGGCACTTTTGTAGGCTCACAAAATTCACTGTTCCAGGGGAAGACTCAAATAGCACGTGTTGCTTTACTGTTGCTCATGTTCTTTGATATTTGAATAAAAAGCATTAAGTCTTAGACAGTGGTGTAATTATGGTATGTGTGGGCTGTTCAAAGTTGGTAGTTAATTTCTCACAGTTGAGTGTACTCCAGCTGTTTTGGCATATAAGGCAGGGAGCCTGAAGCGGCCTTGATCCCAGGACCCCGAGATCATGACCTGAGCCAAAGGCAGATGCTTAACCGACTGAGCCACCCAGATGCCCCAAGAAGTGTCCATTTTTATGCCAGTACCATACTGTTTTGATTGCTATATTTTTGTAGTAGAGTTTGGGTTTTCTCAGAAGAATTTATTCCATAAGTAGCTGTAGATTCATTGTATCTATGGGAGGAGGTGAGTTCAGGATCTTCCTACGTTACCATCTGGAACTGGATGAAGAATGTTTTGAAATCAGGACACGTGATGCCTCCAGCTTTGTTTTTCTCAGGATTGCTTTGGTTATTTGAAGTCTTCTGTGATTCAATACAAATTTTAGGATAGCTTTTTTTTTCTATTTTTGTGAAAAGTGCCATTGAGTTTTTGATAGGGATTGTATTGAACCTATGGATGGCTTTGAGTAGTATAGACATTTTAACAATATTAATTTTTCTGATACATGAATACGGGATAGCTTTCCATTCTTTGTTTCTTCAATATCTTGCATCAAAGTATTATGGTATTCAAGCTACAGATCTTTTACTTCCTTGGTTACATTTATTACTAAGTATTTTACTGTTTTTGATGCTATTGTAAATGGGATTGTTTTCTTTATTCCTTTTTCAGATATTTTGTTGTTCATTGTGTAGAAATGCAACTGATTTCTTTATATTGATTTTATATGCTGCAACTTTATTGAATTCATTGATTAGTTCCAAAGCTTTTTGGTTGAGTCTTTACAATTTTCTATCCATATGATCAGCAATTCCACTTCTGGGTATATATCCAAAGGAAATGAAAACAGGATATTGAAAAAGATAGCTGCACTCCCATATTCATTGCAGCATTATTCACAATATCCAAGATAGGGAAACAACCCAAATATCTATTAACAGATGAATGGATAAAGAAGTTGCATGTGTACGTGTGTGTGTGTGTGTGTGTGTGTGGGGCACGTATACACATTACTCAGAAAGAAGGAAATCCTGCCGTTTGTGATAACATGGATGGATCCTGAAGGCATTATGCTAAGTGAGATAAGTCAGACAGAGACAAATACTGTATCATATCACTTATATCACTTATATCATATCACATATCACATCTAAAAAAAGCCAAACTCATTGAAGCAGAGAGTAGAATGGTGGTTAGCAGAGGCTGAGAGGTGGGGGAATTGGGGAGACATGGGTCAAAGGGCACAAGCTTGCGGTTAGGAATGATTATGCTTCAGGAATCTAATGCACAGCATTGTGATTATAGTTTAATACTGTGTTATACACTTGAAAGTTGCTGAGAGAGTAGATCTTGAACGTTCTCACCACAAAAAAGAAATGATAATTATGGAATGTGGTGGAGATGTTAGCTTATGCTATGGTGATAATCATATTGCAATATAAGTGTATCAAATTAATGCATTTTGTACCTTAAACTTATACAGTGTTACACATTGATTTACACAAAGAATTATCTGGACTCAATTAAAAAAAAAGTGTCTTTGGGATCAACACCTATAAAAGGAAAAAGAAGAGTGAGCAAAGGGAGAAACTGAGCTGTGATATGGGTCCAAAGACAACTCTGGCTGAGCCTGCAGGGAGATTCCTGTTCCTCCTAGATAAGTCACTGGAAATGGGCCACCCCAGGAGAGGGGTGTGGCCTTGGTGAGACAGGTCTCTACAGCTGTGACAATTCCTAAAGGGGCTGAGAGCTGAAGGCTATCTGGTGACAGCATTCCAGCAGCTGGGGTGACAGGACCCTTACAAAGAGGGATTTGGGAAGCACATTACAGATTCACCATAATAAGAATTAGGGGAGCATCATCAACTTTGATATAGATTTGGGGGGTTGGAGAAAGCAGCAGGAAATACCTGTTTATTAACTGAAGCATCTGTGGGTAGTGATAGTAGGTGAATTCCATTTTATCTGTGCTTATATTTTCAAGTTATCTAATAGCATGATATGTCCGAAGGAAATAGAAACATTATACCTAAAAGCAGGTAGGGGCACCTGGGGGGGCTCAGTTGGTTGAGTATCCAACTCCTGAGACCAGCTCAGGTCATGATCTCAGGGTCGTGAGATCGAGCCCCTGCATCTAGCTCTGCGCTCAGTGGGGAGTCTGCTGGAGATTCTCTCTCTCTCTCCCTCTCCCTCCACCCCTTCCTCTCTCTCTCAAATAAATAAAATAAAATCTAGGGAAAAAAGCATATAATGTGTATAAGTACTTCTGATTCATCTTATCTTCCTATGGAGTAAAGAGCTGAGTCCTATATTGAGAATCACATATGAAAGGCTCTTAGGAAAGCATTTTGCTATTAAGTGTCTTAACTCCTTCCCTCCAGCTATCTTCCTGTTGGGCATTTACCATATGCCCAGAACTCCATCACTACTGTTCCTCATCACCTTGATCACTGCTTTTTCAGAGATAAGGAAACAGACTAATTGTCTAAATGAAGTTCCCAGGGATTCCTGGTGAGTAGAGGCAGCTCCCAGATTCCATCCTGGATTCATGTGGTCTCAAAACTCATGCTTTTTACCACTGATCGGTTCTCTAGCTATAATGGTGTTTCTCAAGGGGCGTAAACAAACACTTTCTCAAATATGAATCACAAAGATCCTTTCTCTTTCAATTGGTTGCCTTTTCCATACAAGCACTGTGGCAGATTTTAACCTACTTGTCCATTTAGAAAATGGCCTCCTTTCCTATGAGTAGATGCTATCTCTAGTCACTTCAGGGAGAGCATTGCCATTTTTAGAGAGTTCGAAGGATCCATAACTCCCTATTCAAATGCCATTAAGTTTCCTGAGACACTTGAGATAAATATCTGTTTAAAATCTTTCCTTGTCCCCTTAGACTCTCCAGGAGACTCTTCTACTTAAAACAAATTATCTCAAGAAACTCCCAATGACAGGGCGGAAATGCCACTGCTGTGTGCTGTCTGAAAGTGAATATGGTTTGCCAGACTCCTGTCCTGGCCCCTGGCTTCATCTTTACTTCCTAGATAAGAAACTGAACCCCAAAGTTTAAATGGCATCACCAGAGGAAGGGGCATAAAACCCTAATGGGAACATTAATCTGTTGATCCCTGGCCATGCATTCTTCCAAAGTTATTATAATTGTTGCCCAGAATACAACAGTACTAGGAATCCTGAAAAATGGAATAATTTGCTTTTTGCTAATGTGTCAGGGTTACTGAAAACCAGATAGATCTTAACTAGCCAAATCAGGTTCTTTTCATTTTAAGTTTGATCCCACATTCAAGATTCCGAAAGGAGATACAAAGTCTAAATGAAACAAAGTCTAAAATGAAAAGAAGGCTAAAATGATACAGGAACTCACCAAGGAGTCAAGACCACATGTACTATCCTGAGCTGAAGATGCGGGAGAGAGACAAAACATAGCAGGACAGGATCCATGGGTTGAGATTATATTTCTTTTTGTATCTTATTGTCTGACCTTTTTGAGAAAGTCTACGGTTATCAAGCTTCAGATCATAACAACTTTGATCAGGTCTTAGTAAATTTATGATACTTGGCAGGACTTTCTTTTTATTACATTTTTCTGGTTAAAATCTTGAACTGAGATTTTTTTTCTTCCAATGATTAAAGAGCCGCACTGCATAGTGTTCTCACAGATAACAACAATAATAAATAGCAGCTAACATTTATTAATTGCATACCATGTTTCTGCACTGTTGTAAGCACTTTACCTGTATGAATGTGTTTGTTCTTCATGACAATTGAATGAAGTAAACACTGTTATAACAATTTATGGTTAAGGAAACTGATGCACAGGGAAAATAAGTTATTTGCTCAAGATAATTTGCTGGTAGATGGTAGAACCAGGAAGTAAACCCAGAGTTTGACTTCAAAACCCATGCTACTTAGCACCACAAACACTGCCTGTGATGTTCTGAAACAATAAGTAGAAATCAATGTATCTACTAGTAACAGGAATTTGGCCCCAAGTTCAGCCTTATAAGCACCAGAGTCTGAATAGATCTTTAGCCTCGTGTGATATTTCTCTATTTTATTTGTTTGCTTTCAAAAACAGGATCACCCTGGCTGTTGTGTGGAGAATAGACACAAGAGGGAACAAGGGCTGAAGTAGGGAGACTCACTATATCAGTACCCCAAGTGAGGGGCAATGAAGGCATATTAGACCAGTGGTTCTCATCCAGGGGTCATCTTTCCCTTCAGGGGACATATCTGGAGATAGTTGGTTTTTTCCTCTAATAGGGGGTGGTGTTGGTGCTGAGAGCTAGTGGGTATAGGCCAGGATGTTGCTAAACATACTAAAGTGCATAAGACAGCCCCCCACCACAAAGAATTATCTGGCCCCAAATGTCAATAGTGCTGAGGTTGAGAACCCTGAATTAGGTGTAACAGTGCAATCAATAGGAAGTGGTTAGATTTTGCATATATATGCATGCATGCATGCACTGTAGAGTAGTAGCATATATTACATACATAATGTGGTATATATATTATATATGTAATATATCTGAGGAGTACTCACATACAGTTGGATATGGGGCATAAGAAAGAGAGGAATCCAGGAGACTTTATATGATTTTCACTCTACTATAAAATGGGAGATACCACTAACTCATAAAACAATGTGGGAGATCCTGGCTCAGTAACTATTTTGATATTGTCAAGTTTAAGTTACCCATTAGATCTTCAAGAGAAGGTAGCAAATAGGTAGTTGAATATATAGGTCTGGAGTTGAGAGGAGTAGGTACATGCTAGTGTAGAAAATTTGTATTTATCAGCAAAAAGTAATTTTTAAAGCTGATAAGACTCGATGAGTTCAAGGCAAATAAGTAAGGAAAGAGAATATAATTGGTCTAAGGCTTAAGTCTTGGGATTCCAATGCTAAGAGGTAGTCGAGAGGAGGCAGAACCTTCAAATGAAGCAAAGAAAAGTCAGTAAGGTGACTGGAAGTAAAAGCAGGATAGAATGGGGTTCTGGGAGCCAAGTAGGTGGAGCCATCAACCACATCAACTGTTGCATTAAAATGTTAAATGGGATGAGAACCACAATTTGACCATTACCTCTGGCAATGTGGAGAACACTCATGACTTTGGCAAGAACAGTTTTGGTGAGAGGTATGGATGAAACTCAAAATATAATTAAACATAAGATGTGAAATAGTAAAACTCCTAGAAGAAAAAATCAGGAAAAAGCTTGGTAAAAAATTTTTTGCATGTGACACTAAAAAGGACAGGCAACAAAAGCAAAAATCAACAAGTGGGACTATACCAAACTAAAAAGCTTCTACACAAGAAACAAGCAACAAAATGAAAAAGGTGACCCGTGGAGTGGTAGAAAATATTTGCAAAATAAGTGTCTGATAGGGGGTCAATATCTAAAGTATGTAAATAATGCATACAACAATGCATAATGCATACATACAATATCTAAAATATGTAAATAATGCATACAATAATGAAAAACAACAAACAATCTGGTTTAAAAAATGGGCAGAGGAACTGAAGAGACATTTATCCAAAGAAGACATATAATTGTCCAACAGGTACATGAAAAGATGCTCAACATCTCTCATCATCAGGAAAATGCACATCAAAACCAAAATGAAGTATCACCTCACACCTGTTAGGATGGTCATCATCAAGAAGACAAGAGATAACAAGTGTTGACAAGGATGAGGAGAAGGGGAACTCTTGTGCACTATTGGTGGGAATGTACATTGGTACAGTCACTATGGAAAACTATGGAGGTTCCTCAAAAAGTTAGAACTAGAGCAACTATAGGATCCAGCAATCCCACTTCTGGGTGTATATCCAGAGGAAATGAAATAGGGACCTTTAAGAGATGTGTGTACTCCCATGTTCAGCATTATTCACAGTTGTCAAGATACGGAAACAAACTAAGTGCCCATCAATGGATAAATGGATAAAGAAGATGTGGTATGCATATGCATGCACATACTTGCATGCACGTGCACACAGTGCGTATTATTCAGCTATAAAAAAGAAGGAAATTCTGCCATTTGTGACAACATGGATGGACCATAGAGGCATTACGTCAAGTGAAATAAGTCAGACAGAAAAAGACAAATACTGTATGATTTCACTTATATGTGGAATCTAAAAAAATCAGAACTCATAGAAACAGTGGAATGGTGGTTGGCAGGGGCTGAGAGATGCGGGAAATGGGGAGGTGCTGGTTAAAGGATATAAACCTCCAGTTATAAGAGGAGTAAGTTCTGGGGATCTAATGTACAGCATGATGACCATAGTTAACAATACAGTATTAAATATTTGAAATTTGCTAAGAGAGTAAATCTTAAATATTCTCCCCACAAAAAAGAAATGGTGATTTTGTGAGCTGATGGAAATACTAACTAACCCTATTGTAATCATTTTGCAATATGTAAGTGTATAAAACCCACATGTTCTATACCTTAAACTTACACAGTGTTATGTGTCAATTTTATCTTAATAAACCTGAACTAAAATAACAATATGTTCACTTTTTGAATAATTTTTTAAAAGATTTTATTTATTTATTTATTTATTTGAGAGAGAGAGAGGGAGAGAGAGCATGAGAGGGGAGAGGGTCAGAGGGAGAAGCAGGCTCCCTGCCGAGCAGGGAGCCCAATGTGGGACTCCATCCCAGGACTCCGGGACCATGACCTAAGCCGAAAGCAGTCACTTAACCAACTGAGCCACCCAGGTACCCCACTTTTTGAATAATTTAGAAAACTGAAAAGTATTCTGAAAAGTATTAAAATGCATTGATATTGTTCTTGTAAATGTAAATCTATTGCAAACTGTAATTTCTACTTATAATTTAAAGACTAGATATCTTAAAATAAGACCTTGTTGATTAAAAATACATGACAAAATAAATAAATAAATAGATTAAGTATAAACACTAAAAAAATATTTAATGGGAAGAACTTTCCCTTGAGGTTTGTGATGATCACAGACGTACATTATTGTTTGATTTTTGCTACATCAATGTATAATCCTGGAGACTTCCTACACTTATTTTATGATAATCACCAAAAATTATCCTATACATGGAAGCTGGGGCAATCTATATGACATGATTTCTGAAGATAATTTATTAAACTCTTGCTTTGGGGATGGTGTGCTTTGTAAGGTTGGTTTTTGCCAAAACGGGAACCCAGTTCAAACTCTATTTTCATCCATAATCCCTTTTTCTTGAGATTTTGCATTGCCAGTTTTTACTGGAAAAAATACCCTTGGAAAACATTTTTTTCAGTTCCCTGGAGATGTACACATTCATGACAAGATGCGTTTTGGGAAAGCATAACTAAACCAGATTGCAGTGTTTTTCAAAAGCCTAGCCCACAGTTCTGTGAATTTTTTTCCCCTGAATCAGAGTCACCTGGAGCTGGTTAGAGAGCCCAGATAACTAGGTGTCAAACCAGCCTCCCTGGATCAGAATTGTTGGCCACGGGGCCAGGGACTGGGTGCTTTTTATAAGACCCCAAAGTGGTTATGCTACATAATATTATCAATCAATGTATAAATCATTCTTTTGTCTCACCCACTTGAAGATCCTCAAATCATCTAGCAAAGTCCTGCTTTCACAGTCCAATAGACATGTATCCTATATACGACAGTTTCAGACACCTCCCTATGCTTGGGGAAGACACCATTTGGGTGGATACAGTCTCAATCCACTTTATATATTTCCTCTTGCTTTTCTGAATCATTATGATTATAGTAATTTATAGTAATTTCAGCCTTGAGGCAGAAAAGCCAATCACGTTGAAGGTTTTGGCGTTGCTTCCAGAATGATGGATCAGTACCTGCAGCTGAGGAGACAAGAGGCTTATAAAACACCTGTGGAGACCACTTCACTTGGTTTCCTGTTTCCTCTGGCATCTTGGGTTGAGATCTGAAATGATGAGGGTCTGGCTTGTTTGGAGGGCTTTTCGTGCTTTTTGTGTTGATTCGTGGTTTTGAGGATGGTAAGGAAAAGGGAATTCTGGAGGGTGGCATTTCAGGTAGTGGGTATTCTTTCTTACATACTGTTGACTTTGGGGGGTGGCATTTTTCTTTTGGAGTCAGGAGAAAGCAGGAGGAACTGTCAGGTGTCTAGGAGATCCGGAGATTGCTCCGAACGGATTCTGCATATGTTTTAGTCCTGCTCTGCCATTTACCAGATATCAGAGCTTAAGTTTATTCATCCATAAGTGTGGATCAATAATAAAATTGACTTCATGCAGATATAATGAAAAACAGACACCTCCCCCAAACGACAAAGTTAGCAATCCATAAATAAAACTTACTGTGGAGTGCATTATGCTTTTGTTTATTCCAGTAGAAGTCTTTAGTTTCACATAGCAAGCTAGTATCAACTGGCTCAAGCATTTTCAAAATGAAAGCAGCTGATGAATTTTTCTAGGTCTGTACAACCAAGTATTGAAACTTATCTATCCCTGTTTTAGAGCTATATCAGTTATGCTTGGAAATATTTCAGAAGTGTATTTGATATCCAATTATAGATGAAATTTGTATTCTCTCTGGGAAACCTCTAAGGAATTGATAGTTCGTTTATAGACCCTCAAGAAGTAGCTCTTAGGATTTCCTTCACATTCAGATGAAGCAATAGACTTTAAGTAACTTCTCTAAGATCTCACAGTGGAACATACAGAAATAGAATCAAGCCATTTTCACTCTCGAGTTGAGCTTCAGGTTGACTACAAAGTTGAAAGTTTTCTAGGCTGTTATTTGGGGCCAGATATGGGGTCTAATATTTTCCATTTTTTTTCTTTCATCAGTGTCTGTAATCTGTAACCAGTGCTGGCTTCAGTTCAGAATTAAACAAAAGCCTTATCTGTATTACCAGGAACCCCAGTATTATGAAATCTATTTGGGAACTGGCTGTCCGGTAACTGGAGGGATATGGGATTTCTTTGAGTTCCTTTACCCTCTCTCTTCTTGTGGACTCAGAGTTGAAGTAAGAGCAGTTATTGTTTCAACTAACAATACGTTCTTTGTGACTGTGCTATTAAAACTAATTGTAAATTGATTTTATAGCTCATGTAATATTGACTACTCTCTATCTTAAGTTTTGTGATAATTTCACAGTAGAAAAGATATCAGGTAAATGGGGGACTTTAAACACCATGCATTCTCTTTTTTTCCCCAGTTTTATTGAGCTATCATTGACCTATAACATTGTGTAAGTTTGAGGTGTCCACTGTGAGGATCTGGTATGTGTATATATTGTGAAATGATTACCATGGTAGAGTTGGTTAACACCTCCATCAACTCACAAAATTACCATTTCTTTTTTTGTGGTGAGAATATTTAAGATTTATGTTCTCAGCAACTTTCAGTATGTAATACGGTATTGTTAACTGTAGTCACCATGCTCTATGTTAGAGCCTTGGAATGTATTCATCTTCTACCTGGCAGTTTGTATCATTTGGACCCTTTGATCAATGCCTTCTGAATTTTCCCACTCCCTAACCCCTGGCAACCACTATTCTGTTCTCTGTCTCTAGGAGTTTGTCTGTTTGGCTTTTTTAGATTCCACATATAAGTGAGGTCATACGGTATTTGCCTTTTGCTGGTTTATTTCACATGGCATAATGCCTTTAAGGGCCACCCATATTGCAAATAGTGTGCTTTCCTGTTCTATGGCTGAATAATGTTCCACTGTATGTATGTACCACATTTTCTTTCTCCATTCACCTGTCCAGGGGCACTTAGGTTGTTTCCATATCTTGGCTAATGTGAATAACGCTGTAGTGAACACAACGTGCATTTAAAAAAAATTCTGCTAATACATCTCTCTTGTCTGTGACAAAATTTAACTTGAGGGCAACGTTTGGTTTTGTTGCCTTTGCTGTGCAAAAGCTTTTTATCTTGATGAAGTCCCAATAGTTCATTTTTGCCCTTGCTTCCCTTGCCTTTGGTGATGTTTCTAAGAAGAAGTTGCCGCGGCTGAGGTCGAAGAGGTTGCTGCCTGTGTTCTCCTCTAGGATTTTGATGGATTCCTGTCTCACATTGAAGTAGTTCATCCATTTTGAGTCTATTTTTGTGTGTGGTATAAGAAAATGGTCCAGTTTCATTCTTCTGCATGTGGCTGTCCAGTTTTCTCAACACCATTTGTTGAAGAGACTGTCTTTTTTCCATTGGACATTCTTTCCTGCTTTGTCAAAGATTATTTGACCATGGAGTTGAGGGTCCATTTCTGGGCTCTCTATTCTGTTCCATTGACCTATGTGTCTGTTTTTGTGCCAGTACCATACTGTCTTGATGATGACAGCTTTGTAATAGAGCTTGAAGTCTGGAATTGTGATGCCGCCAGCTTTGCTTTTCTTTTTCAACATTCCTCTGGCTATTTGGGGTCTTTTCTGGTTCCATACAAATTTTAGGATTATTTGTTCCATTTCTTTGAAAGTAGTGGATGGTATTTTGATAGGGATTGCATTAAATGTGTAGATTGCTCTAGGTAGCATTGACATCTTCACAATATTTGTTCTTCCAATCCATGAACATGCAACGTTTTTCCATTTCTTTGTGTCTTCCTCAATTTCTTTCATGAGTATTTTATAGTTTTCTGAGTACGGATTCTTTGCCTCTTTGGTTAGATTTATTCCTAGGTATCTTATGGTTTGGGGGGGGGGCAATTGTAAATGGGATCAACTCCTTAATTCCTTTCTTCTGTCTTGGTGGTGGTGTATAGAAATGCCACTGATTTCTGTGCATTGATTTTATATTCTGCCACTTTACTGAATTCCTATATGAGTTCTAGCAGTTTTGGGATGGAGTCTTTTGGGTTTTCCACATAAAGTATCATATCATCTGCAAAGAGTGAGGGTGTCACTTCTTCTTTGCTGATTCAGATGCTTTTTATTTCTTTTTGTTGTCTGATTGCTGAGGCTAGGACTTCTAATATTATGTTGAATAGCAGTGGTGATAGCGGACATCCCTGCCGTGTTCCTGACTTTAGGGGAAAAGCTCTCAGTTTTTCCCCATTGAGTATGATATTCTCTGTGGGTTTTTCATTGATGACTTTTATGATATTGAGATATGTACCCTCTATCCCTACACTGAAGAGTTTTAATCAAGAAAGAATGCTGTACTTTGTCAAATGCTTTTTCTGCATCTATTGAGAGTATCATATGGTTCTTGTTCTTTCTTTTATTACTGTATTGTATCACATTGATTTTATGGATGTTGAACCAACCTTGCAGCCCAGGAATAAATCCCACTTGGTCGTGGTGAATAATCCTTTTAATGTACTACTATTTTGGTGAGAATTTTTGCATCCATGTTCATCAGGGATATTGGTCTGTAGTTCTTCTTTTTGATGGGGTCTTTGTCTGGTTTTTGGATCAAGGTAATGCTGGCCTTATAAAATGAGTTTGGAAGTTTTCCTTCCATTTCTACTTTTTGGAAGAGTTTCAGAAGAATAGGTATTAATTCTTCTTGAAATGTTTGGTAGAATTGCCCTGGGAAGCCATCTGGTCCTGGGCTCTTGTTTGTTGGGAGATTTTTGATGACTGCTTCAATTTCCTTAGTGGTTATGGGTCTATTCAGGTTTTCTATTTCTTCCTGGTTCAGTTTTGGTAGTTGATACATCTCTAGGAATGCATCCATTTCTTCCAGGTTATCTAATTTGCTGGCATAGAGTTGCTCATAATATGTTCTTGTCATTGTTTGTATTTCTTTGGTGTTGGTTGTGATCTCTCTTCTGCCCCTCTCTTTCTTCTTCTGGGATCCCAATTATTCTAATGTTGTTTTGCTTTATGGTATCACTTATCTCTCGAATTCTCCACTTGTGATCCAGTAGTTGTTTATCTCTCTTTTTCTCAGCTTTTTTATTCTCCATCATTTGGTCTTCTATATCGCTAATTCTCTCTTCTTCCTCATTTATCCTAGCAGTTAGAGCCTCCATTTTTGATTGTACCTCATTAATAGCCTTTTTGATTTTGACTTGGTTAGATTTTAGTTCTTTTATTTCTCCAGAAAGGGATTCCCTAGTATCTCCTATGCTTTTTTCAAGCCCAGCTAGTATCTTTAAAATCATCATTCTGAACTCTAGTTCCAACATCTTACTAATGTCTGTATTGATTAGGTCCCTGGCAGTCGGTACTGCCTCTTGTTCTTTTTTTTTTTTTTTCTTTAAGGTGAGTTTTTCTGTCTTGTCATTTTGTCCAGAGGAGAATAGATGAGTGAGAGAACAAAATGCTAACAGGGTAACAACGACCCCAGAAAAATATACACTAAACAAATCAGAGGAGACCCAAAACCACGGGGGAAAGAAAGGGAAAAAAACAAAAAAAGAATATGAGCAGGCTGGTGAATAGAACAGAGCCACACACTAGATTCTCCAAACCCAGAAGATTCCTGCGGTGCACTCTGCTCCTCCCGGGGGAGGAAGGGGAGTCTCCTTGGATCTGCCACTTGTTGGGTCCCTGCTGAAAGAGCAGTGGCCAGACTGTCCCTCAGATCATGGTTTATGGCAACCCCGAGCTGAGGGCCCACTCCTCGGCTCCGTCTCTGCAGCCGGCTTCCCTGCTCTGATACCTGGGAGCTCTGCCGCACTCAGGCATCCCTGGTCTTTCTGTGACCCTGAGGGTCCTGAGACCACACTGTCCCAGCGAGTGTTCCACCCCCCGCCTAGCCACTGGAGTGACGTCCCTCAGTGGAGCAGACTTGTAAAAGTTCCGATTTTGTGCTGTGCTCCTCTATCACTTGCCAGTAGCTGGATGATGGAGGCTCCCTCCCCTTGTGGTCTATCTTCCCAAATATCACCTCTGATTCACTTCTCTGCATGTCCCAGCTTCCAGAAAATGGTTGCTTTTCTGTTCATAGAATTGCTGCTGTCATATATCTTGTTTTAAAATAATAGCCAACTTTGGCTCAGCACATATGGCCCTAGGGCCAAATCCAGCCATCTTCCCTATGCTTGTAAATGGTGTTAATAGAATAAGCGCATTCCTTTGGGTATCATCTCTGACTGCTTTCCTGCTCCAGTGGCAGAATGAGAGTCTATATAACAGACCCTATGGTTTTCAACGATTCAAATATTTATTCTTTAGCCCATTTCAGATAAAGGTTGCCACCTCCTGTTTGATGTTGTCCCCTGCTCTGAATGTGCCAAATATTTAAAGGTCCCACCCAGAGTAACTTGCATAGATTGTCCTACAATCTAGGTCTGCCTAAATCAGACCCTTACTTGTAAACAGGTGTGGTGACTCAAAATTGTGCAGAGTCAGCTGCCAAGCCAATAGAATGTCAAGAGCCATTCATGGGGTCTTTTCTAAAAACAGACATTTTGTCACTTAGCTCTGTTGTTCTGCTTTATATATTCCACTTATATCTACTTTATATATTGTAAAAATGGTGATTCCTATGTTTTTGGATTCCTAAATTGTTTGTAGCCCTCAGACATAGTAAAAATAACAAGTTTTATACTCTTTATCTCATTAGGAGCGCCCATGGGGTACACTCCTCGAAAGTTCAATCACTTATGTGCTGGCAAATTTAAATATGACTGGTTACCTCCCGATATCCTGCTATATTCAAACATAAGTGAAATAGACCCCTAGGATTAAGGTTACCTAACATCTCTGGCTGCCAGGTGTTCTGCTATTGGACAGTATGCTGAGGTTGAGCTTTGGGTCCACTTTGATCAATAGTGTTCTGTTTAGCCATGTGAGTAGGTCTATCAAAAAAAAAAAATGCAGTCCTTTCTTTCCATTATTTTCTCAATGAGTAGACAAGGCTCACTTGGTTAAGGTTTAGTTGGTAGCTGAAGGTATTTTTGAGCCAGAAGTCAGTTTTCTTGTTCCAGATCCTGTGTTCTCAACCCTGTTGGAAGTTCCCTCTATAAATATCAAGAGATGTTGGTAATTGTTAGATGAATCGGTCCACTAATATAAATGTGAATGGATCATGATTCATAATTGCTCATCAAAGTCAGCTGACAGGAAAACAAATGGTTCTGAGTTTTATATGCCACACAGTTCAGTGTTGTCTGCTGCTTATCCCTTTAGCCAAGACTCTGTAAGAGTTGAAGAACAGAGTTATGAAAGAGAATATGCAGGAGGATTTTTGTTGGTAAATTTCCCTTCTTTGACTTAGGTGTTCCTTTTCTGTACCTACCATCCCCAGCCGGCCCTGTCATAACACTATTAAAGGTGCTATGAGGTCCTTATATGAACCATACTATTTGTCTGCAGACTATGGGGTCAGAGCTGGGGATGACCCAAGAGATTAAAAATCAGAGTATTTCTCCCAAATTTTCAAACTAGGACTGTGTCAGTCTCTGGTGATGTACTCTGATATAAAAAACAGGACTTGCTGGAGGCCCGTATTCTCTTCTTATTTGTGAGAATTCCCCTCTGCAGAGAGAGAATGGAGCAGAGGAGCTTTCTGAGCTCTACAGAGACACAGGGATTAAATAGCTGTATTTATTTCCTGATCACTGCTTTCTGCTGTGCTATGAACAATCTCCTTTCTCCATTCCTTAACAACCTCTTTGGTCCTTCTCCTATGTGAAAACATAATTAAGTCCAGTGGGCATTTTAAATTTTATATGAAAGTCAGTGTTTCTGTACTTCTAACCCTGTGCACAAAGGATCTGGAGTAGGAGAGGGCTCAGTAGGATCTATAGATCTAGATTTCTCCCCTGATTCTCCTACTGACATGCTGTGTTCAGTTACAATGGGGGTTGAAGGAGGGTGAGGGGCACATGCGTCTGAGTTACATGGTATAATTGTGGTCCATTTTTAGTAACAGGCTAGGTGATTATGCCCTATACTCTGAAATCCAAGTACGTTTAAAATTATGAATGAATGATTCTTTGGGTGGACCCTGTAAGGGAAGGTCATCCCAACTGCAGAATTCCAGATGGAAGACTCTATATGAGGCTTTACTTATTACACACAACTGTCACCCAGCCCTGCTCCCTGCCCTTTCTATTCTCCATCTTGATTGTTCATTCTAGTATCTTTGTTTTGGGGAGGGTCCTTCTCCAGTTGGTAAGTATTCTAGGGTGGTATCCTGGATAAATATTTAGAAGCCTACTTGTGGGAAAACCACCTAGCATGGTCAAGTGGGGTGCTCTTCCACCCTATCCCACTTGTCTATTTTCTACTTTTGTGCATCTCTCCTGTGCTAGTCCCGCATAAGCACAAAACCATTTGGGAGTAAGAGGTCAGTCTACTGTAGGCGCCCTCAGCATTTGAAGAGCTGGTTTAAAACACTCTTACTTGGCTTCATAAAGGGCAGGAGAATGTTCATGCCCACTTCATCCTTCTATCATAAGCCAACAACTCAAAATGGCATGTCTCTAGTCATCCTCTGTAGATGTGTGGTTGGCAGGACTGGAGAGAACAGAGCCTCAGCCACTTACTAAGAGTTTCTGGTATTTGACACTTCTATGAAATCACCTTAGGGCCCCAAGAGCAAATTCTGGGCTAATGAGTTTTATTGAATCTTCCTTTTAAGAATGTTTTTCTTCTGTGAAGTACAAATTTCCATTTTTGTCTAAGGTACTTGATTTGGCATTCTGTCCTTTACAACCCAGATTTGTCTAATGTAGTTTTTTTTCCCTACACCACAATCTCTTCTTCACTCCCCCAAAACGGATATATGCCAGCCTGAAATCTATGTATTTCTCTTTTCTCTTTTTAGAAAGACTGTATTCACTTTTGTGCAAAAAGAGAAAAAGAATAACAGTAGTAAACATAGGGCAACAGCCCAAGGGCCAGTGGGACAGGAAAAGTCAACATCACCTCAAATGGAAAATGTGGGGACTCATCCACAAGTATCTTTTGGGCAAGTATTTTGACTTTGTACTACACACGTTTTCCCATACACTCATGAAAAAAGGCAAGTGTTTAGTGAAGTGTTGACATATACCACACATAGTGCCCTATGTGGCCACATAATTTGAGTTCAGGATCATCATAGCCATGAACTCTTATGGTGATTAGGAGTTATACCTGGCCTGAGCATTTCTCATTATTCTTTCAGGTAAAGCAGTGTTTTTGGAATTGTAACCTCAAGAGCTATTTTATAATTTTTTCCCATCAATTTTATTGATCTCAATTCAGCCAGAGAAAAATCTTCGACTATAACCTACATATGGATGGGACTGGAAATTTCCATGAAGGTGGTAATTCATATGTATGCTCTCACATCAGCTTTTTGTTCTAGAAGAACTAAATGCCTACAAGAGGAAACACTTCTTAATTAAGCCACAAAAGTGGCCTATATATGGCCTTTGGGCTTCTGCATTGTAGAAGGGAAAGCTCTTTTATTTTTTTCTACATATCAGCGGACCTATTTATCAAAACTTGAGAGATTGTAAAGTTTATAAACACTTATTAATTATATATATAATGTCATATGTCTGCTCTACTTAATCATTAAAATATTGTAGTGGGTTCTGTGATTTAAAATTGATGCCTTTCCCCCTCATGTTCCTGCCTTGCTGAGCCTCAGTGACTTTTTAGCTATGAATAGTTTCCCTTCAGTGCAACTATACTACTATGCTTTCTTCCTTCCCCTCCCCCTTCATTGCAGGTATAGTTTTCCCCCTTTTGACAACATGAATTTTATCGTTCCCTCTTAAGGGCAGGAATTAACCTATAAATTCTGGATGGTGAGGCAACCTTGCTGACCTTGGCATGATGACTGTCTGAGGAGTGCACTGCCTAGTGGAAGCTGGACTGGTGCCTGTGGATATCTTTTACCAATTCATAAATGATATTTTTAAATGAAGAACTTGCTCCAATGTCTATATTAATGGATTCTTTGGGTAGGGGGAAAAGGAGCTTCTCTAGATTTTAAATTTGTAATAAAGGCATTCTATTTTATTTTTTAAAAGATTTTATTTAT
The DNA here is from genome assembly GCF_964656455.1 of Halichoerus grypus. NCBI lineage: Eukaryota > Metazoa > Chordata > Mammalia > Carnivora > Phocidae > Halichoerus > Halichoerus grypus. The sequence continues at coordinate 11,059,180 of NC_135722.1, read as the reverse complement.
TTGAGAGAGAGAAAGAAAGGGAGAGAGAGAGCATGAGCAGAGGGAAGGGCAGAGGGAGAAGCAGGCTCCCCGCTGAGCAGGGAGCCCGATGTGGGGCTCCATCCCAGGACTCTGGTATCATGACCTGAGCCGAAGGCAGATGCTTAACCGACTGAGCCCCTGTAATAAAGGCATTTTAAAAAGAAAAAGTCTTACAATTATTATGCTTTTTTTCAAAAAAAAAAAAAAAAGTTCAGAGTCACAAGGAATCACAGACCACTATGCAACTAATCTAGTTCTCATCCCCATACCACTGCTTCTAGTGGTAGGTAAGAAATAAGATGAAATTGGGGGGGGGGGGTGTCAGAGCAGTGGTGTGCTGATGTCTTTTTATTTATTTTTTATTTTTTTTAAGGTTTTATTTATTTGACAGCACAAGCAGGGAGAGAGGCAGGGAGAAGGAGAGGGAGAAGCAGGCTCCCTGCTGAGCAAGAACTCGACGTGGGACTCTATCCCAGGACACTGGGATCATGACCTGAGCCTAAGGCAGATGCTTAACTGACTGAGCCACCCAGGGCTGCTCTGGTGTCTTTTCTTATGAGGCCATACTCCCATCACAAGGATCCTACTACTCCCATCACGAGGATCCCACTACTCCCATCACGAGGATCCCACTCTGACCTCATTTAAACCTAATTGACTCCCAAAGGCCCCATCTCCAAATGCTATCTCATTGAAGGTTAGGGCATCAACATATGAATTTGGGTGGGGTGAGGGACACAATTCAGTCCAAAGAACCAATCCATCTCAGAAAGGAGATTCCCACTTCATAGAGTTTCCATGATGCAAGAGACTTGGCTAAGAGACCAACAAAAATTTAGATAAATGTGTAGTGGCTCCTCTTTCTCATAAGAAAAATCAAGAGGAAGATGAAGTCCCTAAACATGTCTCAAATGCCGCTGCTTCTTGGGTGGTGCAGTAAGTAAATATGCTCCCCCAATACTACCCTGCTCTATCACCCTGTCCCCATTTCCCTTTCCTTTCTACTTGTCTTACCTTCCAAGTAAAACACTGGGGCACTTTACTGACACAATATGGAATAACCTTATACTTGAATGTAAGAACATGATTTTTATCTCAATAAATAATTTTTATGTATCTTCTCTGGAGAGTGAAGGAAAACATCAGCTATTTTGTCTAAATTTCAGGATAATTTGTTTTAGCTGTTTGAATTCTTATACTTCCTCAGGTCAAGGATTCTCTGATACATGTGAGGTGTGTGTCCTCTATCTCAATTATTTCAACCCAGGTCTTTTTTAGACTTATATTAGTAAAATTTTAGAAAACCAAGAATAAAGAGAAATCTTACAAAATAGCTTTAGAAATAAAATAGATTTTCTACAAAGAAAGCTGTTGTGTGGGGCAATATTGGAATGCAATACCTATTGCTCAGTCTCTCCTACAGGTACGGAAAAAACCCAAAGAACAATGTTCAAATCACACAGTGTATATAATCAACTTAATATTTACAGCAAAAAGCAAGGGTCGAGGTCAAAACAGCCCTTATAGTGGATCCTGCATTCCTTTCTCCAAGCGTTCTGAGGTGTATTCCTTTCTCAAGGTGTCCCATCTTTGACATGAGTGAGTTGACTTTTGGGAAGGCATTTTGCTCCTGGGATTGTTAGAGTCCAGCTACAGAGATGGGTCCAGATTAGTAAGGTTGGAATACTTTTGGTACCAGAAACATACATGGTTAGAGAAATGTCTGTGGTATTTAGTGGCGTAGCAATTGGATGTATACTTGTGGGACTGAACAGTAGGTGATATATCTAATAGTTTGTCAAATTTGGGGCAGTGGCAACTTCCCAAGACTGGCATATTAGTGACTTCAGCAAGGCAAGAGTCACATGGGCTACCCTTCAGGAGAGAGAGAAGACAGGTTGGATCCCTTCCCCCTCTCATTCCTGTAGCCATGCTCTCAGGCCCAAAGGAGGTCATGTCCTATCAGTTGAGGGAATTCCTCCCCACTGACTGAGACAGGTAGTTTATCCTGCACCACAGGCAAGGATAGTGCCCTTGATCCCACACCCAGAGTGGTGAGTTTTCCGGCTTGGATACTCTTGTGGTTTAATAAAAATTTCTATTTAATATACTGATATCCAGATTATGGGAATACAAAGACAAAGTGGCAGGGCTACATTAAGAAAATGTTGAACTTCAGACCTTCAACTGATGGCCATTATTTTTGAGGTCCTTGTAGGCAAAAACCCATGATCTGTACCAGGGAGGTAAATGGAGAAGGAGGGTAGTGTCTCCCTGCCCACTGCTGTTTAATAGGCATCCTGATCTGCCACTTATTTGATTTTTCAGGAAAGGATGAAAAGAGATGCCTTGTGGGCAACTCCCACCCTTGGAGACTGATGTGTAAATAATTGTCAAGAGTGGTTTATAATCAAAGGAAGGAGATGAATACCCTGGTCAAACATGTAGTGCAAATGAATACTACCCTTTTTGGGAATTGCTGTGTCAAGACCCCACACTACTCCCCTGAGATGTGTAGTATAGGCTGGGTTATCTTGTCTCTTCCTCATCAGCCACTTAAGCCTATTTTTATACTGTCACTTAAAATGCTCAACCATCCCTGCGCCCTAGGAGTCATATGGAACCTGGAGAGTCCATCAGATGCTCCATTACTGGGCCCATTGATGTATAGCTTGGACTGCAAATTTGGGGCCATTATCAGATGCAATATGCTTAGGTAACATAAATAGCAAACAAATGTGGCCTCACAGGGCCTGGATAGTGTGGCCCAACTCAGTGGAATGCATGGGGATGGTTAGGCCAAACCTGGAGAAAATGTCAGTGTAGTCAGGATCCAGCCGAATGCTCTGGGCAGGACTAGAGGCCCAGCAGGATCTATTTGTTATGAACATCCTGGCCTTTGGCTGGAGGCATTTGTCCCTGCACAGTACTTTTTTTTTTTAATTTAATTTTATTATGTTATGTTAATCACCATACGTTACATCATTAGTTTTTGATGTAGGTTCCATGATTCATTGTTTGCATATAACACCCAGTGCTCCATTCAATACATGCCCTCTTTAATACCCATCACTGCTAACCCATCCCTCTAGAACCCTCAGTTTGTTTCTCCCAGAGTCCATAGTCTCTCATGGTTTGTCTCCCTCTCCGATTCCCCCCACCTTCATTTTTCCTTTTCTACTATCTTCTTCTTTTTTTTAAAAATTTTTTTATTGTTATGTTAATCCCCATACATTACATCATTAGTTTTAGATACAGTGTTCCATGATTCATTGTTTGTGCATAACACCCAGTGCACCATGCAGAACGCCTACACAGTATTTTTAGCTTTGGTTGGAGTCTGGCAGGCAGACTGCTTTTCCATGCCCATTTGGCATCTTTCATGACAGTGGCCGTCCATGCATGTAGTTCCAGTCCAAGATGGTGACTGAATTTTCATTAGCCATCCTCTTGTGGATCCAGGAGGCACTTGGTTGCACATCTGCTTACTCTGTGATAGAGGATAATTCAGTCTCTGCATTTAGCTGACAAGCACAGACTACTTATTGGTCGTGTTCCCCTTTGTTAATGTAGAGGCCTTTTGGTGAGCATCCACATGGGAAACAAAAAACTTATTAGCAACAGTGTCCATTTTTATCCGACTACCTTATCCCCACGGGAGGGCTTCTTTTATATGCAGTCCGAGTCTTGCTACTGGCCTGACCAAACAACCAAGCCTTTAGCCACAACCCAATAGTCAGTGAAAATACAGCATGGCTCATTGGCTAGGGTGGCTCTGATAGCCATCCATATTGCAGGAATTTCTGCCCATTGTGCCACGTGTTCTTTACCATAGTAGGTAAGGGAGAGGTCCCTTTCAGGTTGGAACGTAGCCTCTCCCCAGTCCATCCTTGTGCAAGGTAACTGGGAGGAGCCATCAGTGAACCAGGCCTGTGCATCATCTAGGAGGTCCTCTATCTGGGTCCTCATTAGGCCAGTAGAGTCAATGGCCCCAAGGGTGATATGTCTGGGAGATAGGCACTCCTGAGATATTTTCATGGAGTTGCAAGACCCTATGTTGGCCGTATTTCACCTTCTCCTGTATGTATCATTTCTGTTTCACTATAGAGGATTTCTGAGCCACACCAGCCTGGTAACTTGGGGCCTCTGTTCAGATCCACAACATGATTGGGATTTCTGGTCCTAAGACTATTTTACAGCCATGGGTCATGTGCTCGGTGTCTACCAAGACCCTAATACAGGCTAATATATTTCTACTAAACATTTAAGAAGAAAATAATTCAATCTTAAATAAATTATTTGAGAGAATTGATAAACTGGTAATAATTTCTACCTCATTTTATGAAACTAAAATAATCTTGATAACAAAACCTGACAAAGATAATAAAAAGAGAAAATAATAGGTCATCACTCTTGCTGATATTACATAGGTATAACAATTCTAAAAAAAGTTAGAAAAACCAAGTCCAGAAACACACAAATAAAGATAATACATGATGGCTAATTGGGTTTGCATCAATAATGAAATCTAGACTTGATAGTAGAGAAAATTATCCATGTATTTTACCACAATACCAGATTAATGGATGATATAGTCATCTCAATAGATGTAGTAAAAACATTTGGTAAAATTAATCAACTATAGGTGATGAAGGAGCAAAATATTGATATAAAGAAACTGATTAAATTTATTAATTTGATTAAATTTGATTAAGTTTATCAAATTCAAGACCTTTAATTAATAAATTTAAGACCTTTAATTTGATAAAATTTAACTCAAATATCCTACATCAAATATCACATTTTGTAATGAAATGTGATAACTTGTCCTCTGAGATCAAGAATCAGGTGAAGGTACCTGCTACGACCACATTTGTCAGCTCTGTGTTGGAGATTCTGGGTAGAGTACATGGCAGCATTAAGGAGTCAAAGATAAAACAGCTATCAAGAAAAAAGAAAACTGTCATTGTTCACAGGTGAAGAGTTGCTTATGTAGAAAATACCAAGACTGTAGACAAATTATTACAGTTAATATATTAAGAGCAACTAAAATTTAATATGCCAGCACCAGTAAGAAAAATAATATAATTACAATAGCATGAAAATATCAAATACCCGTGAATAAACCTGAAAAAAGTATGCAAGGACTCCAAAGAGAAAATCATAAAACTTTCTGCTTAGACCTAAAAAGACCTAAAAAAATAAATATTATGTTCATGAACTGAAGACTCATGGATTATAGATTCATTCCAATACTAATCCAATCAGATTTTTTTTTTAAGTAGGCTCCACACCCAGCATGGAGCCCAACCCGGGGCTTGAACTCACAACCCCAAGATCAAGACCTGAGTTGAGATCAAGAGTCAGACACCTAACCGACTGAGCTGCCCTGGCACCCCCAAATCAGATTTTCTTTTTTAAACTTAAACTTGGAAAGCAGTTTTTTTAAATTAGGGAATGGCAGATGAAAAAGTTCTAGAGGGACGCCTGGGTGGCTCAGTCATTCAGTGTCTGCCTTCGGCTCAGGTCATGGTCCCAGGCTCCTGGGATCGAGCCCCGCATCGGGCTCCCTGCTCAGCGGGAAGCCTGCTTCTCCCTCTCCCACTCCCCCTGCTTGTGTTCCCTCTCTCGCTGTGTCTCTCTCTGTCAAATAAATAAATAAAATCTTTAAAAAAAAAAAGTTCTAGAGATTTACTGTAAAACATTGTGCTTATAGTTAACCATCCTGTACTGTACATTTAAAAACTTGTTAGAAAGGTGATGAGCACCTGAACTGATGAATCATTGACCACTATATCAAAAAGCAATAATATACCATACCTTGGCTAATTGAATTTAAATAAATAAAAAAAAGTGAAAATAAAATAAAAGATGGAAAAAATAAAGAAGTGCAAACTTCAAGAAATTACGGGCTGGCAATTGATCAAATACAGTCAAAGCACTCTCAGAGTATATGTAAAAGGACTTACAATACCAAATATCAAGATAAACCATAAATTGATTATCATTAAGATAGTGTGATATTGGTGTAGGAATAGGCAAGGAATCCAACTCAAAACTATAGAACACTGCTGAGAGAAATTAAAGACCAAATAAATGTAAAGACATCCTGTGTTCATGGATTGGAAAATTTATATTATTAAGATACAGTACTCCCCCACAAAGCAATCTACAGATTGAATACAATCCCTATTAAGATCTCAGCGGCATTTTTTTTTTAACAGAAATGGAAAAACTGATCCTAAAACTCATATGGAAATCCAAAATAGCCAAAATGATCCTGAAAAAGGATAAAATTGGATGATTCACATGTCCCAGTTTCAAAACATACTACAAAGGTATAGTGATCAAAACTATGTTACTGGCATAAGGATAAATATAGACTAATGGAATAAAATTGAGAATCCAAAAATAAAATCATTACATCTATGATCAATTGATTTGCAGCAAGGATGCCAAGATCACTAAATGGACAAAGAATAATCTCTTGACAAATGGTGCTGGGCAGCTGGATATCTATATGCATAAGAATGAAGCTAGAATCCTACTGCTCACCATATACAAAAGTTAATTCAAAAGGTAGCAAAGACCTAAATGTGAGAGCTAAAAATATAAAATTCTTAAAACATAGTGGTAAATTTTCATAACCTTGGATATGACAATGACTTTCTATTTTAGTCTGTTAATTGGTATTGGAAATGAGATTGTTTTCTTGATTTCCTTTCCAGATGGTTTGTTAGTGTATAGAAATGCCACTGATTTTTGTATGTTGGTTTTGTATTATGCCATTTTATTAAATTATTCCTGGTGTGTCCATAGAGTAGGTTTAAGTGCCAGCCTCATCCATTGCTAGGTGTAAAAGACCTTGGTAAAACTGTTAACCAAATTACTTAATTGTATGGATTAGGAAATTGGAGCCTGAAGAGAGTAAACAGTCAAACAGCTCAATATTGTTAAAACAAGGACAAAATTTTGAAGCTCCTGACTCAGGTGTTCCTTCTGTCCACCATATCATTCTGTCTGGACTGGGCTCATTGAGTATGAGGCTGTGGATTTCATGCAAAGAAGTTTGGCTTACGATTACAGTGAGGGGCGTATAAATGCAATGAGATGTCCTGAAGCTTTTTGAGGAGAGTATCACAATCAGATCTTTGCTAGTGGAAAGAACTGGCACTGGAGTATATGATGGGATGAATGGGGATAGGCTAAGACTAGAAAAGCAGGCAGGAAGTTACCACAGTGGTCCACATGGGAAAAAAATGCTTCCAACTAGGACAATGACAAGAGTTGTACACATTTAGCACCATTTTTTGAGTGCATACAATGTGCCAGATATTGAGTATAATCTTACATAATCCTCACACCACCCTCAGAGCTGTTATTGTCACCATGTTACGGATGAAGAACTCAGAGTTTGGAGTTAAGTAACCAGTCTAAGATTATAGAGCTAGTAAGGGGCGCACTCAGCATTTAAACCCAATTTGATGCTCTTATCCATTCATTGTGCAGTTGCTTCTCAAACTTTAAAATGCATGCACATCACTTGGGGATATTGTTAAAATTCAGGTTCTTTTTTCCCCAAGTTTTAAAAGAGAAGGATTTTTTCAGCTACATTGAAGTATAATTCACAAATAGGAATTGCATATTTAATCTGCTGTGAGGCTCTCATGCCCAAATATAATTTAAGCAATAGACACCCTAAAATAAATTCCTGTTGATTTTGAGGTACTTAAAATTCAGTAAAAATATTTTGTAGAAAGGACTTAGTCTTGAGGTTTTTGATGATGACAGGTGTACTCTTTTGCTTGTCCTTTGTTATATTGATTCATAATCCTGGAGATTCCTATAGCTAAATTTGACAATGCTCACCAGCAATTATCCTGCCTTTAGAAGCTGAGGCAATCCATGTGACATACTATATAATTTCTAATGGTAATTTATTAAGCATTTACTTTTGAAATGGAGCTTTTTAAAGGTTGGCTTTTGCCAAAATATGGAACCAGGTCACATTGTTATCCGTATCCACAACCCCTTTGTCTCAAGATTTTGCACTGGGTTTAGTTGGACAAAAATGCTCTCTGAGCACCTTTCTTCAGCACCCTAAGGATGTACATTCATAATAAGATGCCTTTTGTAGGGCAAAATTAGAAAGCAATGTTTTTCCAAACTTAGACCATGATTGTGTGAGTTTGTCAGAATCTCCTCGAGCTGGTTACAAGTACAGATGAGCACTTCTTGTCCCAGTTTTACTGGGTCTGAATCAGGGAAACTGCCTTCTTTTCATGAGAATCCAGAGTAAATATAAAATGCAATATTTTCAATAAATTCATAAGGGATTTTTCTGTATCACCCACTAGGATCCCTCAAAGCATCTTGCAAAGTCCTGCTTTAACAGTCCAATCGACACGTATCAACTATTAGGTGATACACAATTTCAGACACATCCATGTGTTTGGGGAAGACACAACTGGTGTGTGGGGGTATAGTCTAGAACCACTTCTCACATTCGCCCCTCTGATTTTCTTTCTTGCTTAGAATTATAAAAACTTTAGCTATAAGAAGGAAAAGCCAAAACTGTGCTGAGGGTATTTTCTAGAATGCTAGATCACCACCCACAGCTGAAGAGGCAAGAGATTTACAAAACACTTGAAGAGGCTCACCCCCTTGATTTCTTTTTCCTGTGGTACCTTGGTTTGAGATCTGAAGCAAGGAAGATTTCTGACATATTAGGAGGGCTCCTCATGCTTTTTGTGTTGATTAATAGTCTTAATGATTGTAAGAGAAACAGGGAATTTTGGAAGGTGATAATTTCAAGCAGTGGGGCTGCTTTTTTTTTTTAACATACTAATATAGCTGTTGACTTTGGGGGTTTGTCTTTTAATAACCTGGTATGAAAATCCATGCAGGGAAATCTCACTAAAATGGAGCTGGGAGCTTCACCAGGGGAAAGTCTCATGCCCTGCCACTCCTTGTCAATTGCAAATCCAACAGGAAGAGAGAGACCTTGCAACATTGCATTAATCACTTTAGCTACTATGAGTGTTACTATCCCAGCAGGGGGCAGAAAGATACTTCTCCTGCCCCAGCAATAGTCCTGCCAAGGAGACAGTCACAACTCAGCCAATAAAAACTCACTGTGCTTGGAACTCCCAGGTTACTCCAATGGACTTGTGTATAGCAGCCTTCCCAACTGCCCCTCTTCCTCTATAAAAGAGTGTTCCTCTCCTTTGTTCTCCAGACTTGCCTACAGTTTTGCATTCTTTCTTGTCCTGGATTGCAGTTCTCTGCTATTCCTGAATAAACCCATCTTTTGCTGGTAAAATAACTGGCAGTTTTATTTTTAAGGTTAACACTGGTGATCAATAACCTGCTAATACAATGAATGTCAGGTTCATTCTTCTTTATTCCACTGCATTTTCTGTTTATTCCATCCATCCTTGTCATGCCTCTGTGCTGCTCCCCCAGGCAGACTTTAAGCCAAAGGTGGGTGATGGCCTGGTGAGGGTGAAGAAAAGATCTGGAGACAGAGACTAAGAAGACAAAGGTTTATTGGGAGAACTTACATACAAGGTTCCAGGAGAGTGAATTGGATAAAGCATCTGCTGTTGGGATCTACGTAGCAACTTAGCCTAGCAACTCTTTGTAGGCTTTCCCCTCCCTGCATGGCCTCTATTCCAAGGAGGTCAAGTCCTGCCATCTGGACACTTCCTTACAAGGCAGACACTCTGCGTTGGCCACCCTGGGAGTCCCTGACCTTGAACGCTGAACATGTTCTTTTGCACATTCTGCTTGATGGAATATAGAGGGAAGACAGGATCTCTACATTCTCAAGATAGTGATTAACAGGGGCATTCAGGATGTGCTTGTACAAACCAGCCTTCCAGCATGTACTATACCATACAACCTCTGGTTAGGTAACTCAGCCTATTAATTCCCACTATGTTTCACAAACTTCTTGCTTGCTCATGTCTTATGAATTTTGACCACTTTCTGGTTTTCTTGCATTTATAGATAAACCGAATATTCTCAAATTTGCAGCAAACACACATTACAAAAGTTATTAAGTTGTATAAGAATTATCTGCAAACTTGGGTGCTAGAGCTGTATGGAATAACAATATTAAAATTCTGATAAAATTTTACTTTAATCATTTCCCTCCTATATTCAGGCTAACTAGAATTCATCTATGAAAGGCAAAAAAGGAGATTAAGAAAAATATATAATCTTAAACATTTTTAACCTTAGACATCCTCTAAACATGTGAGAAAGATCAACAAGAAAACAAAATAAGGATTACAATAAATAACGTATAGGTCCCCTCTAAAGAATTATTAAAATATATGCTCAAAAAAGGTAAATGCAAATAAGTGTTAAAGGTCAAGAATATCAGCAAAATTTATTCTTTGGCCTAAATTTCATACTGGAATATAAAATCTAGAAATAAAATCCCAAATTATCACAAAACATTGGAAAAATGTAGTAAATTCCCTGTAAGAGAATACAGATTGTGTATTAGTTTTTTGCTGCAGTTGTAACTAATTACCACAAACTTAGCACCTGAAGATGACACCCATCTATTATCCCACACTTTTTATGGTTGGAGTGTAGGCACCACATGGTTCACCTGGGTGCTCTGCTTGGAGTCTCACCAAGTTCAAATCAAGTTGTCAGCGGGGCTGTTTCTTCTGGAGGCTCTTGGAGAGGCCCTGTCTGCAGGCTAATCTAGGATGTCGGCAGCATTTGATTTCATGTAGTTGTGGGACTAAAGTCTGTTTCCTTTGCTGGCTGCTGGCTGGAGGTCACTAGAGACCTTGCATATTCCTTCCCTCGTGGACCCTTTCAAAGACAATGATGGCGGGTTGAATTCCTCACAGTCCCCAGATCTTACTGACATCCCCTTCTGAGGTGATATCTCTTTTGCTTCCAGCCAGAGAAAGTTCTCTGCTTAAGGGATTTATGTAGTTAGATTGGGTCACTCAGAAAATCCAGGTTAATCTCCCTATTTTAAAGTCCTTCATCTTAATTATCTCTGTAAATCCCTGACAGCAGTATGTCGGTTAATGTTTGATTGAATCAATTATAGAAAGATCTTTAGAATTCTGCCTATGCAGATACGAATTAACTCGATGATAGAAGAACATAGGACTCCCCATCTTGACAATTCACAGATGCCCAGAATAGATTTAAAAATAGCAGGCTTGAGACCGCTATACTAAGAAAGGCCTGCTTGCAAGGCTGGCGTCTGGGATTTTGATTTGGGGAGAGTTCCCGCCACTCTGATGACAGAGGCTCCTTGTGCCTAAACTATTTGTGCAAACTATATGTTCGACACTTGTTTTCCTTCAGAGAATATGAAATTTTGGTATGTGCTAGGCAGAGGATGCTTATGTGATTGGCCCCCGATGAACACCCTGAATGCTGAATCTATAATGACCTTCCTTGGTAGACAACATTTTGCATGTCGCCACAACTCACTGCAGGAAGAATTAAGCACATCTTGTGGGCCTCCACTGAGAGACAACCCTTGGAAGCTTGCACCTGGTGTCCTTTGGACTCTGCCCCATGCACCTTTCCTTTGCTCTGGATCCTTTTGCTATATTAAATCATAGTGTGATATGACTATGCTATGATATGACTATATGCTGAGTCCTCCTAGCAAATCATCAAAACTGGGGATGGTTTTGGAGACCCTGACGCAGAGGTAGTCTTGTAAACTTTAAAAAAAATAAAAATAAAATAAAACTTCCAAAGAATTAAATATATAGGAGCTTCCACCTTGCTAGAGAATTAACTGCATAGATAAAAGGAAATAAATCAATTAAATGGAACTCAGGTTAAAAAGAAAAAGAAACCAGATAAATAATAACAAATTAATATAGAGGAAATTAAAAATTCTTTTTTTTTGAGGTTTCGATGAATACTTTTTAAGTAAAATGTTGGCAGGTGTAGTCATGAGACAAAGTCTAAAGAGACAGAGAACTTAGAAGTCATCACATTTTTACTAGTAAAATGGTGTTGGAATAGGATATATTCAAGCAAGTTTTTCTAAGTGTAAACAAATGAAAATTCTCACATTTCATAAGCAATCCTAAAGTCTTAAAAAAAATAAAAAGGTGGCAGATAACCTTTTCAATTTGTAGTCACTGGCCACAATAGCAGATTCCAAAACTGTTGTCCCATGTATGAATATATATGTATAGAAAAATATTGCTTATGGAACAGATTCAGAAATGTATAGTATTGAAACACTGTGGTATTGAATCCAGCATCTTTGAAAATTATAATTCAGCATAATAATTCGAGAAGTCCTTTGGGAGTAACAAATGCAGCAAACCTTCAGTTTTTGTCTTTCAGCACTTTGAATATATCATCCCACTCTGTTCTGGTCTATAACGTTTCCTTGGGAAACTGTATGAAACCTGAACTCACTGTGCTTAAGTTTGAGGAGACCATATGTACTTTTGTACACTATTTACATTAGTGTGTGTGTGTGTGTTTTGAGAGAGAGTGCATGAGCTGGGGAGGGGAGGGGCAGAGGGAGGGAGAAAGAGAATCTTCGTTCTCAAGAACTAAGCTGGGTTCAATCCCACGACTTGAGCTGAAATTGAGAGTAGGATGCTCAACAGACTGAGCCACCCAGGCACCCCTACTTTGTTTTTATATGTATTTCTTGCACACTATTAACTCTGGCTAGACTGCTTACGTTTGTTTTCTCTTTTAATATTCACAATAAACTTACAAGGGAAATAGTATTATTACCTCCTTTTTACAGAGTATGAATGTGAGCCTTAGCTTGTTTAACTTTCCCAAATTTGCATAAACTGAGAGTGGAGAAACTGGTCTATGATTCCAGAGGTTAAGCTCTTCACCAGTGGACTCTGGTGCCTTCTGGAACAATACTAGATGTTTATATTGGAATGATTTAAAATTATATTTCTTAAAGATTTCATTTATTTATTTGAGAGAGAGAGGGAGAGAGAGAGAAAGCATAAGCAAGGGGAGGGGCAGAGGGAGAAGCAGACCCCCTGCTGGGCAGGGAGCCCAATGCAGGGCTCGATCCCAGGACCCGGAGATCATGACCTGAGCAGAAGGCAGACACTTAACAGAATGAACCACCCAGGCAGCCCTGGAATGATTTAAAAGATAAATGTAAAGATTATGAGTTTAAGTTTATTTATTTTTTAAAGATTTTATTTATTTATTTGACAGAGAGAGACACAGCGAGAGAGGGAACACAAGCAGGGGGAGTGGGAGAGGGAGAAGCAGGCTTCCCGCTGAGCAGGGAGCCCGATGCGGGGCTCGATCCCAGGACCCTGGGACCATGACCTGAGCCGAAGGCAGACGCTGAATGACTGAGCCACCCAGGTGCCCCGCTTATGGATTTTAGATCATAGAAATGTCAACATCAGGAGAAAGTTAAAAAAGAAAATGAGACAAAAAGAAAATAATAACGTGGACTTGTCTTTGTCTTTCTTCAACTCTCTTCCTTTTTGTAGCTGGTGGCTGAGTTCTCCAGCTTTCCGGATGCAGACAGAACACCATGCAGGTCACGACTTGAGGGATCTCCTTGTCCCCGAGAGAATGGGATGTTGGGAACAAAAGTCCTTTTCACGACACATAAGGAAGCCCTGTTCATGTACTTATTTGACAGCAGATTGTAACATTGAGAATATAATTTAGTTGTCATGAAAACCAGTAATAGGCCTTCAATTCAGATGCTTGGAATTTTATTTACTGTGAACCTTGATTTCCAAGTTCACTTTAAAATTACACTGTCACATTCTTGTCACAACTGACATTTTTAGAAAATGCAATAAAAATGCTTAGCTGGAACTTTTATTCTGAGTACTGGATTGAATATATCTATTATGCATAAATAATTATATATACATATGCATATACATATAAACACAAGGGGACAAAATATATGATGATATATATATATATATGTTTCTCTTCTGAGAAATCTTCCCAGCATGAAAAAATTATTGTTCTCTTGTGTTATAAGCAAATACTTTTAAGGCTTGACCTCACTAACGTAACTAAAACATTAATTTATGGAAGAATCAGCAAAGATGGATTTGTGGATTTACTTAATGCCAGAAAGATGGTTTTCTTTAGGTCCCTGTCTCCTCCTGGGGTTTTTTGTTTCTGGGCAAGTCACTTTAGTATCTCTGCTGCTGATTCTTCCAGCCAAACCCAAAGAAAAGAATAAGTAAACGTCTTTGGATTTCATATATATATGATTTAGGCTGTTCTGCTTATTAGAAGGACACCTGAAAAAAAAAAAAAATCACCTAGTGGAAACAGGTTCCTACAATTGAGCATTTATTGGCAGTGTTGTGGGCCATCCCAGCCTCCTAGGCCATCTCAACAGGCCTCATGCAAGCACCCTCATCAAACAGCACTCTTTGCCTGATATGTTTCTTGGAGATTCAGCATTTGGGGAATCTGGAGAGTCGCAGATTTTAGGTGGTTGACACTGCACGAGCACCCCATGGGCTCTCTAAATCAGTAGGAAAATGAAGGCAGCTGAGAGTGGGATGCCGTATAAATTCACTTACGGCCGGCCCCACTTCCTGTTTCCTGAGAAGTGCTGGCTGGGGGTCTGCTCAGATGAAGGTCTCTGTGGCTTTAGGGGTCTGGACGCTCCTTGCTGTCTTGATTTGGCCTTGCACCGAGAGCATCTATGGTAAATAGCCAGTTCTGGAGAACACTTCCTTGGAAGGGTTATGATCACTTTCCATGCAGGGACTCTCCTCTGGAAGAGATTGGATCTTACAATTAGGTAGAAGAGAAATACTTTTGGGCCAAGAAGACTTGAGTCAACATACTGAGGTTATCTGGGGTGGGGGGCCCAGGGCACCGGGACCATCTGTGGTGGGGAGCTCAAATGTGTTGGGACCATTTGGGGTTGGGGGGCACAGGGTGTCAGGGCCATCTGGGGTCAGGGTAGGAGGGCATTGATGCCTGGCTGTGATCCATGATGCTGGGGTCCAAGGAAGATTCTACTTCAGCCAATTTGTGTAGCAACTACAGGTGCTCCTCAGGCTTTCCCTCAAATAATTTCTCAGCCACTTGAGACATGACCTCATAATGTCAGACTGAAATGACTCTAATGTAGCATGAAAAAAAATGAAACCAGAAACCCAGACTTGCTGTAGGTCCATGTCCACTTACCTTTTGAATATCTTTAAACTGTCAGAACTCTTTTTTTCCTTTGGGAAGGATCTTCCTGAGAATCTTATCTAGGTGACGCTAGGATAATATTTCAAACACATGGAGCAATTTGGAGCTTGCTGTCACTGATGTAGAACACCTGCCTTCTCCAATGCCACTTTCCCCCCAAAACCTCTCCCTGAATTTTCTTACTTTCTTGATGATTTATTTGTAAAGAACCAAAAACCTACAGGCTTAAATAGTTGGAATCTCTTACTCGTGACATATGAATATTTTTTCACGGTAGGAAGATTTTGATCCTCCAAAGCATTTAAGAATATCCTGAATGTATTCCAAGGTCTCCTGGTTCTGTTACCGTTTTGGGAGCTTTGCCAGTCAAGGCTTGAAACTCTACTCTTTTCATTGTGTGTTCCTGACTTTCTATTATTAATTTGTAATGGACGTATAAGTGAGTGCCAGTCCTACAGGAAAGAGGATAATAGACAATTAGTCCCTCTGGCTTTGCTCAGAGTCATGTTAGACTGATTTGTGAGAAGTAGGAGATACAAAATATTGATGGCAGATGGTCATTTTTAAAGACACTTGTTTGACTATTTCTTCAACAACTACCTGCTGTCAATTCCTAAACTGATGCAAGATTCATCTACTGGGAGATAATTTAATGAGCTTTGCTGTGCGAAAATCCTCCTCCAGCTCCTAGTATTTCTACAGCTACCATAGAGGGGCAGTTTACTAAGTAAATCCGTGAAGAGAAGATGGTCAAAGTCAATCACGTGTATGGTTTGTGCTTAATGGCACAGGAAATTTAATTTTTCGATGATATGCAAACGCCAGTTATAATGTTTGGCATATGGTATATTATTGAGATTGGCATGAATAATGGAAAACATCCATGACGTATTATCCTAATTGCTTTAGGAAGGAAATCTTGCTTCCTAATAATTTTTCTGACCACAGGTCTGTTTACATATGTCTTCCAAAGGCAGCCTTTAAGCAAGGCTTTCGACTCGGAGCCCCTTACCAATTCACTCATCACTTTATGCCCTTTCTGCAGAAGACAATGGCTAATCATCATCAGACCTGAGTATTACTGAATGTACTTCTACTGTTGCTTTGCCCCCCTTTTTTTTCCTTCTGTCTTTAAAGATGTGCTGGTGGGGGATAGGAGGCATTGATCAGACTTCAGCAGTGACTGAATTACTTATTTATGGAATAAGAGGATACTGCTTTATCTACTTCCAGGTTTTATTAGACTCCAAGGAGAGAATTGACACATAAGTGCTTTGGTTGTGGCTATCTCTGGAACACATATAGTAACTAGGAGACCTTTGAGAGTATAGGAAATTCGTCTTAAATGTCATCTCAAACCATTGCAGCTTAACTTTCCAGTAACTGGCTAGAATTGCCACCTTGGGTGCACGTTCACTGGAACCAGTTTGGCCCACTTCCACATAGTGATCTGAGGCTCTGAGCACACTCAGTCAAATTGCCAGAACTTAATGTTCAACCCGACTGTGAGTCTCCAGTTTTGGTGGCCTTCACTGATTCATGAATAAATTGCATTGCAGTTTTAACGAGTTTTTAAAAAATCTAATAATTGGGTATCTACAGGATTCAAGCCCTGTCCAGCCAGCTGTAAGAAGGCTGCCTTCCTAAAGGTTGGATGGCCAGTCAGACTTTCACTTGGTAAAGGGGAACTGCTGCATGCGGGTGGTACTATCAACGAGGACTACAATTCAAATTATATATATTCAACACTTACTGGGTTCTGTGCATCTGTGAACATATATATAATTTTTTAAAGGTTTTATTTATTTCTTAGAGAGAGATTGAGAGAACAAGTGGGAGGAGGGGCAGAGGGAGAAGCAGACTCCCCACGGAGCAAAGAGCCCGACATGGGACTCGATCCCAGGACCCTGGGATCATGACCTGAGCTGAAGGCAGACGCTTAACCAACTGAGTCACCCAGGTGCCCCTGCAGCTGTGAAATAAAGACAATTAAGAAATGAAATCCATGTTTAATATATTTATCCTAGCTTTGATGACAGGTTGTGTTTGAGTTATTTCTATTAATGTCAAAATAGGAGGATAAGATTTAAACCCAGTGACTTTCACTTTTGCAGAACATGAGGAAGCTGTATCGGTTGAGATGTAGAGTCCATATTGGGTTTTGATTCTCACGCCTTAATAAGTGTAGGGCAGGTCCTAGCTATCTATGAATAGTCTCTGTTTGGAAAAAATCTTTTTAAAAAATGCTTCTCTCTCACTGGAACTTTGTATCCATAGACATATAAGGTTTGTCTTGTCTTTGACTTGCTTCTTTCTCACAATTGTTTTCAGATCACTTTATATGTATAATATATTTTCCGTGTTATATAGAAGTTGATTATATAAATACCTTATAATTTATTCCTTCTTTCGGCTGTCGGTCATTAGGCCTGAAGTATTTTTGTTCATTTACATTTATTTTTCTTGTTGACCTATACTTGCAATTCATTTATTGCAACCATCTTGTTGCTTTTTGTCCTTCTTGTTTGCTTTGGTGTTTTGTCTCTTTCCCCTCCTGCTTTTTCACCTTCTCCTAAATTGTTTGAAATTTGTTTTTCTCCTTCATTCTGTTTTGTTCTCTGATTTGGAAGTTTTGTAATCTTACTAGTTTTTTTCCCCAACTCCTAATCATGCCTCTTTAAACACTAAAGCTAATAAATCTGTATTTTCTTTCTGAACAATAGTAAGACCCATGCAATTTAACTTTGATCATCCCCTAAGAAACTCTGGTTAATATCTGTCTGGCACACTTGGTCAGAATCCAGCACATTTTTACTTCCACAGGATACATTAATCCATTAGAAATAGTAATTATTCCTAACTGACTGAAGATTTCAATGTAGAGGGTAAGAATAGGTTTTACATAAAAACTTTCACAGAACTTGAGTGGATTTTTTCTCTTCAGATTCTTCCCTCTATGGCTCTGATCGTCTCAGGTTCTGGTTGCTCCAGATACGGATCGTACTCTCCCACTCTTTTTCCTTCTCTCCAAAAAGCATTCCTGGGAATATATCGCTCCTATTCCAATGCATTGCAACTTACTTCTGTCCCTTATGTGTAGCCCTAGATACATCACCCTCTTTGGGATCTAATTTCTTTAAGAAGAGGCAGGGGGCTAGAAGATTGTGATTTTCTTATTCTTGTGTGTCGATTTTCTTCCCTGTGAAATAATTGAAGTCTAGTTATTTGAGGATATAATGATGAAGATATTTTGGAAACTAATGGTGATGTGAAAACCTTTTATATGCTGTTTTTTAAGGCTTGATTATCTTTGTCGGAGAAAGAAATACTTTTTATTTAATCACAAAGGGCATAGCTGAATATTCTTTGAATCCTTCCCTGAGATAAATACGTATCTGACGCTTTCTCCTATGATTCTTTCTGCAGTGGAAGTAAGATGTTCTATGGACTGGGTGATGATCTCGGTTAGCCCATGTGGGTACAGCGGCAGTGTGTATATATTTGCTGATGAATTATATCTGGGATCGGGTTGCCCTGTGACTCGGATACAAACATATGCATATGATTTTATATACCCTGTGCATGACTGTGGGATCAGGATAAAGGTGAGAATAGTGATTATTTATAAAAATAACTTCTAAATAGTTTTTTTAGACCTTTATACCTGGCAATAAAATTATTGTCTTTTTTGTTTTGTTTTAAAGAACAAATTTTGCTTCTGGTTATCGTAATTTATGGGTAGACGACGACACAGTTCCTTTACTTATCATTCAGTGGACATTGGGCCATCTGTGTGCACAGGACCTGAGAATCCACATTTCCAGACTGGTTAGGAAACCGATTTTAAGTTGTCCTTAGGCTATGCTTGTATTTCACCAAAGCTTAGCAGACAATTTTAAATTCCATTTGATACTCCTAATGGGAAAGGTCACAGTTCCTGGAAAGGTATATGTCCTATTCATTGGATCATTTGAGCTGCCTGTGCTCTAGGGATGTGTGTCCATATAAGCAAGTAGATTTTCACTGGGATAAAATCTGTTACTTATTCTTCTAGGCATAAATCTTCAACTGTATTATTATCCTGTAATATTCTCTTTTCATGGAGTCCCATATTTAAACAAGTTATATTCATACAACAGAGATATTTTGGGCCACTGACTAATTGTAATAGTCACCCACAAATAAGGTGTTGGCTTTATTAGAAATGAGGAAACGGAACGAAGCTCTAGAAGGCGCTTTTACAATTTGTCCAAGGTACACAGCTGGGTGATGTTGTGTAGATGCCAAACCAGGATGATTACCCTCCAAAGCTTGTGCTTTAAGCCACTCTGTTATTTGAACTCCAGATCCTCCCTTTCAAAAGAACTGTTGGAAATCTTCCATTATGCTGAGTGAAATAAGTCAAGCAGAGAAAGTCAATTATCATGTGGTTTCACTTATTTGTGGAACATAAGGAATAGCATGGAGGACATTAGGAGAAGAAAGGGAAAAATGAAGGGAGGGGAAATCGGAGGGAGAGATGAACCATGAGAGACTGTGGACTCCGGGGAAACAAACTGAGGTTTCTGGAGGGGAAGGGGGTGGAGGGATGGGTTAGCCCGGTGATGGGTATTAAGGAGGGCACGTACTGCATGGAGCACTGGGTGTTATACGCAAACAATGAATCGTGGATCACTACATCAAAAACTAATGATGTACTGTATGGTGACTAACATAACATAATAAAAAAAATCTTCCATTAATGAATCATAAACATGGCTCTCATTGGCAGTTTAGGTTTGCTCCTATGTACTACTGAGATTTTTTTCCAGGCACAAGGGGTATTTATACGCTCTTACAGGTAATACTCCTCTTCTGTCCCAGTGGATTGTCAGAACTTTGTATATACATAAAAGTGACATTAGTCAACTTTGAGATCTTAAATGTTTTCTACTTCCTACTCAAATGTGTGTATGCCTCCCCTATTACTAGAAGTACCTTCTATTTAAACTTTGTGCTCCCCTAGGTTGTTTCAGAGGATACTCTCCTTTTTCAAACAGAGATGTACTTTAACCCTAGGAATCTACATTGTGACCATCAGAAGATCCCTTTGGAATGTTCTGCTTCTAGGTGAGTCCAATAGACCAGACTTCTTTGGAATGTATCTGCCTCACCTTTACTTAAAGATGCTTCTGGGGAAACATGAACTTTAGACTTGATTCACCCATAAGCATACATCCAAACACAAAATTAGCATTTCTAAAAATACTGAATACTTTTATTTTTAAATGTAATATTCATTTTAGAATCAAAACATACAATCTAGTGTAACTAGGTTATTTTGCAGCAACTGAACTACAAAGCAGAATCATTAGATACTGAATCACCTTAATAAGTGGAAGAATCAAGCCTGAGACTATTTTTCAATATCTCCTCCTTCATAATGCTTTAATACATCTCACAGTTTAATTCCATGTTAATAGAGTAAATGATTAAAAAGAGAACATGAGTTCTTCATTTTAATACTAACTCATGGAAATGCATGAAAGGAAAGGGTTATCAACCTAAGCATTAAATGCACTTTGCTTGCAGTTTTGTGGAACTGAGACATTGAATCTCAAAGGGACTCCACATGAACTTTGAGACCAAGTAGAATGATGTATCCTGAAACACTTTAATATTTACATTCAATGTTATGAGTTACAAATCTTGTCACTGTAATATTTACATTGAGTGTTATTAGTTACAAATCTTGGAAAAAATGTTATCCTTGTTTAATATATGGAAATAGTTGACATAAAAAAAAAGAAGGTACAGCTCAGAGTAAATGTGCAGTATTTTTGCAGGGGAGAATTTTTTTTTTTTTTTTTAAGTAGACTCCATGTCCAGTGTGGAGCCCAGTGCCGGGCTTGAACTCATGACCCTGAGATCAAGACCTGAGCTGAAGTCAAGAGTCAGATGCTCAAAAGACTGAGCCACCCAGGCACCCCTGGTATTTTTTTTTTTTTTATTGTGGTAAAATATACGTAAGATGAAATTTATCATTTTAACCATTTTTAGGTGTAAAGTTCAGTGACATTACGTACACTCATATTGTTAAATACTCTTGATATTCTTTTAACTTATTTTCATAAGGCACATCTAAGACTGAGGAATTTAGTGATACTCTGGAAAGTAGCTGGCATGAACACTCGATTCTGTAGAGACTTACACGTGCACACACACATTTTCGTTCCTACGTACTAGCTAATGCTTAGAGTAACATAAAATGTTCTGAAATCATGCTCTGGAACTATTGCCTCTCCATAGGCTACCTGATCAGTAATGATAACTCTGGCATTTCTGCTTTGATAGTGATTTCTATGTTGTTTGCAGCTCATCTTCCTTAGAGAAAAATGAAAAGCCGGCCAACAAATATATACAATGAGGTTACTGGTGCATACGTTTTACTACTAGACACACACACACACCCTTTGCCTCCACTACATTGGGTCAGATTAAGCTTTTGACAGCTTTTACTTACTGTTCTTAGGACCCACTTGTCTGAATCCATTTTACTGGGCACTTTGGTACTTTACTAAAGCAAGCATTTCAAATCACCTGCTCTCCAGAGGGTATGGGCACTGTGCCACATCCCTAAATCACTGTACTCAAAAGAACCACGGTGGTATAGTGGTAAAAAAATAACTTGGACCCAAGTATAAGCTCCAAGAGACCAGGCACCAAGTACACCAACAATATCTGCTCCTGTGGGGTTTTTTTGTTTTTTTGTTTTTGTTTTTGTTTTTTAGGAAATCAGTGTGGCTTACACCAGTTTCTACAGAAAATGAAATAAAATTGGACCCCAGTCCCTTTATTGCTGACTTTGAGACAACACCGGAAGAACTAGGCTTACTAAGTTCAAGTCAGACGGGTTTCCTCCTCAAGGAGGAATGGAGACTTGGAACTGGTGTCATGAATTTTGTTGGAAAAACTGTTTTTTTTGTGTTAAAAAAAGTTGGTATAAATCTTTTCTTAGATATCTTATCCCTAAAAATCCCTAATTCAGTGAAGGTCCTGATTCAGGGAAGGTATATTTTTCATTTTTTTATTCATTAGGGGTACAGCTTATTAATTTAATGTTAACTATTAGGTAATTTATGCTATCCATTTAAATTTTATTTTCTGTTTTATACGGTAGAACAAAATGTCCTCAATGACAATAATTTGATCCAATTGATATGAACCTTCGAGAAGTATGTTCTAAATATTTTTTAGTAAAAGTAAAGAATAGAGAGAAGTATCTAAATGTGCCAGAGACTAAATTTGTGCAGAGTCTAAAATTTAACATACTCTCAGGACAAAGTCCTTTTGTGTGAAGACACTTTAACTCGTGTGGCTTTCCTAATTAATCGGTAAAGTTGATTCCTAAAAATAATTCAATGTGTATCATATATGATTAATTATTGCAGAAGGAAATTAGATTCATATTCTAGAATTTAAATAATCACTTTCTTAACTGAAATTTGATGTCAGGTTTTCTGTTCTCTCCCTGATGGGATTTTTCCACACTTGAAATAATTGGTGGATTGAGGTGGTCAAGGGTATTATCCTCCCATCGTAGTATCATCTTCATATGATCATTTATCACCAGCTACCTGGACATCTTTTCCCTGAAGAGGGAGTCTTCCCATGTAATAGACAAAAAAGTCACTCCTGACTTTTGGGATATTTCTTATATCAATTATGAGAATGGAGCTGTGCCATTTGTTATTCAATCGCTTTGTAAATGTATATTTTGGGTGTCACATGAGCCTGGAATCTAATTTTGCCAAGGTATTTTTCATTAAGCTATTTTCATTAAATTTTTTAAAAATTAGTGCTGCTATTATCATTTTCAATAAAATGCTGCTTATAGTTATTTACTTGTCAAAGAATTTAAACATTGTCACAGTGGGCATCTACCTCTGACAGTTAATATAAAGCTAAGAGGTAACACTTCTATGAGGCTTCACATGTATCGGGTGAAGTTACCAGCATGTAACGACAACTTACTTAATTCTAATAACCCCAAAGTTATGTATGAAGAGTACACCAATTTTACAGATAAAACAAACATAGGTTAAATCATTGGCCAGCTGTTCTTAAAATTGGTGATCTCCTTTTCTTAGAGGAAAAGCTTTCGGCCTTTCACCATTGGGTATGGTGTTCACTATGGGCTTGCTTTATGCAGGCTTTCCTATGTGAAGGTGCATTCCATCTGGACCTAATCGGCTGACAGTTTTTTATCATGAAAAGATATTGAATTATTTTGGTTAAGGTGTCCCTTAAATAATTGCCAGTCCTTTTTGGAAATCAAAAAATGGAAATCACAAGAATGTCTCTGTTGTTAAATGTTCCTCTTGTAAGTTTGTAGCAGGTGGCCTGCCCTGACCCTGCAGAGCATTGTAAGCTTTTGTGTGTATGTTCATTCTGTTTCATTCTATGTAAGTGACTGAGGGGTGGATTCATCCAGAACATTTACAAAGCCAATATAATGATAGATGCTTTGTTTTTCAGTTTTGCCAGAGACAAAGCTGGACTTGGTATAATTACAGCTCATCAAGTAATTAGTATTGATTAGTTCATATGCTTAAACGCTGCCCATTTTCTTTTTGAAAATACATTACTGCTTTCCCTGGAAAGTGCAGAAGGATGCAAGTGACTGTAGGAATCTTTTCCTTGAGAAGTAGGTTTTAGTGACATGATGGAGTTCCAGATCAATTATAGATAAAAAGAAAAAAAGTTCAACATGCTGAGAATTAGATGCGTAGCTGTTAGAGCTTGATTATGATAGTGTTTACACTTCTATGTATGTTAGCTAAATGTATAGGACTATACACCTGAAAAAGGAAACTTATTGTATATAAATTATTTCAATGAACCTGACATAAAAAATATGCTAGTCTGGCTATAAGGCACAATAGCTTATCCCATATTAACCTAACTGCATGGAGATACATTTAATAGTAGATCAGTTAGACTTTTCAACTGGAATTTGTTCTATTAGAAAATGAAAGTTCTTCTATGAAATATATGCTTTTAAAAGAAAAAAAAAGTATTGTGAGACCAATAGGAATTTTGGTGGAGAGATAGAAAGGAGATGGAATCATGAAGCGGTGGGGGCGGGGGGGGGCAGTAAGGATCTAAAGATGTTTGGACTGAGCCACCCACGCATCTTCTACTTCAACCACAGCCCAGCTAGTAGTGAGTCCCTCCCTCCCAAATAGCCCATTAAAAGGTCCCCCAAATACCTGGTAAAAACCTGTAGGCTGACTCTGAAAAGGAAGCAAGAGTGACTTGGTGGTTCACTCAGAGAATGACTTACCAAGAAGTCACTAGAAGATGCTCGGAAGGTTCACTTGGCCGCTAAGTTGGGGCAGATCCATCAGGGTGGGATCCCTGTAGTTGCACTTCACCTGGGGCTTGCTGCAAACTCTGCCACTCTTTCCTGACAAGCCCCATGGCCACTTAGAAACCGGAAGTCTAACACCATGGTGGGCTGAGGGGCTGACAATTATCTGGCAATGGTCAGGAATGATCCAAGGGAGTAGAGTGGAATTTGTGCCCTAAGTATGGTTTGTGAGATTTGGCAGATCAAAATACAAGATGCTCAGTTAAACTTGGATTTCTCATAGCATTATTTTTAGTACAATTGTATTCCATGCAATATTTGGGACTTATTTAAATGATCAAATATCATATGGTGCATACTTATATATTTTTTAAATTGTTGTTTTCCTGAAATTCAAGTTTAACTGGGACTTCTGAATTTTGTCTGGAAACCTTAGTCCCAAGGAATCCAGCCAGAGCAAAGCAGTATTCAAGCAGTAGAGAATAGAGGGGAGAGAAGTTCTGGAAGGAAGATGCTCACCAAGGCTCTATCTACTCTAGGTCATTTTCACTGTAGAAAAAGAACACTGGAGATGAATTTAAAAACTTGTTCAAGGGCCAAAGGGTTGGCTTGGTCAATGTCCAGGGCAGCCTTAAAGAACTGCTAACTGAGGGATCAAAGTGGTCCCACTGAATTAGCCTTGGCAGGTGCCTGGCGAAAACTTAGCAGCTTCTCAAGTGTTGTACCCCCATGTGGACACGAGAGGGAGCAGCCTGGTCAGAAGGAGCCCAGATCTCTGTATTTCAGGCTCCAAGGAAGAGTAAAGGTCTGATTTCCATGCCAGTTGATAAGAGAGGGGACCCCAGGAGACACAAATGAGGGGGGGCATTGAGGAGAAGATGCAGGTTTACGAGCCTCCTAAGCCAGAGGGAAGAGCAGTCCTTGCCCAGACCAGGGGGTTAGCAGAAAATCGTGTGAGCAAAAACCCCTAGTCCTGTAACAGAAGGGATAGCCTCCTCTGAAGAATACTGTGGGTAGAAGATGAAGCACTTTGTACAGTGGCTTTATCCCAGGAAAAAAGGCAAGGACAGGAAGGTCTGCTGCAAAAGCCAAGTGAGCATCAGTCCCTGCACAGAAACCAGGCGCACTGGAAACCAGCACTCTACATCCACTGGAATCCGAGGATACGGCACGCCAGTGGGAGACCTCTCTGGGAATCTTCTCTCGAGAGCAGTTTCTCATAATCATTCTCTCTCTAAATAAGTGGAGAGGCTCCCCATTTTCATTCATTTATTTTGAATGCATTGTAAAGACTTTAGTTGCTAAGATGTCTACATGTATTCTGTCATTTAATCTTTATATGTACTGTTCTCTAAGGTGGACACTATGGTCTTATATTTACAAATGAAACAACTGAAGTCTTAGAGTTTAAGTAACTTCCTTTCAGAGCTCTTCCTCCCCTTCACAGCTCTACATTTAAAACAAGTTTGTTGGGGCGCCTGGGTGGCTCAGTTGGTTAAGCGACTGCCTTCGGCTCAGGACATGATCCTGGAGTCCCGGGATCGAGTCCCACATCAGGCTCCCTGCTCAGCGGGGAGTCTGCTTCTCCCTCTGACCCTCCTCCCTCTCATGCTCTCTGTCTCTCATTGTCTCTCTCGCAAATAAATAAAATCTTAAAAAAAAAAAAAACAAAAAAAAAACAAGTTTGTTAAAAGGAACTACTTTTTTTTTTTTTTCCATTTACTCATGTTTCTTCCTCTCCTTCCCTGAAGGCACTTTCTTGTCCTTCCCGTCTTCCTCCTCCTCCTCCCATTCCCTCCCCTTCTACTCCTCCTCCTCCCCTTCCCTCCCCTTGCTCCCCCTCCTTCTCTTCCTTCTCTTCTTCTTCTTCCTCTCCTCCTCCTCTTCCTTCTCCCTTCCCTCCCCATCCTTTTCCTCTTCTCCTCCTCCCCCCCTTCTCTCCTGTCCACCTCCCCCTCTCCTCCTCTTCCTCTTCTTTCTCATCTTCTTTTTCTTCCTCCCCTCCTCCTCTTCTCCTCCTCCTCCCCTTCCCTACCCCACTCCTTTTCCTCCTCCTCTCTCGTTGTCCTCCTCTCTCCTCCTCCTCCCCTTCCCTTCCCCGGCTCCCCCTCCTCTTCCTGCTTCTTCTTCAGTATTCCATTTGCAATGGCTCCCTGGCTAAAGTGAAGCAGGAGGAACATATTTTTGCTGCCATCTTGTTAGCTATTTCCTCATGATTTACAGTTAGAGTTCCTCTGTCATCCCTAGCTCCGCAGCATCTGCTCCAGTCTCCGGTGCCTGCCCTGGTCACAGAGCTCCTGCATATTGTTAAGTTTTCCTGACTGCTGGACCTCAGCTCACTTTATATCCAGTGCCCAAGTTCACAGTCTCCCAGAGCTCTCCTCATCATACCCGGCCCTCTTTTTTTCTTTTCTGTGACCAAGTTCCCACCTCTGCTCCAGTTTCTAGAACTAGAACCTCACACAGTTTGTTGGGAACATTCTCCTCTTTCTCATAGACTTCCCTTTCCAGGCCTTCCTCACCAGCCCTGCCCTGTGAACTTCCTAAAAATTGCAGTTTGAATCTTCATATGTTATTTATTTCCTTACTGTCTCTTGTCTCTGATCATTCCATCACTTACTTAAGGACACTTATTTAGGATGATTATGTCATGTTAAGCTTAAGAATGAAACTGCAGAAATGGGTTTATTTGGGAATAGTAGAGAACTACAATTTGAGAAAAGCAAACTAAAGCAAACCACAGCCAAGTCAGGAGAACAGAGTGAGGATTGCTCTTTTACAGAGGAAGGTGGGAGGCGCTGGGGAGGGCTGTTATAAACACAAAGTCCATTGGACTAAACAGGGAGTTCCAAGTATACGGGCTCCTCAGCGGCTGAGTTGTGACTGTCTCTCATTGACTGGGCTGTTGCTAGAGAAGCACCTTTCTTCCTCGTACTGGGTAGCAACATAGGTAAAGTAGCTTGAGAAGGTAGGTCTCTTCCTATGGGGTCTGCAATCCCTGAGAAGTGGTAGGGTGTGAGAGCTCCCTGCTTTGCCCTCCCAACACCATTTTATTTTAAAGATTAATTGTTTGTTTATTTATTTAAGAGAGAGAGAGCATGAGAGAGAGTGAGCACAAGTAGGGATGAAGGGCAGAGGGACAGGGAGAAGCAGGATCCCTGCTGAGCAGGGAGCCTGACTTGGGTCTGGATCTCAGGACCCTGAGATCATGACCTGAGCCAAAGGCAGATGGTTAACCAACTGAGCCACCCAGGCACCCTTTTCCAACACCATTTTAAACAAGGTTTCTTTTTATTCATTTTCACAATGATTCATCTCCTAAGCTGGGACACCTCTGAAAGTGGAGGGAGGTGTTATTAAAATCCCACTGGGGGTAACAGGCCTCTGACCTCACCCTACCCAGAGCCTGAGGTTTGCACACACCTTGGCCAGGTACTGGCTAATGTTAGGAAAGCTGGTTATTAACATTATTAACATTATTAACATTTCCATGCCATAGTCTTCTTTTCTATGAAATTGGGCTAACAGTTGCACCTAGGTCTGGAGTTAGCGTGAGAAGGAAGTGGGTCAAGGCATGTAAAGCATTTAGAGCAATGACCGCTACATGGTAATCATTCAATGTATTTAAACAACAATTTTTTTCTTTCTTTTTTTTTTAAGATTTTTATTTATTTATTTTACAGAGAGAGAGACACAGTGAGAGAGGGAACACAAGCAGGGGGAGTGGGAGTGGGAGAGGGAGAAGCAGGCTTCCTGCTGAGCAGGGAGCCTGATATGGGGCTTGATCCCAGGACCCTGGGATCATGACCTGAACCGAAGGCGGACGCTTAACGACTGAGCCACCCAGGTGCCCCTTTAAACAACAATTTGCATAATTTTTGTATCTATAATGTTGGCAACTTAACTAGCTTTTCTAAGCCTGTAAGAATTGAATGTGATGATGCATGTGACCACTCTCCCTCATCCAGACACTGCTCTTACTGACTTCGTTCTTTGTTCTCCGAAATAACTGTTCGATCCCCAACCTGCAATGCTTTCTCACCCATCTGCCTATATTTCCTGCTTGTATTTCTTGTTCCAACAATGCGCTGGGCAATGTCTCAAAGCCAAAAGACAGTTACTCCTGCTGCCGGTTTCCTAATCTACGGTAAGCCTTCAGGAAGCGTGGTGAAATCAGAGCGATCTCAGAGGCAAATGTGGTTAGCGCACTCTCCAGCCAGCACATTTTCACCAACTCCTCTAAAGTGTGGTACAAGGCAAAGGTACGTTAAGCCCAAGTCAGAAGAGGCTGCAGTTTTCCAGAAAAGACATTATAGCAATCATTATTGAGTGTTTCCTGCTCAGCTTCAGAGGTAAGACGTCTTCCAAGGCCTGAAGTCTCCACGGTAAGCTCTCTAGATTCCCTTTTCAGAGAAAGCCTCCTTTTTTATTATCTGTTAGCCGTGCCACCCAGTGGGCCATGAGGATGTCTGCAGAGTTTTCTGTATGGTTGCTATGTAGAGATTTGGAACTTTAGCTAAGAGCATGGCTTCCCTTTAGAATTTGTTCCCCTGGTGCCAAAATGTTAGACGTAATTCTATAATACAGTCATTTCTTTGGGAAGACATGGACATGCACACGCACACACACCCCGGAGATATATTAAATCCAAGGGGCTGCCTCCAAATTTGGCTGCCAGCTGTGGGAATGGGATGGTCTGGACACAACTGAGGTGTGGGATCCAGTGAGTGAGTTTCTGCATAAGCTCAGAGGGATAGTACTGATACCCTAGAGCCAGATCACTAGATTCTGATCCCTATCTCCTCACTTGTTGGCTGTGTGCTTTTTGGGAAGTGACTTAACCTGCTGATGCTCCACTTCCCTATCTGTAAAATGGAAAGGATCGTAAGAGTAGTACCTATTCATATGGATGTGTAAGAGATAAATTGGTTAAATGAGTAAAACACTTAAACAATGCTTGACACACAGTAAAAACCAGATGGGTGAACTTAACTGGGGTTCTCAGGAAATCTACACTTCTCCCATTTAGAAAATTAATAGCTAAATTGAACAAATTAGTGAACATAATTTATTTTGCCTGAAGGCTGAAAATTCTCCCTGATATTTATAGTTATTTTAAAAAGTCAAATTAAATGATGTGGTTAGAATAGATTTCCTCACTCCAGAAGTTTCTCTGTATGAGAGGCTCCAATCCTTGCAAACATATTTTCAATAAGGCATGTCTCCATCAGGCTGGACCAAAAATTTATTTATTTATTAAACACGTATTCACTGAGTGTCCAGTGTGTGACAGACACGGACCCAGGCACTGGAGTTACCACATTGGGAAGATAGCAGATACAGCTGAGCATCCAGTCAGTTGAGGCTCAGAAGGGTAAATAGTAGGAAAAGGGAAGCAGAGGACATTCTTAATAACAGGGAGCTTCCTCCAGACTTGGCCAGGACTGAAGAGGGCTTCATGAGAAGTGTGGATGTGGGCAGAGAGTCAGTCTGGAAGAAGAGCAGAAATTATCTAGGTGGAGCTTGAGGGGCAACATGTTCAGGAAGGCAGGATTAATACTGAGAAGGAGGGTTTGAGACTTTTGAGAGCTTGATGCTTGGGAGATTAAAAGAAATAAACTATGGCTGGATGGAGCTATGAGATAGGGAGGGGGAGGCATGAAGCTGAAGTAACAGGCAAGCAGCTATCTGATCATGAAGGAGCACCGCTCCCCACATTACGTACATTTTAGTGCAGAAGATATCTTATCTAAAATATGTACTTATTTCCCAGGGTGCTTGGTTGCCTCACTCAGTGGAGCATGTGACTCTTGATCTTTGGGTTGTGAGTTCAAGCCCCACGTTGGGTATGGAGATTACTTAAAAAAATAAAATCTTTAAATATATATATACACACACATATACACACACACATTTCCCAATGGATAAATTTTATTTTATTTCATTTTATTTTATTTTTAAAAGATTTTTATTTATTTGACAGAGAGAGAGCACAAGCAGGGGGAGCAGCAGGTAGAGGGGAGAGGGAGAAGCATGCTCCCTGCTGAGCAGGGAGCCCCTCGCGGGGCTTGATCCCAGGACCCTGAGATCATGACCTGAGCCAAAGGCAACACTTAACCGACGGAGCCACCCAGGCACCCCCCAATAAATTTTAAGTTTGAGCTTTGCAAGGTGATGTTCCAAATAGTTAAGAGGGATGTAAAGAAGATTATTCTACATTTAAACATTCTTATTGTACATCCTGATGAGGATTACGTTAGGCATTCATTAAAATGGAGTTTGCTGTAAACTTTTTGATCTTTTCTCATTCTTGGATTCCATGCATAGTATTGAACATAGAAGTAAGGGCACCTTGTCATTTCGCATTTATCAGTGTTTAAATAGAGCATGTACCTAAATGTTAGCATGAAAATCAGTCTTGGCAGGAAACTGATGAGAGGTAAAATAGCAATTACCAATGTGATAAAGTGAAGGTTAGAATGTATTCTGACTTTCACCTTCTTTGTGCCTTAGTGATTAAATAAGCGTGTCATCTACCCCCTATGATAGAGAACTAGAAATGTAAACGTTATCCTGAAAGGATGCAGTATGGATTTACTTTGACAAACATGAGTGAATTATTAGAAAAATAGATCTGCTATACAATTTCCAACAAAAAGTAGAAATTAAGATACTATTCTAAACTCAAAGCCAGTAGTTTTGGCAGAATTCAGCAGTATGTGATAGATTTGTAGTTAATCCCCTACTTTCTACCTCATCAGTTGTAAAAGCAGATAAGCATTTTGCAATCACTTCGTGTTGGAGGACACCGTTGTTAACCTTGAAAATCAAACTCAGTTATTTCACTAGCAAAAATGGGTTTTTCAGGAAGAGCAGAGAATTGCAATTTGGGACAGGCAAGCTACAACTAAATCATAGGCAAGTCCAGAGAACAAAAAGGAGGAACTGCTTTTTATATAGAGGGAAAGAGGGGAATTGGGAGTTACTGTTATAAACAAAAAGTCCATTGCAGCGAACTGGGAGTTTGAAGTAGGGTAGTTTTTCATGGGTGAGTTGTAACAGTCTCTCATTGGCTGGACTGATCCTTGCTGGGATAGTAAAGTAGGGTTGACTTGGAAGATACCAGGAGCTTTTCTTCCTGTTGGGTCTACAACCAGGAGGAGTGGTAGGGCATGAGAGCCCCCCATTTTGGCCTCCTGACTCCATTCGAAATAAGGTTTCCCTTTATCAATTTTTATACTGTGAAGTTATATTGTCCAAGATTGAACATACTGTGTATATTTTAGTGATACATATTTTTTTAAAAGATTTTATTTATTTATTTGAGAGAGAGAAAGAAAGAGAGTGAGAGCATGAGAGGGGGGAGGGTCAGAGGGAGAAGCAGACTCCCTGCTGAGCAGGGAGCCCGATGAAGGACTCCATCCCAGGACTCCGGGATCATGACCTGAGCCAAAGGCAGTCGCTTAACCAACTGAGCCACCCAGGCGCCCTAGTAATACTTATTTTTTAGGTGTAATGATTGAGGTGGTTGTTTGGTGACCCTTATATGTGATACTTTAAGTACTTTTTGACACAAGGCAGAGTATAAGTTAAAGTCAACATTTACCAACTGTTTGTTAGGTTAGGGACTTCATACCTTATCAGAGTTGCCCCTTGCAATGTTAATATGAAATTAAAATTATTTCCATTTACATATGTGAACACTGAGGTTCCCATTACTAGATCACTCAACTAGTAAGTGGCCAAATTCAGACTTCAACTTGGCTCTTCCATGGTGAGTAAACTCTATCCACTGCTATATAGCTGCCCAGAAGGTTGTCTTCCATATAGTACTATACAGCATAATGATTTAGAGAAAACGTTGGACCTTAAAGTAGAGCTAGTAGAGCTGAATTCCCTTATGAGCTGTGTAAGTTTGTGTAAGTTTGGGTAAGTTGTTTAACCTCTCTATGCCTCAATATTCTCATCTTTAAAGTGGGAATAATATTGCAACATAGACTGTCGGGTGCATTAAATATGTTCACACATTTGCAGCAACCAGACAGCGTTTGGCATGTAGAAGTAAGTACTCAATAAATTATACTTATTATTATTATAGGAATATGACCAAAGTCATCTTCCTCACCTAAGAGTTCAGCGCTCAGTGAAACCATCTGTCTCATTGTCTAGGATTGATTTGAAGAGACAGGGGGGCTATGTAATAATGTATATGTGCATATAAAAATGAGAAGGGGATCACTCTTCACTGTTTCAAAGTTAAATGAGGCACCCAGACTTACTACAATAGTCTGATGATTACTACTCCAAGACGAAATGAAATTCAACCATGTAAATTGTTGCTCCATTTGTGAAGTCATTTTGATGTATAGACAGAATTGAACCCTTCTGTTGCACTCAAAAAATATTAGCTAGTGGCAAAGGGGAAAACGTCAAACCTCTGGACTTCTTTTCTGTGACAGACATCAATAACCCCAGATGGCCTCCCAAGAAGTTGGTAATGCAGGACCTGGGAAAGCCTCAGCAGGTAGTCCCCCAGCAAGCCAGGCGGAATCAGTGTCGATAAATAACTCTGTCTACCAGCCCATTGATGAATTGCAAAATCACTGGAAGGAGAAACTACAAGCCCTTGGGGTATGTCAACCTTAGTGTAAAAATTAGAAAAATTTTGGAATTTTTCTAATAATTGGAAGAAATTAAATATCATGTGGAAAACCTTGTTTATTCCCATCAGGAAGAATCTGAGTTATTCATCACTGAGTCAATAATGTACTTCTTTAAGAAAAGACTGGGGCCTATTTTAGACCTGGGGAGTAGGAAACATCCTATCAACATTGGAGAATGGACTGCAATCTGACCACCACATCAGGAGGCTGAGTTCTTATGAACTCACATTCCGTATTTTAAATTTAAAAATTGCATTGAGGAAAGGCGGAATGAACTGCTATTTAATGTCTGAGTGCCTTCATCATATTACGGCCCTAAAGTATACTAGGAAGATATTTGACCCCATGTATATTACCAGCCATGTTGCCTCTACTCTTCTGCCACTTTCTGGAAGGTGTTTGTGAGAATGAACAGGAGCAGGGGGAGAGGGGGAGATGAAGGGCTGCCACTGGGATCGGTGGGGATAGCATGGGATGAAAACCTCCCAGGGTAAGTCAGGCTTGACTTTATAATCATTTCAAGCACTGATATCTCCTTTCTGAAAAAAATTAAAATTGTCTCTTCTCCACGTACACTAGTATATGACCATTATTTGCAACCCCCCCCCCCCCACCTTCTTACAGGCCATCCAGATCCTGAATGGAGCAACGATTCTGGTCCTGGGTGTTTTTCTAGGTTCTTTACAAAACATATTCCATCTCTTCAGTCAGTTTTTCTTTATCTTCTACACAGCTTATCCAGTGTGGGGTCCTATATTTGTAAGTATTCATATTCCCCTGACCAGAGTTCACTGCTTAAATACCACTGCTAGAAGTGTGTTTGATTACTATAGTGTCATTATTAGGTGATTTGAAGATTGCCTGCTATGGGTTTGATTTGTAATTTTTTACACATATTTTAAAAACCAAGTGCCTGTGAATAGTGCAAGACTGTTGAATCACAGATCTGTACCTCTGAAACAAGTAATACAATATATGTTAAAAAAAAAGTAAATAGAAGAAGATAGTAGGAGGGGAAGAATGAAGGGGGGGAATCGGAGAGGAGACGAACCATGAGAGACGATGGACTCTGAGAAACCATCAGGTAGGTGATAATCAAATAACAAAGCTAAATAAATAAATTTTAAGATCACCTAGGCCACGAAGCTCTAGCGAGCCTGGAGTTTCTTGTGATAACCACTTTGTTATTTGAAGTGGAATTCAAAACCTGTTCCTTCCTGTTCAATCAGAATTCAAGAATTGAATTTATGTAGCAAGCTTTTGCTCTCCACGATTTTGGCAACTTTGTCTTCAAACCCTAGGAGTGGCTTGGTAAATGGTTGTAAGATATATGGGGTATAAAACAGAGTGAAGTTTTAAGAAAACCATGAACTTGTAGAGAATTCAATTTATCAAATTAGAGTCATGAAAACAATAGCTTATCAAAAATAATCATTTAAAAATTAGTGGATATATCAATATAGACAGATTTGCAGAAGTTCTTTTAGAACATCTAATCCAATAAATCAAACCCTTATATGAAGCCTGAGTAAGAACATGAGAATAATGTTACATATGCATGTGTATATAAATAAATATTATTGGGGCACCTGGGTGGCTCAGTCGTTAAGCGTCTGCCTTCAGCTCAGGTCACGATCCCATGGTCCTGGGATCGAGCCCCGCATCTGGCTCCCTGCTCCGCGGGAAGCCCGCTTCTCCCTCTCCCACTCCCCCTGCTTGTGTTCCCTCTCTCGCTGTGTCTCTCTCTGTCAAATAAATAAATAAAATCTTTTAAAAAAATATTATTTACATTTACTATAAATAGAAGCATAAAGATAATTATGTTACATTAAATATATGTATTTATTATATTTTTAAGGTATGTACACTCATATAACCTATAAAAAGCCAGACATAAAACATAATGAAAATATTATATATTTGCTCAAAATTTTAACTAATTTAAAATTTTATTGCTATAACATGATGAACGACATCAAGTATAATTCCATGTGGTAGAATGTGAATTTAAAAAAGGAACTTTGTGCAACCATTGTTAGATAGCTACTAATTGAAGGAGTACAAAGAAAAAATAGTTGAGACTTAGTATTTTCTTATCTGTTTCATTTCCTGTGCTCAAACAGTTCATTGTTTCAGGATCCTTATCTGTTGCAGCTGGGAGAAAACCCACAAGAGTGTTGGTAAGTGGCAGTTCTTCTTGTCTTCTTTTGATCATAGGACTAGAAATAAGTTATTCGTTAATAGCAGGAGCGTAGAGGTTGGGAATCCAACGGAGACACTGAGTCTCATGTAATGCACAAGAAAATTCTCTTTTCTTAAGGCGTTCAGATGTTAAATTATCAGAAAATCATAGAGATTTGAATGATTATTGGAATGGTTACCTTGAATATTTGATGAATCTGAAGCTCAGAAAAAGGCTTCTTGATTTTTTTGTGTAGTGAAACTTGACCAATTCTGATTACTTTGAGCATACACTTTCCACCACTAATTCTATAACTGAAAGCCAAAGGTTCTATTCCTTTAGTGATTCATTAAACACTTTACTACGCCCTTGTTATGTGTTCTATCTGAATCATCTGCCCAGCTACACAACTTCCCTAGCTCATTCACTCTGCCCCCTCCCTGGATGGCCACCTCAAATACCAATCCCTTTTCTCTCACCTTTATTCTCTATTGGTGACCTTGCTTCCTATTCTGAGAAACTCAAATCATTAGAGAAGAACGTTCAGACCCTCACTCTAATATCCACTTCGTGGACCAGATCTGTACCATTTCTCTTTTCATTCTAACCTCTTACGGCAGGTGACCTCTCTATGATTTTCTTCAAAGCCAGTATCCCTAACTTGAATACTAGAGTCCATTCTGGTTTTTTTTTTTTCCCACCCACATGTACCACTCCAAATGTCTTTCTGCTAGATCTTTTTAATCAGCCTATAAACATCCAGTTACTGCTCTAAACAGAAAAAAAATATTTGACCTTATTGTCTCCTGATAGCTATGTGCACAATTTGTTTTTCCTTCTGTAGCTACACTCTTTAAATGGATTATCTGTACGGTCTCCAATTCAGATCTGCACAGTTTCAACTAAACCCATTCCAGTAAGGGTTTATTTTCTTCCCTATCCCATCTCCATAATCATTCTCCTTAAGATTACTGCAGACTTCTATGCTGACAACACAAAGATCAATTCCCAGTCCTTATCTAACTTGACTCATGAGCAGCATTTAGCACATAGTTGGTCACTCCTCCTTCCACTAATTTCTTCACTTGGCCTCTCGAAAATTTGATTAGCTGGTTTTCCTCCTGTCTTTTCAGTGTCTCCTTCTCAATGTCCTTTCCTAGTTCCTTTGCTTCTCTCTGACCTTTGAAGGCTGGGGTGCCCCAGAGCTCAATCCTTTGTCACCTGTCCTACTCATTCCTTTTGTGACCTCATCCATGCTCATGCCTTCAAGTGACATCTGTATGCCTACAACTGTGAATAAATACTTCCAGCCTCGATCTCCCTCCTGGGCAACAGGCTGGCGGATCTCATTGCTTCCACTTAGGGTTCTAAAAGCCCCAAAACTCTACTCCTAATCTTCCTCAAATCTTCCCCCTCCACTGTCCTCTCCATGTCCACTGATGAGAACTCCCTCCTTCCAGATTCCCAGGCCAAAAACCTGAGAATTACCCCAATTTTTCATTCTTTGACAATCTTGAATCCAGTTTGTCAACAAATCCTATTGGCCCTATGTTCAAGCTCAGTCCAAGTTTGACTGTTTCTCCTCCAGTCCACCACCATCTTCCTTAATTGGGCTCCTTGCTTCTACCCTCGGCCGTCTCTAAACCAGTGCCACTTGAGACACCAGTGTTCCCTTTGATACATTCATCTAATTGTGTTGCTCC
Source organism: Halichoerus grypus (assembly GCF_964656455.1). NCBI lineage: Eukaryota > Metazoa > Chordata > Mammalia > Carnivora > Phocidae > Halichoerus > Halichoerus grypus. The sequence goes on along the minus strand of NC_135722.1, from coordinate 11,022,070 downwards.
TTTGCTCAAAGTCATCCAGTGGCTCTATGTTTTCCTCAGAGGAAGAACCAAAGTTCTTTTCGAGACCTGCAGGGCCGGGTGTGATCCAGCTCTCCTCTTTCTCTCCATCTTCAGTTCCTCATATTGTTGACTTTGGCCACTCCCCTCTAACCATCCACCTTGTCCTCTGGCTTCCCCCAAACATGCCTGCAACACTCTGGCTGGAGGACTCTGAGCTGTTTCCTTGCCCGCAAGGACTCTCCTCCAGTTATCCTCTTGCGTATCCCACTCGGCTCCTCACTGCCTCTTCCTGGGCAACATTCCTATTAATACCACCATCTCCACTCCTTGCTGGATGTCCAGGTCCTCCTCACTCCACTCCATTAGCCTGCAATACTTAACCCCTTTAAAAAATACTATGTAATTTACCTATTTGTATGCTTAATTGTTTTCTTTGTCCTTGCCACTAGAATGTAAGCTCCATGAGGGTACGGATCTTTGTTTGTTCATTGATGTGTGCCCAGCATCTAGGATGATGCTGGCTGTGTGGACGACCTTAAATCGATACTTATTTAAATGAATCACCACCAAAGGAAGGAAGGATGTGCTTCCTATATTAAATGAAAATTTCTATTCTATTTTTAGGTGCAAAACAATTTTGGAATGAGTTTTGCCAGCACTGCTGTGGCTCTAGTTGGACTTGTTTTTCTCTGCATAAATTTAGCAGTTAATAAGCAGTCTTTCAGGAGTTGTGAGTCTTCACAGTCACAGGACTTATGCATTTTCGTGGGCATCTTTTCAAACGTATGTTTTCAAAATTTGTGTTTAATTAGAAAATATTTCAAACAATCTAAAATGTACAGAAGAATAATATATCAGGTGTCCTGCGACCTTGATTTGAAGCTGGGCTTTGCCACTCATTAGCTCTGTAATGAAGGTCAAGTTAGACAATCTTTCTGTGCTTCAATTTGCTCACCTTTCAAATGAGGATGGTAATAGTATCAGTCTCACAGAGTTGGTGTAAGGATTAAACAAGTTAATATTTGATGAACAGTTAAAACAGTGCACCTTGTGTTATATTATTAATATTTATTACTACTACTATTACACTCTCCAGAGAGATTAAATTGAAAAAAAAAATTTCTTTCACATCTTCCTTAATAAAACTGACTTGGGAGATTTGCAGTGTTCTCTGTGGTCTGGGATTTTCAAATCATGACTCACTTTTGAATTTTGGGGGGTATTTTATTTTTAAAGGGAAGTTCCTTAAGAATAACCTTTTCAAATGATTTTGTTGTTTGTGTGAGATAATCTCTCTCTTCTGAGGTCCACTTAGAATTAAGATTTTCCTTCAAATTTGCCTATTTTCTCCATGATGACCTATTTTTACTGACTGACTCCCAGTCCTCCTGTGTGCTGGCATAGAAGTTTGTGCCTCATTTTTTTCTAAAATTGTATTTTTAATTATCTAAGTTTATATTTATATGGATCTGATTTGTTTTTCCTGTGGATTTCATAGTATTTTCCCTCTGGAGCAATTTTGTATTTGCTTCTTCAAGGTGCCCCAGTGATAACAGAAGAATTGCTAATCTAGTAATTTTGTGTTTAATATTTCAGTTTAGTGTTTAGTTTCTAGCAATGATGTAAATGCACAAACCCTCTAATGAAGTTCTGTTAATGAAATGGTGGAGGGGTCATTTTTGTCTATTTTCCTGAACTTCCTACTCGTCTCCCTAGTTTGCTATGACTCAAATTAGTAAATGTTAGCGAGAATATCAGCATTTTACCTCTATTTACATTTTACCTTTATGGTTTCTTCACCCATGACTACTTCACGTGGGTTGATAAAGAAATGCAATGTGTCTCTCCAGGGAAAATACTTCCATGTTCTTAGGGTGACAGAGTGTCTCTAATAGTGTTGATGTGTGTCTGTGTCTTAAACCTAATCTGTGGTTCACTTTGTTCTGTTTTAAGGGCGGGAGATGTTATATTTGGTGTCCTGATGACATTTTTTTCCCTCTGAATGTTTGTACTGGGTTTGATATGAGGCATCATATCCCCTAGGGCCTGATGTCCCTAATGCTGATCCTTACCTTGCTGGAATTATGCATAAGCATCTCTGTCTCAGCCATGTGGTGCATAGAAAACTCACGTAATTCGATTAAGGTGGGTTCGTTTCCATGAGTAATAATTCACATAGTCTGCTAAGGTTTGAGGTTCTCTCTGAGTCCCAGAATTCGAAAGACACATTTATGCAGTAATGATTTGTGGGGTTCCTGGAGTTGGAGATGGTATGAACAGGAGGGATGGAATGAAGGCTGGAAAATGAGGAAACAGTGTATTTAATGTAATATTCAATACATGTATAACATCATAGTATAATGTTATAGTAATATAATTAGTATCATAATCAATAAATTAAAATATCAATAATAATACAACTACAATATAATGAATATTGTAATAACATTTAGTATGTTTTTATACAGATATAATTAAGTTCAATTATTTCCTTGTAACTTGTCAGTTTCTAGTTGTCTAGCCAGGAAAAAATTATTAATTCTTTCCAGATTTTAGGTAACTCAACTATAAGATGAAAACATTTTCATTCTCTTCTGACGTTTGTTGTGAGGACCATGTACATAAAACTTCAGCACAGTAATAATCAGCAATCACATGTTATTGGCGATGATCATGATGATTAAGGAAGGGATGGAAGGAGAGGGAGGGGATGATCCTATTCTTGGACATTGATGTTTTATTTTCCAGGTGATTTCCTTTCCTTCCAATTCTGTGTAAGCAGGAATGCCTCCTGATGAAAATAAGTCTGAGAGCAAGGAAATTCAAGCTTAAATCTCCAGTGAGTCAGAGCTTCATCCAAGAACTCAGGAGGATGGGAGACTGCAAAATGTAATCCTACTCTCTTAGGACACCAATCTTGAGAAACTTGAATATTTGACTCAGTTTTTTCTGTTCTAATTATAAACTCCATTAGTATGTTTGGATATGGAAGGAAAAATACACTTCTTTAGACATTCTTGGTTTCATAACTTCTGTGATCACCACTGCAAAGTTGTTCCCAGAATCAGTGCTCTTTCTTCTTACCCACCTACTCCACTGATTTATAAGGTTTAAAGAAGCCAAGTAGAAGAATTCCTGTTTTATGTATTCTCTCTAAACCCAACTCCCAACCATCCACTGAAAAAGAAAATGAGTCAGATTTTTTTCACTGCAGAAAAATACTTCCTGACTTTAGCTGACATCAGTATTGTAAAAACTCAAATAAAAATCCATCATTATCATCAAGATACATTTTTACTACATTTGAGGTAGGAGGGTCAAGCCTCAGAGATTTTATTTCAGTCAGCTTCTGAGATTCCAACATGCCCTGATACAGAAATGATGGTGTAGACTGGGGACTTTGAGAGCAATATCAACACTGGTTCTTCAAAGGATGGTGAGAAACTCTAAAACAGAGAAGTAAAAAATAAGGCTTTGGAATCTCACAGATCTGGCTTTCAATTTTGATACTGTTACTTAGTACCCATGTGAACTTGAGCAAGTTACTTAACCTCCCTGACCTGTTTTTCCCCATCTATAAAATAGGTGTGATAATATCAATGACTTCCAGGCACCTGGGTGGCTCACTCGGTTAAGTAACCTACTCTTGATTTCAGCTCAGGTCAGGATCTCAGGGTCCTGAGATTGAGCCCCACATCGGGCTCCATGCTCAGCTCAGAGTCTGCTTGAGATTCTCTCTCTCCCTCTCCCTTTGCCCCTCCCACCTCTTGTGCTTTCCCTCTAAATACATACATACATACATACATACATACATACATACATACATACATACATAAAATCTTAAAAAAATATCAACGACCTTATCAGTTGTTATGAGGGTTGAACAAAATATAGCAAAGGTGAAATAGACCTACAAGTACTAAATAATGGTGTTATTGGTGCTCCCGCTGCTGCTATTAAGGCTGAGGCGGGATGGTGGTCAGATGTATAGGGAAGATGGCAGAAACCCTCACTTCCGTTGTGGCTCCTCCTATCCCCCAGTGATATTAATGGCTATCTTTTCAAGGTGGCAGTTTGATGTTAAAGCTCCTTCTGATATATCTGGTTCCTGATTTATCTACTGCTGAAGTGCTTATGTTTCACATTTATAAATGAATTCCTTTCTCTTGATACTAAACTGAGTCATTCATAATGTCCATAAGTTCATACCTGTGGGCTACACTTAGCTCCTTGTTTACCATATGTGCAAAAATTCTTTCACCCTCTTCTCAACTAATTGTTGCCTCTCCAGAGCACACACACACACATACACACTCATTATATATATATATATATTTTTTTTATCTGCTTTTTAATCTATTCAACAATATCTAAGGAGTGTCTACTATGTGCATGTTCTGTGCTAAAAGTTTAGGATACAATAGAGAATGATGGATAGTTTCTGCTCTCAAGTTGCTCATAGTGGGATATATAGACCCATGGAAATATGTAATTACAACATGGAGTAATAAGGGCTATGATAGGAAGAGTATAGGAATCTGGGAAGATGTAGGAAGAGTTTCTATCTCAGGTTCGAGGAGATTACACTTTTTTTTTAGAAAACTTTTCTTCTAAACTGAGGTCTTAAAAATGACTAGAATTGGCATGATGAAGGGGGATGCACGCAAAAGTCTTTAAGCTGGGGAGAATTGGGGATATTCAGGGAACTAACAAGAGAGTTTAGTGTATCTATGCTGTGTGAGGGGCAGATGGCAAGATAAAACTTGGGAGAGGGAAAAAGTATACACATCACAGGATACCATAAGACAGAGCAACTCTTTGAGTCTTTAGAAGCAATTGAAAATTGTCTGTAGTGGTGTTGAGCTGGCTTATGTAGACTTGTGAGAGCTGATTTTAAATTTTCAGGGATCACAAGTTCATATATTTTTGGTGACTTGAAATTGGCTGTAGTGGTAGGATTTATACCTCAGAGATTGGTAAGCCACAAGTCACATTCCCACCCCCATCCTCCAAATCTGGAAGGCCAGTTGTTGAATATTTACAGCACACCACTGGATAAATATGGACAGGGCATGCACTTATTTGAAATTTAGAGATAGCCTTTTAGTTGCAATGTAGAGTGTAAGGGAAGGAGTTAGTGGAGAAGAGGTTGATTAGGAGTCAGAGTACACAAAGCAAATGATGGGTGCATATAGACTTCAGCAGAAGAAAAAAGTTATTTAGACTAACATTTGTATTATCATTTTTAATGATTTCTACTTTCTCCTCTAATATGTTATAATTAAATAATTTCTTTGTATTTTCCCAAAGATAATCTGCTAACAAATTTTGATCAAAACATATTGACATCCTGTAGTGGACACTGTGATTGTCTATCTGGCAGCCATTCTAGCTATCCCCAGCTTGATGGTAACCTCGAGATTTTGGTAGGGTTAACCTCACCCTGGGCTGCAGGGCTCACCACGGTAAATCTGAACCCATCAGAACACTTCCATTCTTCTTGATTGTATCAGCCCATGAAATGTCCCTGGACCAGGGCTTGATTCAGTTGTGGAACCATCAACATTAAGTTGGAGGCTTTTTTACAATGTAAAATACATCCCTTTCATCATATTTGTGAATTAAGCTTCAGCTAGAACTAGTAGCTATTAGTGGCCATGGCAAAAACTAACCTGAAGGCAATGTAAGAGAATTTCAGAAAATAGAAATCAAACCCTAACCTAACCACACCTGAAATTTAACCTATATCTGGAATTAGAAGTTTCATGAACACATTTTGTTTTTATTGTTAAACATTTGTTGCAAAAATATTCTCCCATTCTGATTGTGTTTTGTTTTATTTTGGTGTTTTTTGTTACCTCTTGTTTTGCTTCCACCCCAAATTGTTGTTGTAGTTATATTTACCCACTTTTCATCATGATTTATGCATTTTGTGTTTTGTGCAAGAAACCCTTCCTTACCTCAAGTCCATGGAGATTTTCTTTTTATATTATGATCTTTAATATATCTGTAATTTACTTTTTCTATAGAGAGTAACATCATCATCATCATCACCATCATCCTCCTTTTGGAAAGCTAATAATTCTAGAAATTTTCGGTTGAATATCTCCTTATTTGCCATACTGAAGTTGACATACATGCATGCATCTGCCCAGAGCCTCCTATTTCAGAGACTTTGTTGTTGTGAAAATACCACATTGTTTTAGTTGTACAACATAATTATTTTTTGGTAGTATGGACATTTAACAGTATCAATTTTTCCAATCCATGAGCATGGAATATATTTCTATTTATTTGTGTCATCTTCAATTTCTTACATTAATATCTTACGGTTTTCAGTTATTCTCTTTAATTATGGGATTTTTCCTTTTAGGATCTTGCTCATCTTTTATTATATTTACACCTACAAATGGGGCAGATTTCTTTCTTTTTTAAAGATCAATATATATCCTTAGTCTCTTCTCATCTGAGACACTTTCTCAGACTACCCTTGTTTTTCATGACTTTGATATTTTGGAAAGCACCATTCTGGTATTTTGTAGAACGTCTTCTCAGTGTGGGTCAGTCTGATATTATGCCCTGATTTGACTAGATTTATGGTTTTGGGGGAAGACTTTCATACAGTTGAAGTACGCTTCTCATCACATCATGTAAGGACACCCAGTATATTCATATCAACATGGCATCATTAGTGTAATTAACCATGATTACTGAGTTAAGGTGGTGTCTGTGAAGGGGTTCAGAACAAAGTCTCCCCAAGATGTGCCTCTTTAGCTTGTAGACTGTTTTGAGTTGAAGGCAATCAAGACCCTGTGGGCTCAAGAGAAACTTTTGTCTCTCCCTTAACTACCTAGAGGGATCTAAATTGGAGATCTTTCCCAGAATAAGAGTTATTGCCAGAGATAAAATTATTTTTTAAAGATTTATCTATTTATTTGAAAGAGAGAGAGCATGCACGAGCAGGGGGAGGGGCAGAAAGAGATGGAGAGAGAGAATATCTTTTTTTTAAAAGATTTTATTTATTTATTTGATAGAGATAGAGAGAGGGAGAGCACAAGCAGGTGGAGTGGCAAGCAGAGGGAGAGGGAGAAGCAGGCTCCCCGCTGAGGAAGGAGCCCAACATGGGGCTCGATCCCAGGACTCTGGGATCATGACCTGAGCCGAAGGCAGCCGCTTAACCGTCTGAGCCACCCAGGCGCCCCTAGAGAGAGAATCTCAAGCCGACTCCCCACTGAGTGTGAAGCCCAACACAGGGCTCTATCTCATGACCCTGAGATCATGACCGGAGCTGAAATCAAGAGTCAGACGTTCAACTGACTGAGCCACCCAGGCACTCCACCGAAGATAAATTTTATGTGAGTGACCCATCTGTATGGCAGGGCAAACATCTAATTACCAAACATCTACCCTTCTTATTGCCCTGTAATTTTCCTTCCCCCTCTTTGAAGCCCCAGATCCCTATCCCATTCCTTAGCTCAGGATGGCTTATACACCTCGTTTTACCTTTTTGTCTTTGTACCTCTCATATATGTGGAACTCTCGTACATATGAAATTAAATTTGATTTTCTCCTGTTAATCTGTCTCATGTCAATTTAATTCTTGGGCCAGCTGAAAGAAACTTTGAATGGTAGCATTTTTTTGGAACAGAGTACATGGGTGGGTCTCTAGTTTGAAAATGCTACTGACAACCCAGTAGAATTAATGCATAAAATTTACATTAAATCTAAAAATCATGTATTTTTCCCTTTATGGATTAAGAGAAATTATAAAACTTTCCAGAGAAAAACTGCATGACACATACAAATATTTGTAATTTTGTAAATAATTGTAAAATTACATTGGAATTGCCAAAATGAACTCTAGATGCTAGAAGAAAATGGAGGGAATGAGTCTGAGTGAAAGAATATTTTCCATTTCAAACGCTATACTTCTCTAGACTTCAATCAAGTACGGGGTTGTAAACAAGGAAATGTTCAGGCCAGCAAAACCTCAAAAACTCTTATCTCCCAGATACCCTTTCTCAGCATGTAACTGGAGATTGTGTTCTACTGGGACCACGAGAAAATAGAAATGGAGCTAGGGAGCCCGGAAGGGGGCGCTCTTGCACACATACCGTTCCCCGCTGCCTGCATTGCCCGCGGGAAGAAGGAAGATGATTAGTTTAGCAAGGGAGGATATTTTCACGTAAGAATTTTATCTCCTGCTTTTAAGAAAAAGAATAAAGATCTCTCCCAGCCCCAGCAACAACGCACTAACCACAGCTTGCAGCCAGTGAAAAATCGCCACAACCTCAAATCTTTGTTCTTCTCCGATGAACTTTTGTTCAAAACAACCCTTCCCAGTTTCCTTCTAAAACCTAGTAAAAGCTGACCTCCCCTTGTTTTTCGGACTCACCTACAGTTTGCCATACTTTGCTTGTCCCAAATTACGATTCTTCTGCTATTAGTGAATGAACTCATTTTGCTGGGAAAATAACTGGCCATTTTATTTTTCTGGTTAACATTTCCAATGTGCAAGAGTACACGAAGCAAGAGAAAAAAATGGGATCAGGGAAATAGAGAATCCAATATAAGACAGGGTAATGGGAAGTCCTACAACAACAGTGTGGCATGCTTAGAGGCAACCAGTTCAGACTGGAACAAGGGCAGACAGGTGATCCAGGAAAAATATGTGCTACCTCATTCTCCAGGGTTAGCAATGGGAAAAAGAGGGTTGACGGGCAATGTGTACAACACTCAGAAGGTATTGGAAGATAAAATTACATTTTCAAAAATAAGCTGATAAAGAATGGGAAATTATGCAAAGTTTTGGAATAATACTGAAAACAGTAAAAAATGATTTTGACCAAATGTTCCAATATAGTTATAGTAGGAGGGCAGGGGGAAAGGGAGAAGGGTTTAGGAAAGCTCATCATTCATAATAGAAACAGGAGTTAGTGTCTGCCTTTTGCCTATGAGTCTAGGTGTCTCTTATTCTCCCCACTGAGCAGATGTTTTTGGTCACAAGAGAACAAATATATTACACACATAATTTTCCCTGTTAAAGTGCCATTTGGGGAGCTAGAAGGGGTGTGAGCAGATAGAGAACAAACACGCGCAGGACCTTCGCAGTTGAGTGGTCCGGAAGCAGCGATGGCAGATCAGCTCCAATTTCAGGAAGGGCTCAAAGCAATTTTAAGTACCTGGGTTGTCTGGGTAAATCTTTTTCTTTGCATTTCTGAAGTCATGTAAATGAAGAGACAAAGGCTTTCGCTTTTAGATCCACCTGTCCGGTTTTGTGAACAATATTTTCTCATTTCCTTCCTTTTTATAACCCAACTTCCCATGGAACCTTGGTGTTTGGTGTCAGTTTCAGCCTTTCTGGGCCTCTTAAAGAGAGAGACAAAGCGACACAGAGAGACAGAGAAAACGAGGCTGTAATGATTCCTTTGGGAGTATCAGAAAATACCGCCTAAGAGATAACATCTTTCCATTTGTAACATGAAAATTGGTGCATATTTATTTTAAGTAAATTGAACATTCAGTTGGAGAAAACAATTGTTCAGGTGGGATCTGAAAGCAAATCTCTTCTGAGTTTGGAAGAATAAGTCCAGCGTGTACTGAGAGAAGAAACTGCTTGTGGAAAGAAGGTGTGCTGATGGAAAGCATGTGCAAATGCTGTGCTGGATGGCTATACACGCCCTGTGGTGCAGGAAATGATCACTCTATTATCTCTTTCTTTCTGACAGAAGCATGATTGAAACTCATCTTGATAATCTTGCCTCCACCAAAAAAAAAAAAAAAAGTCATATTGGCATATGTTTCAATGTTCACAATTGTGAAAGACAACACCACATGTTCTAAGGACTCAAATGTGGGTACAGGATTGGGTAAGCAGCTCAAGAGGGGTAGAAGAAGGTGCTGGTGAAACCAAGGTATGAAGCAAGTTGGGGGCCATAAGATATGTCTCAGTTTCTGGTTTGCATTTTGCAAGTTTCTATTGAAAATTCTCACAAAACAGTATCATGTCCAAACACCAAAGACCATCCTCCATTTGTTTCCTGTCTAAACCTCAAGCTTAATTTCTAATTATTTGCTGCACGCACAACGCGCTATGACATGCTCCCAGAAAACACCACCAACCGGCATTTCTTCAGGACTTTTGCCAGCAGATGTGGTCTCATTCTGCAGATGAAAACTCCTGAGGGCATGATTTTAAGTGCTGGCTCACATGATACTTTCTCAGGGAATCTCTTCCTTGAATTCTGCACACCCCTTAGCAGGTAGAATTGTTACATCTTCCTGTGTGTTCCAGCAGCGTCTGAAATATTAGTAACATGGCCTCATTTATCTCTGACCTACTCTTCTAGCTTGTGAGAGTGAGTAGGACAAGGGCTGGTACCATGGTATCCACCTCTGCATGCTCAGTGACAGAGAAGTCCCTTTTGGATGAATGTGTACATAAAGAAGTTTTATTCCTTAATTTCGATAACACATTGGTTCAGTCCACAAGTTCCCAACGACACGGTAGGAAGATGGCACATGGCTTAATACATTTTTGTCATGAAAGGTACGCTCATATATCTTTTAATGTGCTCTGTTCACACACATACCTTAGTTTCCTGGAGAATGAGGAGAAGTTTCATCACATCCCAGAGAGACAATACAGGTGACTAGAGGGGCAATTTGGAGTATCTTACAGTTTAAGGAAGAGCCACTCAGGGGTATGTCTATAATTAAACTGAAATAAAAGAATCCCAAATCTGTGAATCTCACCTGTGTATTTATTTTGCCATGTATTCATTTTTTTTTAGCTAGTTATGCTATTAAGATGAACACATCAGTTAAGCGCTGACCCTAATTTAGATACAGTGCTCCGTCCAGTGCTGCTTAGATCTACTCATAGGATTTGTTATCAAGTTCACACCCCTTGGTGCTTCATGGCCGCATCCTTGCCATCACAAAAATCAAAGCAGCAGAGAGTCTGTGTAATGTTTAGCAGCCAGGGAGTCTTAGCTCCCACACTCTATCAGGAGCGGCTCAGAGCATTCTTCCTGTCCAGTCTCTGAGCTCATCTGCTGCAGAGAGCCATATAAATCATGTCCAAAAGACAGGAAGAGAGAGAAAAAGACAATAAATATTGAAGTTAGAGACAAATCCAGAGATTCAGAGGCTAAGATACACTCACTAGTAGTGTTTCAGCCCTAGATTATGTGTGAAGCCCCCTATGCCTTAAACAAGGAAGACAGGTTTCCAGAGGTACCTTTGGGAAACTTCTGATACAGAAATGGTCAAGTAGAGAAAGCTCCAGAAAGGAAGAACATCTCTTTCTGTTCTGCAATTCTCTCTCACCTTCTCAATCTCCACTAAACTGTTTCATTTGTTGGTTCTGTAAATTGTGCTGGGCTCAGGCAGATTTATTCTCCAGGGGTCTCAAATGTCCGCATTTCATACCACTCTCTGTTCAGTCCTCAATTTTGTTCTTCGTTCTAAAAAACTAATAAACGAAAAACCCTATTGCTCTTAATCAGCTGGGAAACTTATCTGACAAATGAAGTATGAAGATAGTCATCAGTGTCATGAGCCAACCCATGTTAACTGCCCATGTGGAGCACACGCAGGAGGAAGCCCACCAACGCTCACCGTAACAACATTCCTCACTGGTGGACAGCTCAACTGATGAAGAAATGGACCCAGAAAATAGCAGAGCAGGTCTTGCTCTCCCAAACCCACAAGCACCCTCCAGGTAAGTACAAGCTACTATTTTTTTCCTATTCCCAGTGGGCCAGAGATAGTCACAGTGCTGGGGAGATGCCAGTTCATGGATTTAGGCACAGACCCATCTGGTTTAATTAATATATTGAGTATAGGGGCGCCTGGATGGCTCAGTCATTAAGCGTCTGACTTTGGCTCAGGTCATGATCCCAGGGTCTTGGGATCGAGCCCCGCATCGGGCTCCCTGCTCAGCGGGAAGCCTGCTTCTCCCTCTCCCACTTCCCCTGCTTGTGTTCCCTCTCTTGCTGTGTCTCTCTCTGTGAAATAAATAAATAAAATCTTAAAAAAAAAGAGTATAAAGAAGCTCTTTGCTATACTTTGCCAGTAGTTCTCTCTGGGTGATAGGGAGGAAGGTTTTTACTCAGCTTGTGACTGGAAATAACTTCAGTTTTTTTGGAGCAGGGGCTCATATTCTGGGATTGGGGTAGGGGAGTTCATACTATCGATTGAGATTTCTTGCCTCTGCATCTGATATATGTTAAGGGAAACTTTTCAACATGACCTGGGGCTCCTTATTGGTTATTCTTTGTGAACCTCAAGCTATGGGATCCTGCCCCACTGTTTAGAGGGGAAATATTCATGAGTGAGGTTGGTAGAGGTGCATGATTCAGTTTTCCTTTGCATACTGAAGACAAACATCTTATTAAGACTTCCCTTTTAAAGTGTTTAGGAGAGGCTGATGACAGAGCTTTGGGAATCAATATTGGATTGAATATCATTGCAAAATATTAAGCATATCCCAAAGTTTTAGAAGGGACAGTATTTCCAGTTAGCCTCCTCTGAGGATGACAGCAGGAATAGAGATTGAACTAACCCTTCGGAGCCGTTCCTTTCTGCGCAGGAAGTTGAGTGTGTCATTGACAAAATATATTCGGGTCCATTTCTGAGTTAAAAAGACTGAGAAACACATAGGTAAACGTGCCTGTTTTTATTTTTACTCATTAGCATAGATCACTGGGAAAGAACTTGGTGTGGTAACCCTGGATTAGGACTTGGTTCATTTTTTCTTCCATTTTGTTCATCTCCATCTGGCTAGACAGTGATCTTGGTCATCAACTTGGACCCTCTGAGCCTCAGCTTCTTACACATTTCAGTGAAGATTTTAATTGCAAGATCATTTTTGAAAAAATAAACAATCAAGATCCTCCCTTTCTGTCAGTTGAGAACTTTTCACGGAGAGAGAGAGAATTTTCTCATGGTTGAATTTCTGTTTAAACTTCACAGTGCACCTGAAATTGAACTTTCGGAAGTATCTCTCCATGAAAATCCCTTACTGGAGAAGGCTGCTTCATCCCCACCATGCCATACATGGCTGATATTTTTGAAGAGGGAGCTGGAATTTCTGGGGGTGAGTGAGCATCTTCCAACCTCAACCAGAGTAGGACTGGCTCTAGGAAAGAGTATTTGGGTGCATGAACAGTTTCCCCACTTGGATTCATGAGGCATGAGAAACCTGGCAGATGAAGAGGTGACACTGGGCCCAGTTGAGTAGAGAGAAGCATTTCCTCATGAAGACTAGGATAAGAATGGCAAATAGGATCTGCCAACTCTGGTCAGTTGCTGGTGGATTAATATCATTAACATCCTATTAATAATTTTTGTCTGCACTTCGATGGAAAGAACAATTATTGTTGTCCGCCATGACTATGTAAATAAAGGTACATGAGAAATGTATTGGTCATTCCTGCATTAGGTTATGCCTGTATCCATTCTTAGAGTGGCCTGATGATACTGGAAAATATTGCATTTGAATTCCATCTCAGGATTGCCTAAAACACCAAAACAATTTCTCATGTTTAGCCTCAATCATAAGGAATTTAATGAAATCTTGGGAAAATACCTTCTTATTCTATAGAACATATGCATTTTTTACAGGTAACACAAATTCTGGTTGGCTTGATATGTCTTTGTTTTGGAACAATTGTCTGCTCCGTGATCAATATTTCAGAATTTAAAGAAGACATTTTTTCGTCATTTAAAGCAGGCTACCCATTCTGGGGAGCAGTGTTTGTGAGTAAATAACTACAATTGCTTCTGAAATAACACTGCACATAGCTTTTCTCTTGTCTAGGTCAGGTCTAACCAATTATTTATTCCAGTATTTAGAGTGTATAAACATATTGCAGTTTACAAAGCACTTGGGTTAAACATGTTAGCACACTTTTATCAGATGAGAAACCTAAGATTGATAAAAGTTAAATGAATTGCCCAAGGGACATTTAGCTAATAAAAAATGAATCTAAACTTTCAGAATCCAATTCCAGAAAAATATCCCTAACACTATTTATCAATCAAGTTATCTTCATAAAGGCAGGGGGAAGTGACTGAGGAGGTGAGGAGAACAAGGTCAAACGAGGTCAAAGACATCTGATGAACTGCTACTATGTCCTAGAAACTCTTTTAGGTGCTTTCTCATTGTATCTCCTTTAATCATTGTACTGTTTCTAAACTAGATGACTGAATGAGACACAAAAATATATAGCTTTATTGATGTGTAATTGACATGCAATAAATTGCACATATTTAAAGTCTATAATTTGATACATTTTGACACCTGTGTACACCTGTGAAAACATTATCAGATCAATATAATGAACATATCCATCACCTCCAAAAACTTCCTTGCACCTCTTTGTAGTCCCTCCCTCTCTTCCTTCTCTTTCCATCCTTAAGCAATCACTGATCTGCTTTCCATCACTTTAGATGAGTTTGGATTTTCTAGGATTTTATATAAAGAGAATTATACAGCATCTTCTCTCTACACTCTGTCTTCCTTCACTCAGCATAATTATTTTTGATTAATCCATGCTGGTTTTTGTATCAACATTTCATTCACAAGGACATACTTTAACTCTAAACAATATCTCATTGGCTTGGCACTCTGCTAAATACTTAGGACTTATCAGGTCACTTACCTGTTCACGACTCTCCTTGAACCTCTGCCATATTTTATTTGACCCTTCTCTCTATTGTCCTTCATTCCATACACTTAGCTTATTAGGTGTCTCTCAACCCATCATACACTCTGAAACTTTGAAATTGTTTTGAATTTGTGCTATCGACTTATATTTTCAATAAATCTCCCATGTACAGTTTCGTAATTACTGTATGTCTATATGACATATGTCAGACTCGAGATATACATGCCACAAACACACGTTTCTTGCCCAAAGGAGCTGACACTCTAACACACAGGATGCCCATACAAACAAATAATTACAACAAATTAGAGTCATTTTATAACAGTCATGTAGCAGGTCTGCTGGACCTTGCTACTCTGAAAATAACCCATGGATTGTCAGGGTCAGCATCACCTGGGAGGCTGGTAGAAATGAAGAATCTCAAGCCCCCTCCAGGATCAACTAAATAAAAGTCTTCATTTTGAAACAGACCCATAAATACAGAGAACAAACTGGTGGTTGCCAGAGGGGAAGAGGTTGGGGCGATGGGCAAAATGGGTGAGGGGAGTGGGAGATGCAAGTTTCCAGTTATGCAATGAATAAGTCAAAATGATAAAAGACACAACATAGGAAATATAGTCAATGGTGTTGTAATAGCGTTGTATGGGGTCAGATGGTAACCACACTTGTGGTGAGCATGGCGTAATGGATAGACTTGTGGGATCACTATGCGGTACACCTGAAACTAATGTAACATTGTGTGTCAACTATACTTCAATTAAAAAAAAGGAATCTGTATTTTAACAAGACTGTCACATGATTCATATGCACATTTAACATTGAGAAGCACTCTATAGTAAATAAGAGTAAGAAAATAGTGAGCTTCTGGGGAATATTAATATATAGCTTTATAGAGCACCCACAACTTTACCTTATATTTGGAGGATTGGGCTGAAGGAGAAATAAAGGTCCAAGACTCACTGTGCTCTTCCCCCCTTCCTTTTGTACAGTTTGCTATTTCTGGATTTTTGCCATTTATGGCTGAAAAGAAACATGCTACTTATCTGGTGAGTTGCCATTCTGTCTTTATCCATCCTTGAGAAGATAAGAAAGATGGAATTTTAGGAGTCTTGAGAGAGGCGTGTCATCATATCCCATATTATGAGTGAACGTGGATATGTGGGTTTTTTTTTTCCAACCTATTATGTGTTGGATATAATCATTAAAAACATAATCATTAAAATATCAGCTGTCTTTTTTAGAAAACAATAAAGCATAATTACCTTGGCACTTGTTTAAAAAATATCCTCACACTGGACCTCGTCCTTGTAAGTACAATCACACGATCACATAGATGATTTGTTTCTGATCGAGGAGATTGTTTGAGGAGACATGATGTGTGTCCATGTGGGTCTTTCTGAACATAGTCCTAGCAAGAAGGTTATAGATGCTTATTAAACAATGAGTATGTTTCCAAGATTTCCTTGTTTTAATTTGCATTTTGAACCAATGCAAAGTTTACTGGGTGCAACCAGCCCTAAAAATGCAGACAGGTCTATTGAATGCACTAGCAGGTGGAGGCTCAGGTCTGAGTGTTGTCCTTCATCATCAGGTGTGGGGAACCCTGGGGGCCAACACTGTCAGCAGCATAGCTGCTGGGATAGGAATCTTCATCCTGACGGTCAACCTGAAGAGGAGCTCGGTTTATATCTACAACTGCCAGGAAGCTTACAGAGAGGACTTCTGCTTTATGGCTTGTTTTTCCACGGTATGTATTTCTTGTGGGAAGGCTAAGACCTGGGTCCCACTCTAAGTAAGAGCCCTCTTTTCCTTTTCCATGAACATCATCCTTTGCTGTAACCTCTATCCCATGATGTAGTGTTCTGGGGGTTCATGCACAGAGATGCTGGCTGCCACACCCTCCCCAGCTGAATTCTGCGAGGTTGGAGTCCCCTGCCTCGAACAATTTTGTGGCTTTCTCGTGTGTGTGTCACTTCACTGGGACTGATCATGTGGGGGTGGGGGATGAAATGGTGATGAAATCAGGGGCTGCTATAAAGGAACACACTTTCAGGGTATCTACCTTGTGACTCTACTTGTCTTGTTGCTTATTGTTTGACAGGAAATCGTGGCAATGATCTTGTTTCTCACCATTCTGGGATTTTGCAGTGCTGTGTCCCTCATAATCTATGGGGTTGGAGAAGTAGTCCAAGGGAACAAGGTAGGTAGAGGCCTGATACTCAATCCTGAATGACAAGCTGAAGAATTTGAGTTTCATCACTTAAAAATACGGCTTGGATTTCACGGAACATTTCGCCCAGAAAATTTTTTGTCCATGTTTCAGTATTTTGGCTTCCAAATCTCTTACTTTAAAATCACAATTTCCACTCACCAGAGCACAAATCTCATGGTATAGCCCCATGAATGAGGATTAGAAAAGTGGAATCTTCATAATTTTAGAAAATGCAGATATGCTTCTAAGTGTGTTGAGCACGAGAGACAAATATGCAGGTAGCCTATGATGGAAACCCTCAGGCATCTGGGCTTATTTTCTCTTCCAGAATAGTTCCCTTATATTTGTTCCTGCTCTCTCCTTTTTCTTGGCTTTTACCTTCATCCTTGCTCGGAAGCCTCAGTTTTCTTTCCTTCCTAATTCACGGCAACCAGCTGCATTTCCACTTGCCTTACCCATCCATTATACCTTTGATGTATGAAAAAGAATCAGCAATACTTGAAGTGTATACACTTATTCAAATCTTCCAGATGATACACACTCTTTCCATCTGTCCACTTGCCTGAAGCATTCAAGTCCGGTGGCCTTTTTATTGCTTTCCTCCAAAGATAAATAAGACAGCAGATATACCCAAGCTCAGACACATAATAGTCTCACCAACTTGTTATTGACGGACATAATTTCTTCTGGGCCCACTGGCCCGCCAGACTGGCTTGGTTTGTTGGAGATGGAGGGAATAATTATGGTGTAATGAGGGAGAGTATGAGACTCAGAAAGACAAAAAGAGATGAGCTAGGTCTCTCAAATGAGTCGTCTAGTGATGGAAAATTCCTGGTGACTGATATTAAATCATTTTTCCCTCATCAGATTGCAGAAGATCGTCTTTATGAAGAATTAAACATATATTCACCAATTTACAGTGAGTTGGAAGACAAAGTGGAGGCATCTTCTCCCGCTGATTCGTAAGAATCATGTCTTCAGAACATTCTGACTCACAGCAAAGGGTCTAGAACAAAATCTTTGTTTAAGGGGCTACCGGCAAAATTTCGATTCTGTCTATGATCTGCCAGTTTTACATTAGGATTTATTCTCCAGAGGGTAATATTCTGTCTGTTGTTTCTGTTCACCTAAACTGCCCCCCCCCCCCCCCGCCGGCCCATTGTGGATATGTGATAGACTCCTATTTTTCTTGTTTTCCATTGCTGTCTCGTACAGCAACTTTTGTGGGAAGTCAACATGTAATCAGCAAGCATTTGCTTTGTGCCTATAACCGAGCAAATAGAGGAAACAAGTGGAAGGTTGGTTGAGCGCTGAGTTAAACTTTGACAGTTTTGGAACACCTGGGTGCCTCAGTCGGTTAAGTGTCAGACTCGATTTTGGCTCAGGTTATGATGTCATGAGGCGTGGGATCAAGCCCCATGTCCGGCTCCTCGCTCAGTAGGGAGTCTGCTTGTGATTCTCTCTCTCTCCCTCTCCCTCTGTCCCATTTCCCACTCCTTCTCTCTCTCAATCTAATAAATAAATAAATAAAATCTAAAAAAAGAAAAACCTTTGACAGTTTGATCATGTTTGGCTCTTAGCCCTTTTCAGAGTTCAAAAGAGCTACACATGTGCATGATATATGGCCCCCTACTGGACTATAAGCATCTAGAGGACAAAGCCTGTGCAGGAAACATATACTGAGGACAAATTAGGTGTTTGAAATTCCCCACACTTGTGTCTTTCACCTCGTGTTTCCCAGTTTCCCTCATCATGGGAGCTCAAAGTGTATTTACGAAGTGAATGGGTGAACATTCTGGGAGGGTATCCCACGAGGTCAGGTGAGAAGTAGAGTAGACAAGGAGAAAGAAATTACTCTGAAGTGAATTTGGAGGTGATAAGGAGACCAAATTGGCAGATATTTAGCATTAGGAGGATAGTCAGATGGAGATTTGAATAGAATCCTGCAGGTTTGTGTTAGTCATTTTGGTGGATGTTTATCCTATCAGCTTAGCAATGGACGCTTCCTGTTTATGTGTGATCTTATATGGAGAATCCAACATGGAATGTTGAAGGATCATCAATCTTATAAAATGCATTGGAATCCCAAGCCTATTGCTTATTAGTTGTGGCAAGTTATTTAATTTTTTTACTTGATCTGGCTTTTCTCATCTGTGAAATTAAGTTATTAGGAATAATTTACCTGCCAGGATATTGGAAATAATTTACCTGCCAGGATTTGTTGTGGGAACACACACACACACACACACACACACACACACACACACACACTAAATTAAGACTAACTTTAATGGCCCCACTCTCTCATTTCACTTCAACTTTCTCTTTAATATGCTCCGTGCTTGACCATCTCACATCAGCACCCTGGCTTGAAATGTTCTGCCCTCTCTTTTGTGCTTGCTTGAATTTCTTCTTTCTTCAATCTCTTCCTTAAATCCCAGGTCATTCTTTAGGGTTTTCTAGTCAAGATTGTTCTTCTCTCTGGAAGATGAATTTTTCAAACCAAATACACACACACACACAACTTACACTAAATGTAACTTTCCACATGCATACATTTTACATCCCCTTAATGATAATTTTTTCAAAGACACAAAGTCTCATAAAAATCTGTATTATTTCCTGAATCACCAGCACATTCACTGACATAATTTGTTCAATAATGTTTGCAGATTGATGAGTGGGCAGTGGGGAGTTTTACTAAGTTGCTCAGTATCTGGTGAGGTGGGTGGGTGAAAACAGGAAAACCATACATGGAAAGATCATTTAATGAGGAATGTGAAATGAAAATAAATTAATGAAGACCTGAGCTAAAAGGGAGTTAGTGGGAATGGAGAAAAATGGTCATATCTAAAACACTGAGTGAAAGAGAAATTGGTAGATCTTGTTAACAAGTTGAATTGAAGGATAAAGTTAGACAAGCCATTGGTCAAAGGAGGACACCTGCTAAGGTTGAAAGAACTGATAGGAAGTCAGAAATACGAATTATTGAGAGAGGAGCACAGATAGACCTAAATTAAGCTCATTCTCAGACTTTCATTTTTAGGTGACCAAAGAGAAATGCAATGGAGAGGCCTGACAGTGTCCAATACAGAGTTTTGGGAAAGATGAAATTTGGTGTCATTATGAGAGAGCTCATTATTAAATGAAGCAGTTTAACACTCTGAATTATTTTGAGATCAAAGGGAAGCCAAGTTAACCTTCACACACCTATAATCACAGGGAAAAAAAGAGGAAAAACAAACCTAGGGTAGAAGTTATGAGAATTATCAGAAAAGTGCACTGTGAAGCAGTAGACAGCGGGCAGCTCCAAGTAGAGAAAAGTCCAATAAAGAGAGAATAACTCACCATCAGAGACACAGCATCTCTAGCATGGGCAAGAGAAAAGTCTACAAGAGAAGTCTTGCCCCCAGCGCGGGTGAGAGAGAAGTCTGCCTCCAGGGGAGGCATGGAGATGGGGCAGAGCCAACAGCAACGGTGAATGAATGGCAGAGGTGCAGAGAAATTCGAACCAGGGCATGGTGGTAAGTAAGTGAATAAAACATTTGCAGAGGCATTTAGTAAGAGACTATGTGATATGAGAAGTCAGAAAAAAGATGGCGGGTAGCAAGTCATGAAGAAAAGTAAGCAAAATGTTTATGTTGCTGTTGCTGTTTTTGTTATTAAAAGGAGGAAAAAGTAGTTCACATCTTAGGGTAAGCAGACAAGTTCCTGTGGAAAGCCTGAAAAATCATCTTGGGGTAATATTCACAAGTCATTAATAAAATAATTATGTTTTATGTACTTAGAGTGCCAAAATTAGAAAGCGACAGGAAGATATTAACTCCCCCAGACTATGAAAGTGATCGCATAACCACACACTTGGTATGCTTATCTAACCCAGTACCTCAGGTTTTCTACTTTCATTTTTCTTTTTCTTCCTTCCTTCCTTTTTTTTTTTTTAGATTTTTAAAAATTTATTTATTTGACAGAGAGAGAGGGAGAGAGACCACAAGCCGGGGAGCAGCAGGTAGAGGGAGAGGGAGAGGCAGGCTCCCTGTTGAGCAGAGAGCCCAACACCCAGGACCCTGGGATCATGACCTGAGCCAAAGGCAGATCCTTAACTGACTGAGCCACCTAGGTGCCGTTCTACTTTCATTTTTCTGAAATAAAATTATGTTTCTCAAAATTTGATAGCAGCATAAAAATATACCCTTTCACTGTGTTGCTGCTAAGCGATATTCCCATTCTGGATCACATCACTTTTGTGGCATATACATTCCCATCAAACTCCTAAGGCTGGTCTACTAGGACCTCTAGTAATGCATCCAGGTTATCTTTACAACGGTACCATACATTAGCACTCTTTCTCCCACTCAATTCATATTTTAACCAAATTGTTGACTATATCTTTCCTGGATACACAACACAATTTTTGTCTTATTCTGAGAGCTGTCCTGCCCCTGCCTGCCTTTTATCACGTGCCCACTTCAGGCATACACTGAGCACAGAACTGGCCTGTTCTTCACACATGCATTGCTTCAAATTAACTTTCTAAAAATTTCAACTTAAAGGTCATCTTCTCCATGAAGACTGCCTGATAGCACACCTGTTCATCCAGCCTTCATTTCTTGCTCCGTAACCACTTTACCCCATGATGCAGTATATGATCATTTATTGTTTGTGTACTTGTGATCTTCTTGATGTAGCCTCAATTACTAGTATTTGTGAAATAAACTGGAATACTTTAAGTTGATTTCCTGTCTGTGTTTGTGTTTGTGTATGAGGGTAAGGGTCTGACCAAGAGTAACAGAGAATCAAAGCATCAATTCAGTGATGCCCAGGACCAAGAACAGTTTGTGGAGTCCTCCTTTTTGATCAATGTTTTATCAAATGGAGCAATCTATAAATAATCCTCTAGACAGAAAACAGTTTTAAGAGCAATTGTCAGCCACCTCTTGCCAATAAATGATGGGATAAAGTGTAAAAGAAACTGTGATCATCAATCTCATTTCACAAGTTGGTTCTGACCCTAATTTATTTGCTGTGTTATGTAAACTCAGAACAATCTTCTCCCTTTGTGGACCTCAGGTTCTCTGAAAATGAGCAGAAAGTTCTTGAAAATGCAACAGAAGATTTCCAACTGATCTTTCTGTTTCCATATTCCGTGCTTTTGGTAATCACAATGATTAACCTTATGGTTGGGATAGCAACAGCAATCAGAGCTAGTTGATGCTGGTTGATGTATGGCCCTAGTAAGGCACCTGGGACAATAGTATTTGTTCTAACCTCCTCTGACAAAAGCAAACCAAAGGTTTCTTTCTGAAAATTGTCATAGAGATAAAATTTCCCAAATAATTCCTATTCTATGAAGTTTGAGTCCACCTACAAAAACACTGATTAAATAGGGTACTGTATTCATAAATTCAGCTTGATGTAGAGTGTTGAGGTGAACTTATATATGCAAGAGTGTGTAAATCCATTGATAGCCACTGTGTTTCATGAGCATTTTCCTCCCCTGGAAAACCTCTACTCGCTGCGCAGTTAGTGTGCTCAATGTCTCCCAAACAACTTCTCTCTGGGACACCTGCTCTCTGGGACACTCTGGGTTTTGGTGAATGACATTGAGGAAAAGGGATTGTTTTGAATGTGAACTTTGGAATATAATACACTCAGAAGCAAATTGTAGTAGCTCTATTAGATACTACCTCTCTCTGGGCAATTTTATCTTAGTTTATTTTTCTTATTTCTTAAATGGATTTATTAAATACAACTATTTCAAATTCATTGTGTATATTCAAAGAGCCTGTAGCCAAGTGTCAGAATGATGTTTAGGACCTATTTTTGCATTCACAAATATTGACGCCTAATCATGAACCTGAAATTAGGAAAAGAGACACGGTCTCAACTTCTCAGAAGCCTTTGACAAAATTCACCTATACCTTGTCATTTCTAGTTGGAGAAAGTGGGTATGGGACCCTGGAATGGACCAGGGAAGATAATTATTAGCAGCCTTCACATAGAATATTTCTAGGTAAATTGAAATGCATGAAATGTACGTTAGAGGATTGTACTGTCTTAGCCCTAAACAGGCGGAGAAGTAGATGGGGAGAGGCCGTAGAGAAACATGCTGCCAGATCAGCTTTGGGAAACTTCTAAAAGCATTTCTCTTGGGTGATGAGAAATATCTTAACACATACTATCAACCTATTAAGAATGAACTGCTAGGAAAACACAGTGCAAGAGCCTCAGTCTGAAACAAACACAAGGAACAGAAGGATGGATAATCAAGGGAGATTCTGGGCTCTAACATTAAGCTGTGCCAAAATGGTACCCGGATGGAACAGCTCATTTCCTGTTCTTGTTCTTTGGTGGCCCCAGATAACATTTTTGGGTTGGATTCTGACCTGTGCTTCCATGAGGACTTGATCACTGGGATAGACTTAGGCCAGGCAGAAGGAGGGCTGGCAACGAGTCTATGAGAGAAAGTTAGGAATGGCTTTCTACATGGTGTAATAGTTTTCAGCACTTTCTTTTCCAGAGACAAGTATCCTAGGATAGACAACTATCACTTCCAGCCTCAAGCCACATTTTTGCCACTTGTAAATGGATTGATATTTTATCTAACAGGATTCTATGGATATGGTAACGGAACAGAATAAGGGCTGATCCCCTACTGGATTCCAGACATTTTACTCCATCACAGAACAGAAGATAAGAAATAAGTTGTGAAGCCTGCCCTTCAGAAGTTTATATCCAAATAGGAATAGAGAAAAAGAAAGAAAGATTCCCTCGGTAAATAAAAGATGCTGTTAGAACACAGAGGAACAGTATCACTTGCAGGGAAGGTACCACAAGAAATTGACAATTAAATTTTAAAAAGCTGAACTGGAATTCAAACTCTCATGGGAGAGTAAGAAAGAGAATAAAGCTAAAGTTAATTGAATTTCCACTAGGTCTCTAGCCTTCTTCTGGAAGCCTACCTTGACTTAGTTCGTTTTAATCCATAAAACAAACTTTGAAGTAAGCAATATCTCTATTTTTTTTTATTTTTTTAATATCTCTCTTCAAAATCTGTAAGCTTCTTTTTATAACAAGAATAAAAACAATTCACCCAAGGTCACTTAGCCAGTAAATGCCAGAGCTTGGATTTAAACCAAAGCCAGCTGGATTTAATATCTATGTTGTTTCCACTTGGCTCTACCACCTCTTTTGGTTATGAGGCGTGTGGAATAAATGCGTCCTGTCATCTCCCAAGTGACTGGTCATTTGTTCCTCATGTGGAAAACTTGGAGCATTGGAGTGACATCAGCGTCATAAAGCATAAGACATCACTCCTCTTTGTTCTATGTATGTATGTATGTATGTATGTATGTATGTAAGCCCCATGCCCAGCATGGAGCCCAATGTGGGGCCCAAACTCACAACCCTGAGATCAAGACCTGAGCTGAGATCAAGAGTTGGACGTTTAACCCACTGAGCCACCCAGGTGCCCCAGTTTCCCATTTTAAACAAATAATTCTGCATTTGTCCCTGAACACAAGTACCTCTGCAGGAGCTGGGGGGTTCAGCACCATACACCAAGGGACCCAGGAAGAGTCTTGCTGACCTGTGCATCTGGTGTCAGGCAGACAGATCTGGGTAAGGGCTGCTTGCTAACTGGCCACAACCCCCCTTGGCCTCAGTAGGGGAAAACCAGGACAGGGCTCATCTGGGCATTCCCTGGCGAGAGAGACTTTGTAGAAATCCAGTCTCATTGAGGAGAGAACCTAGCACTCCGTTTGAGCAACACAAAACCCAAAACAAATGCCAAGTTTTGACACACTGGAAAGGGTAAAGAGGAACTTCCAGTGATGCCCCTTCCTTGAGGAGGCAGAGCATGGGGCTGAAGTAGCTGGTGGCATTCTCTCTTTCTCTCTCTCTCGGAAAAGTGAGAGCAACGAATGAGTTCCCAGCTACCATAGCTGTGCGGGTCACTGCTGGAGAAAACTGTTTCTTTCTTGTAGCACCCTGAGTTTTGAGGCTCCATGACTGCGGGTATGGAGGAGATCGAGAAAGTGACAGATAAGAGTATCAAAGTGCATGAAAGGGACATAGTTCCTGCTGACTGCTTTTAGGACTGCAGCAGAAAGCCCACCCTACAAAGAAACCACCATTAGGCTAATAACAGATTCCTCAGCAGAAACCCTACAGACCAAGAGATAGTGGAATGACATATTCAAAATGTTGAAAGAAAAAACTTGCCTGCCAAGAATACTGTATACAGCAAAGTTATCTTTCAGATATGAAGTTGAAATACTGATTTTTTCCAGACATACAAAAGCTGAAGGAGTTCATCACCACTAAACCTGCCTAGCAAGAATCGCTGAAAGCAGATCTACAGGCTGGAATAAAAAAATAATGTTGGTTAAGAACATGAAAGTATACGGCACACGCTGGTAAAGGTCAACATGCCATCAGTTTTGGAAGCTGTGATTCTGTAACAAGATGGTGTGTTAGCTACTAACAATAGTATAGAGGTTAAGGAAAATCATATTAAAAGTAACTATAGCCACTGTAATTTGTTAACAAATAAGCCATCTAAAAGAAGTAAATTGTGGCATCAAAAATATAAGGGGAGTATGTGGGTGGAGCTTTTGCATACTATTGAAATTAAGTTGCTGTTGTGAATAGTACTGCTATGAACATATGTATACAGTATTTGTTTGAATATTTGTTTGTAGTTCTTAAGGAAGCATATTATGTGATTCCATTTATATGAAGCCTTTAAAATAGACACACCTATACATGCAGAAAGCATATTAGTGGTTTCCAGGGATTGTGGGTAGGGGAGCAATGGACACAGGGTTTCCATGTTGGGTGATGAAGAGTTCCTGGAACCAGACAGAGGTGATGGCTGCACAACACTGTGAATGTAAATTAAATTCTTCTGAATCATACACTTTAAAATGGTTAATGCTACTTTTGGAATTAAGAGATTCTCACTGGGCATTTAAGGTTTCAGATAAAAATGTAAAATGATGAGTAAGCATTTAAGTGTAGAGTCTGCATCCTGGAGTATGTGTCTAGTTTTGGGGATAAAACGGTAGAAGCCGCGTGCACCTAAATGCTAGTTACACTTATGTAACTGGATGTGATCAACCTAAAGGAAGAGTTTAAGAGAAAAGAGAGATATTTCATTTGCAAGTTTTGATTACATGAAATTTTAAAGTGGGATAGAGACGTCAATACAGAAAATGAGAGCTTGTGGTTCCCAATATAAACCAAAATCTAGGTGACATATAAAAGGTATTCTTAAATTTTTTATTTAAAACATCTGTCTAATTTTTCCAAAGAAGACATCCAAATGGCCAACAGACACATGAAAAAGTGTTCAATATCGCTCAGCATCAGGGAAATCCAAATCAAAACCTCAATGAGATACCACCTCACACCAGTCAGAATGGCTAAAATTAACAAGTCAGGAAATGACAGATGTTGGCGGGGATGCGGAGAAAGGGGAACCCTCCTACACTGTTGGTGGGAATGCAAGCTGGTGCAGCCACTCTGGAAAACAGTATGGAGGATCCTCAAAAAGTTGAAAATAGAGCTACCATATGATCCAGCAATTGCACTACTGGGTATTTACCCCAAAGATACAAAAGTAGGGACCCGAAAGGGTACGTGCACCCCGATGTTTATAGCAGCAATGTCCACAATAGCCAAACTGTGGAAAGAGCCAAGATGTCCATCGACAGATGAATGGATAAAGAAGAGGTGGTATATATATACAATGGAATATTATGCAGCCATCAAAAGGAATGAGATCTTGCCATTTGCAATGACGTGGATGGAACTGGAGGGTATTATGCTGAGCGAAATAAGTCAAACAGAGAAAGACATGTATCATATGACCTCACTGATATGAGGAATTCTTAATCTCAGGAAACAAACTGAGGGTTGCTGGAGTGGGGGGTGGGGTGGGAGGGATGGGCTGACTGGGTGATGGACACTGGGGAGGGTATGTGTTCTGGTAAGCGCTGTGAATTGTGCAAGACTGTTGAATCTCAGATCTGTACCTCTGAAACAAATAATGCAATATATGTTAAGAAAGAAAAAAAGAAGAAGAAGAATGTAGCAGGAGGGGAAGAATGAAGGGGGGGAAATCGGAGGGGGAGAAGAACCATGAGTGATGATGGACTCTGAAAAACAAACTGAGGGTTCTAGAGGGGAGGGGGGTGGGAGGATGGGTTAGCCTGGTGATGGGTATTGAGGAGGGCACGTTCTGCATGTAGCACTGGGTGTTATGCACAAACAATGAATCATGGAACACTATATCTAAAACTAATGATGTAATGTATGGGGATTAACATAACAATAAAAAAATAAAAAATAAAAAATAAAACATCTGTCTAAAAACCTGAGTTAGAAAATGACATTTCTCCAGCTTAAAGATTCTCTTTGTTTGGAGGCAGCCAAAGAATAAAGACCTGGCAATGGGCTGTGCCTACTAGGGCCCTCTCCAGTGCTGTGGGGGTCATATCTAGGGAGCCTCCTTGTGTTTTGAAACTTCTCTGTGTTTGTCACAGTCTGAGTATCTGGGCCAAGAAATCTTTAGCAGGATCTCCTGTGGGTTTTTCCTTATCTTTGTTTTAGGCCATGGTGCTCTCTGATAAACAGCTGCAATGTGTCCAGACTTCTAGTACAGTAGATAATTACTCATCTCTGTCACCTAGAATTAGACTCTGATAGCTTTATTCCACTCCCTCTTCCCCTTTTCACTCCTCTCTGTTCCCCTGGCTGAGATGCCACTTATTCTAGAAGTTAGTGTTTCCCATTGAAATGGGTAGATATTGAGGATAGTGCATTTCTTCTCTACCTCTTCTTTATGTCTTTGCTTTAGATCTTTCTTAATTATATCCTACAGTAAAGCCAAAGTGTGGATGGATATTATCAGAGTTAATAAAAGTGGAGAATATATCTCTTTCCCTTGTTTTCATTGCTAATTTTATAGAACAAACATTTATAATCAGAATTTTATGAGCTCAAAAGGAAATAAGCACCCTGTCAATAATTTTATGTATATAATATGCATAATACAATATTTAAATAAAATATAATTATAAAAATATAGTCATATAACTATATATGTAATCTATAATTTATCTATCTATATCTATCTCTTTATATGTAATACCCCCAATGGTCTCCTCAAATTCAAAACAAAAACTAAGAAAAATACCATTGGCTTTCATTTAAGGACATTAAAGAAACTAAAGGTTAGAGAGGTTTTATTATTACCTCGGTTGCAGATTTAGTCACTGGTGTAATGTGAGTCTAACGCTGATATTTATATATCTGTGGCTATAATCTTACAATCTTCTCTCCCTTTTCCCAATTCCAAATGTTATTCACCAAGTCCAGGCAGCTGTTCATCCGGTGGTGTAGGTGGGTTGGTGAGGAGGTGGAAAAGGTGGGCAGTAAGCAGTGAGATTGAGGGAACTTGAGTTCATGGAAGGAAAATAGAATATTTTCACATCCTGGGAGACTAGAAAGAATTTAGTTTATCTACTGCCTGGTTTCCTAAGTAGCCCCTTGCAGTAGACAATTGAAATTATTTGGAATTCTTCTGCACAGCAGGATTGTCTATCCCCCTTTATTTATTTACTCAATCATTTATTTATACCAGTATGGATATTTATTTTATATGTTGGATTCTAATCCAGCAATACTTTATTTATCTTTTTTTGCTTAAAATGTTCCAGCTTTGGACATTATAAGCTCTTTCAATTGTCTCCTCTGTCCCTTTGACATACCCTTATCATGTTTCTTTTTAATTACTTTCTTACTTTTTGGCATGAAAAGATACTCCAGACTTATTTTGTCTATTTCTTACCCAAGACACTAGAATCTGCCATTTACTCAAGATCTGGTTTCTTTTACTGGAGAACAAACAGTATTTGAAGCAAAGATCTGTGAGTTAGGTGTGCTTGTTGCTAGTGGGGTGTTGTTTTTTTAAGGTTCTCTCAATGGAAAGAGCAAGGAGATATGTATGCATGTTGACCCCTGTAAACACATGTATCTATAAATATTCCTACATATATTCACATGTATCTATGTTAACTAAAATATGAGTTCATACTGATTTCTCCATCTCTAATAGATTGCCATGTGGATCATTCTGGACTTCTCCCCTTGCTTGTCTATAATCTCTCATTTCAAGAGTGAGAAACATGGCTTCCACAATCCACCATCCACTTACTTAGTTCTTCAATTCTAGTATATGTGTATAGTAGTTTCAGACTTGACTGACAAAATTAATACATGCTGTAGACTGAATGTTTATGTCCCCTCAAAATTCATAAGTTGAAAACCTAATCTCCAACATGATGGTATTTGGAGATGTGATCTGTAGGAGGTGATTAGATCATGAGGGCAGAGCCCTCATGAATAAAATGAGTGCCTTTTATGAAAGAGACCCCAGAGGGCCACCTTGCCTCCTTTTGCCATCTGAGGGCTGGCTGCTATGAACCAGGAAGTGGGCCCCGACCAAACACCAAATCTGTCTACACCCTGATCTTAGATTTCCAAGACTCCAAAACTGTGAGAAATAAATTTCTGTTGTGCATGAGCAACTCAGTGTGTGGTATTCTGTTATATAGAGTAGTCCAAACAGACGAAAACAAGACAGAGTTATTTAAAGAAGATTTTAAAATCAGTACAATAAATTCAAACCAACCAACAGAATAATAGAAGACACCAACATTCAATTCCAAAAGAGCTAATATAAATAACGATAAACATGTGAAAAGATGCTCACCCCCATTTTAAGCCCATAGAATGGGTACAAACTGGTCTCTTGTATATTACTTATTTTTAATATCTTATAAAACCAAGAATTGGACAGGATGTGAAGCAATAGTAACAGCAGTTGTCACATATTTCTTGGAGTAAGATAATTCAAACTATGAGTTTAGAGAATAATTTAACTATATCCTATGGTAGGAGGTGTGCACAATTTAAGACATAAACCTTGCAAATTATTTCCCAGTATACAAAGACACATGCTCCAGGATGTTCTGAATTGGGTTTCTGCTGAAATAAAAATATTGCAGGAACTGTAGATTTTATCAACATGCAAGAAAGAAAATGTTTGTATTTACACAGTGGAATATGGTAAAATAATGAAAATGAATGAATAAAAGCCACACATTATGATAGTGAGTGGAAAATGCTCTTTGAAGAAGATGAAGTAAACATGATATATTTTTAAAACACAATCATAATATATTAGTGAACGTGGTTACGGACAACTCTACTTTTGTCTGCCCATATGCTAACAGAATGCCCTCCCTTTCACAGACATTCAAAACCAGCGAAAAATGTAAAGAGCAGAGCATTGAAAATCAATGTGGGAAAAATATGATTTTTATTTAATGTTATATTTTGTAGAAAAGTGGAATCAGTAAAAAAAAAACAAACTCTTTTGATCTGATTTCTATCTCTTGATCTTCTGAAACAATTGGTTCTCTGATTTAAAAAAAAATTAAGTAATTAGCAAGCCATAAAATAAATGGAATATCCTCCCTGATTTACAAACTGACTGTTGGGACCCAGGGCTGTGGGTAAATATTTGAAAACAAGTCTTAGAAGACAGAGTAGAACATTACGAGTTACATCTCAAGCAAAATCATAATCATAATCATAATCAATGAAAGTAGTGGTTGAAGAGTTCTCCCGTGTAACCAAGAGAAAAGGGATAATAAAAGGGCTGGTTAATAACTTTTTTTTTAAGTAGGCTCCATGCCCAGTGTGGAGCCCAGTACAGGGCTTGAACTCACAACCCCGAGATCAAGACCTGAGCTGAGATCAAGAGTAGGACACTTAACCTCCTGAGCCACCCAGGCACCCCAGTAAATTTTTTTGGTATAGCCAGTTGTAAAGTGGTTAGTGATTTTTTGTCCTGATGTTTGTTAACAAAATGTTAACTTGTGGAAATTCAAATTTATTCTTAGCTGCTGTTTGGCCTTTGGGATAAAAGTCAGAATCACTTGTCTTCATGTGACTAAGGTTTTGATAGGAAAACCCTTAAATATGGTACTTAAGAAAATAGCCTGGGAGTGCAATCAAGATTTAAAAGCAAGTTTCTGTTAGTTGGTCCTTGGCTTCACTATCTCATGTGAGCACAAGT
This sequence comes from Halichoerus grypus, assembly GCF_964656455.1. Classification (NCBI taxonomy): domain Eukaryota; kingdom Metazoa; phylum Chordata; class Mammalia; order Carnivora; family Phocidae; genus Halichoerus; species Halichoerus grypus. The sequence goes on along the minus strand of NC_135722.1, from coordinate 10,991,034 downwards.
TTATTCACTGAAATTTCCTTGCAGCTGCCCTGTGGTAGGCAGGGTAGGATGACCCACAGGAAGTAATGGTGACAACACAGCTGAAGGTGATTGTCCCACTACTCTTCAGATCAGATCAGACTCTTCGGTGGAAATGGTTTTAAGGAATCATGGTCAAGAGGAGCTCTCACCTCCCATTTGGTGCAGTTCTAGAGGGATGCAAAGGTAGGAAGAGTTCATTTTCTATTCTCAGCTTCTAGGAAGAATTCTGGGTTGAGCTATTAGTGGGTGATATGTAGGAACATGGGTCAAAAGTGTCTAGTAAAAGCTGAGGTGAGAATGAAATTTGGGACGAGTTAGCCTGCTTTTGAAGGACAGGTTCTCATCTATGTGGGAGTGAATGTTCAGGCTGGGGAATTGTGCCCCCTTCAACAATTACTTCAAAGGAAAAATACTAACTAACTTCCAGAATAAATGGAATCTGAACTGGAGAAATTGAAGGAAAGGAAAGGGAAGAAGTGGCTGGCTAAAGATCAGATAAAGTCCTCCTTTCCTGGTAAATGGTTCTGTTGTGTATATTCATGTGCAGAAACACACCTTGGCTTCACCCGTGACCTGATGTGAGAGGGAAACTATGAAACTTGATCATGTAAGGAAACTTCTGGTCCATCCTTTATTCCCTGTCTTATGACAGAATATTACTCTTTCAGGGTGTCTGGGTGACTCAGTCAGTTAAGCATCTGACTCTTGATCTCAGCTCAGGTCTTGATCTCAGGGTAGTGAGTTCAAGCCCTGTGTTGGGCTCCACGCTGGGCATGGAGTGTACTTAAAAAAAAAAAAAGAAAAAGAAATATTACTCTTTTTTGAGACACATAAGGCACATGTCATATACTAACATGTTTTGACATTGCCCCATATCTATGGGTCTTAAAAACACACAAAAATTATCTGAGACCCGATGTAACCTAAGGTCACAAGTTTAGGTTTTATCTTCAGGATGTTTTGCTTAGACCTGGATCCTGATCACTTAACAGATGGCTGTCAAAGCTCTGTCCGCGTTGTTTTTCCCAGACAGAGGTAGTGATGTTATTGTTTGAGTCTATTTGTAATTAGCTCTGTTCGTGTGGGCAAATATGCAGGAATGACCTTTTTTTTTCCTTTAAGACTAAAGAATGAGACAGAAACTAGGAAATATAGACAAACCAGACTCACTATAGGTCACTTTAGAACTAAGGCAGAGCATATAAGGCAGTATGAACAAGGGTGCATCAGTGATTTATTACCACAGTAATGGTGCCTAACAAATAACCCCCTGAAACTTAATGGCTTAAAGCAATAAACATGCATATTGCTGACAAGTCTGCACATGGGTGTTCATGGTTCTTCTGAAATTCCCTGGGATCACTCACGTGAGGGTCGATAATTGCTATCTGGTTAGGGATGACTTCAGCTGAGATGAGTGCTATGACTCTTCTCATTTCTGTATCTTTTATCCTCAAGCAAGGTGGCCCAGCTATGTTTTTTCAGCCATGACATGAGCTCAAGAGCCTGTGCTTTTAAAACATTTGCTGATATCTCACTGGCCAAAGTGAGTCACAAGGCCGAAATCAAAATTGAGGGGGACAGGAAATATATTCCACCTTTTAATGGGGGCAGCGGCAGTGTCATGATATGAATGCAGGGAAGGGTAAAGAATAAAAGCTGTCATGCAGGGCGCCTGGTGGCTCAGCTGGTTAAGCGACTGCCTTCCACTCAGGTCATGATCCTGGAGTCCCGGGATCGAGTCCCTCATCAGGCTCCCTGCTCGGCAGGGAGTCTGCTTCTCCCTCTGATCCTCCCCCATCTCATGCTCTCTCTCTGTCTCATTCTCTCTCTCAAATAAATAAATAAAATCTTAAAAAAAAAAAAAAGCTGTCATGCAACAAATCTATTTGCAAGGATAGTATACAACAATTAAAGAGAACTCTGAAAACCATTTTGAGTTGGCCTGGCACATCAGAGCTTTTAATAAATCATCACTATGCTTGTGGTGTAGGGCAACATTAGCAAAGGCCAATTTGCTAGAGAAATTGAACTCTCATTTGGTTCAAACACAGAAATGCTGACTGACATTGAAGAAGTGATAGAATCCCTTTAAAACTAAGTTTTCTTACATGGAAAGTGAAGGTTCTCATTTTATGTAGTTTCTGTTCACATGCACTTATAAATTCATTATATAAATTAAAAACTTATTTTCTTTTACTGTATTGTAGGCTTCCAATTGACAGGAATTGTGCATGTTTTGTTCATTGCTATATTCCTAGCAACAAAACTTATAACAGGGTCTGGCACATAGTAGACATTTAATCAATATTTGTTGACTGAATGAATGAATGGATATTACCCATATCCATAATATAATGACCAATGAATGATATTATAACAATGGCACTTACAGGACTCGCTATAATGATTTCTTCATTTTCCATCAGTTTCTTTTCCTAGAAGATGTAAATGTAAGCATTCTGAATGCATATTTATCATATTAAATTTTAACAATAATACAATAAAAATAATAATGACGCTATCTATTATTTAGAATATACCAGGCACTCAGTTCCAAGTCTTACATGTACAAATCTGTTGAAATCATATAGATGTATGACAAGCAACAAGAGGCAAGTACCACAAGCACATCCTTTTATAATTTTATTATTTATTTATTAGGAGTTTATTTATTTATTTATTTATTTTAGAGAGAGAGAGAGAGAATGGGGGGAGGGGCAGAGGGAGAGAATCTCAAGCAGATTCTGCACTAAATGTGGAGCCTGACGCCAAGCTCCATTTCATGACCTGAGCTGAAACCAGGAGTTGGATGCTCAACGGTCTGAGCCATCCAGCGCCCCCCCGACTTTTTATAATTTTAAAAACTAGGACATGGAGATGGTAAAAGAGACCTGCCCCAGTTTACACAGTATGTGACTGGAATCATAACTCAGGCAATTTAACTTACCATCATACCAAACTGCCTCATTAATACCATTCTTCCAAAGGCTATTTTTCATGTCTACAAGAAAGGGGTTGAAGAATGAATCTGTGCTCTGTAAAATATTTGCATTTATAGCACTAAAGACTGTGTTAATACATCAGAAGGAACAACTGCATGGTTTGGCCCGAATCCTCTAGAGAAAAACATCATCCAAGTAGACCAAACAGACAACCTGAAGACCTTCCTCAAGGGGGAGCCCCAAATACTGCGGGTGAGTGAGCTTGACCTTTAAACATGGTATTTGGGAAGATAGCCATTTCCAGAGAGGAGAACAGTTGTCCTTTGTGGCTCCTGAGGTATGATTAACTGTGTCATAAACTGACCTCCATAAACCTTACAGTGGCAGGAAATAGATTTTTTAAAAATCAGAGGTGCTGTAATCTGAAAGGAAAATGCATTTCTCTAGTGAGAGGGGAAAAAGAAAATTATCATAAAACCTTTCTAAATAGCCTTGAACTTGAGAAAAGGCCATGGATTCCTAGGGGTTTCATCCTGGGGGCCCTTCTAAACTCAGGAGATGGGAAATAGCTCTGTGTAAAGACTACAAAATCATCTTCCTAGAGACCTGCGTGCTTCATACTCTGAGCATCCTCTTTTTCACTCCCCAGGTGGCTCAGATCCTGATCGGTCTGATGAAAGTATGCCTGTGTGTGATAGGTCTGTGTTTTTATTCTTCTGACTTTTCCTTTTGGTGTTATCCCCTAACCATGGTCTCAGGATATCCTATATGGGGATCCTTATTTGTGAGTATGTGGAATATTTCAACTTCCTCAGTGGTAGAATTCTGCGAATATTTCTTCCAGCATTCCCTTTCAAAAACCAATGACTTGATCTGGGATTTTACTTCTTAGAGCAAAAGATGTGACCTAAATTCTTTGGGGTTCTGATGATCTCTGGTTTGGGGAAGTACAGATGCAGGTTCACCAGGCTGAGTGGATTCTTCCATTTTTAGTTCTTTGTATCTAGAGCTGTGTCTATTGCTGCTGGAAGAAACATGACATTAAACCTGGTAAGTATTTCCCTGGGCCCAAAGCAACAAGCAGAATCAGAAGTGCTCTATCTCAAGACAAAGGAAATAATCTCCAATTCTCTGAGTCATTTGGGCTCTATGGGGGTCATGGCGAATTCTTCCACGAGGAAACTGAGGTTTGACTTAATTTTATCACCCCTATTTCTGACACTCCATCCCTGGGATTAGTTTATGAATACAGAATCCAATGCTTCAGCCCATGCTCCTCTTTCTTTCTTAAACTTAGGAAAATTATTTAAGAATGTGTCTTCAACCCCTTCAGAATAAGTGAATGTTTTTGTGTTTTCCAAAGGGAAGAAGAGCATGAAACAGAGGGACATAAGGGACACTGATCATTCTCTTCCAGATCAAAGGCAGCCTGGGAATGAACATGCTCAGTGCCGTGGTTGGGGGAATAGGGATAATCATGTTAACAGTAGAGCTGACTATGGTACGTGGATCGGAAAAAAGGGTCTTATTCTTGTAAGTGTTTCTGAGCTGCTTTCATTTTCTGAAGTTATATTTATATTATCTAAATGTATATTAGTCTGAGATGACTGTCTTTCAGTTGATCCTGGCTTATCACCACAAACAGAAAGATCTGGCACTTGGATCTCATGGGGAGAATTTTCAGTCCCTTTTTGCTAGGACCTACCAGGACAGTTACCTTTTTTTCTCACATTCTTCACTGAACACAGCGATGTTAGAAAATTGATCATGAGGACCTTTCTTCAAAGTCTCCAGGTTCGAGTTGAGATGGCAGTGGGCTGCCGTGCTGGCTCAGCAAACTCTGTGTCATTTGTAGGTGGGGTGAGGAGAGTCAGGGCTCTAAGCCAAGACGCTCAGAGCCTCGGGGGTATATGTATGTGTAAGGAAAGAACAATGATATCACTTTCGTAGACCTGGAGGTTCTCTCCTCTTTGGATGAGGAAAAAGTATAAATTCATACAGGGAGGTTATTATAAGGAAAATAACTTGATAACTTGAAGTGGACAACAGAGAGAATTTCTAAGCCAAGAAAACTAAGGAAATACATCTGCTTTAATCTGAATTTCCCCACACTTATGAAGTTCCAGAGTAGAACTCCTCTCAGCCATTTTAGGATTTTCTTTCCAATTTTTCTTTTTTGGTTTGTTAGGAGAGAGAACATACCTGTTTCTATAGTGGAGAATGAGTCAGATTGGCATCAGAGAATCCAGGGCCAGGGGAAGTATCCATCTATTAATTATATTCCTTTCCTTTTTCCTCTTCTCTCTCCTGGTGGAATCTGCTTCTTTTTAGAGGGTATTTGAGACTGCGATATTAGTCCTCTCCCTGCTGGAAGTCAGCATCGCTATCTCTCTTTCTGTGTTTGGGTGCAAGGTGACCTGCTTTGTCACACAGGTGAGTGTTCAGGACCTGAGGGAGGGTTCACATTTGTCATGTGATGCTGAGTCTGTGTTCCTGTTTCTCTCATTGTGTCTCTTCTCTCTAAACCAATGAGAAGGATAAAGATGAAGAGTGAAGGAATGATTGTTGTGTATGCGATTCCTTCCTGAAATTGGAGGAGACAGCAGAACACAGAGAGAGCTATGGCAGATGTTTCTGGGAGCCTCATGTCTTGCTGGATATTGATTTTTATCTAGTGGGGATGTAAGGCCCTGAGGGAAGGGATATTTAACTCTCAGGTCCCAGGATACAGAAAAGAAGTAGGGGTCCCCAGGATGAATTGAATCCCTCTAGCTGGAAGAGTATGTGAATAACAATATATATTATTCTCGAGCTCCACAGGTGGTGGTTATCCAGCCAACCAATGACAAGGTGCCCCCAGTAATGGCCCCTGATAAACATGTTTATGAGGACCTGGAGTTTTAACAGAATAGTTCCTGCTTTTAGAAAAATTATTCATTGGGTATCACTAGGTCAGTAATAACCTGCCTGCTGGAAAGTGTTCACATCTGTGCATGGGAACACTGTTACTGCATAACCAAAAAAAATACATTTTTCCCCCTCTATTGATGCTGATTGTGATTTTGAATCCCATCCTCCCACATCGTCCCATAACCAATCATATGACTGGGATGCACAGTATCATTTCTCATGATAACTTTTAATGGAACTATACAGAAAAGTGAATAGATCATTGTAACAGCTGGCCAACTTTTTTAAAGATTTTTATTTTTAAGTAATCTTTACACCTAACATGGGGCTTGAACTTACAACCAGAGATCAAGAGTCACATGCTCTACCAATTGAGCGAGGCTGGTGCCCCCAATTTTTTTTTTTTTTTAAAGATTTTATTTATTTTTCAACAGAGAGAGAGAGACAGCGAGAGAGGGAACACAAGCAGGGGGAGTGGGAGAGGGAGAAGCAGGCTTCCCGCTGAGCAGGGAGCCCGATGTGGGACTCGATCCCAGGACCCTGGGATCATGACCTGAGCCGAAGGCAGACGCTTAACGACTCAGCCACCCAGGCACCCATGGTGCCCCCAATTTTTAGATGAATAGAAAGTGAACATCTTCATGTAACCAGCACTTGCATCAATGAGTAAACATTACCAAAGTTTCAGAAGACTGTGAATGCCCCCTTGCATTCGCTCAGATCCCCAGGGTAACTGCAATCTTGACTTTTACCACTAATATGAGTTTTATCTCTCTTTGAATTTTACAAAATGGAATACTTTGATATGTATAACTGAGTATATATGCTGGATATGACTCCTTTCTTTTAGCATGTTTGTGAACTTCATTCATGCTATTGCCAGTAACAATACTTATTCTTATTGCTGCAAGATATTCTATTGTAAGATTTATAGAACAATCTATTATCTAAGTATTGATGAATATTTGGGATGCTTCTACTTGGGGTGAATAATGCTGTGCATGAAAATGTATCTATACACTTTGGTACATGCATGTGTAAAATTCCACTGGGTATAGACATAGCAGTGGAATTGCTAGGTTATATCCAAAGTGCATATAACACGCACGTGCCTTCTCACAGTGCTTGAGTTCCAGTCGTTGCACATTTTCACCTTGACATTGTGTGATTTCCATTTTAACCATTTTGATGTAGTTGTATCAGACTGTAATATTTTTAATACTATTTATTTTTATAACAGCTTTAGATTTATTAAAAAAAATTGAGAAGATAGTAAAGAGAGTTCCCATACACCCCAAATCAGTTGGCATCTTACATTAGTATAGAATGAACCATATTGATACATTATCATTAACTTAAGCATTATTATTATTCAGATTTCTTTAATTTTTAGCTAGTGCCCTTTTCCTGTTCTAAGATCCCACCCAAGACACCACATTTATTAGCTGTCATGTTCCCTCAGGCTCCTCTTGGCTGTGACTATTTACGAGACTTCGTTTTTGATGACCTTGTTAGTTTTGTGGAATACTGGTCAAGTGTTTTGTAGAATGTCCCTCAACTGGAGTTTGCCTGATATTTTTCTCATGATTAGACTAGTGTTTTGAGCTTTGAGGAGGAAGAACTCAGAAGTAAAATATCATTCTTATCACATTCAATCAAGGGTACAATCTATCAACATGACTTACACTGTTGATGTTGACTTTAATCACCTCACTGAGTACAGTTTTTCTAGTTTTTTCCACTCTAAAGTTAGCTTTTTCATGACTTGTATACTGTAGTCTTTGGAAAGACGTCACTATACAACTACTGTGTGCAGCCCAGCCTCAAGGATTCAGGAGTTACGATCTACTGCTTTGAAAGTGCAGCAACTACATAAGTTATTAGATATTCTGCACTGGGGTTTTGTCTATTCTCTCCCACCTATTTATGCATTCAATTATTCATTTGTACAGATTCATGAATACTTATATATACTTTGGGTTATAATCGAATACTACTTTATTTTATTGCTCAAATTGTTTCTGATTTCATCACAGTGGCTCCTGCGTCCCTTTTGTGTATCCCGTCATTGTGTCTCATTTTGAGCACTTCCTTGTTTTATTGCACTACCATATTCTCAGGCTCATCTTATGTGGTTCCTGCTCAAGTCTTGGAATCAGCCATTTCATCAGGCAGCCCTGTTTCCTTTTAGTGGAGAATGGTATTAGAAATCAAGATCTGGGCTCTAGGTGTGCTTGTTGCTATTAGGATGTCATTTCTTTCAGGTTGTCTCAGCTAACAGAGCAAAGAAATATACATATGTCTACTAACTCATGTGTCTTAGTTGAACTGCCGTAACAAAGTAACATAAACTGGGTAGCTTAAACGCATTTATTTCTCACAATACCAGAGGCTGGATGTCTGGGATCAGGGTACCAGCATGGTCAGGTTTTTTTCTGGCTTCCAGATAGCCATTTTCTGATTGTATCCTCAAATAGTAGAGAGTAAAGAGACAAATCAAGCTCTCTCATGTCTTTTATGTAAGGTACTAATTCCATCACGACAGATCCACCCTTGTTACCTCATTCCCTCCCTAAGTCCCCATCTCCAAAAACCAACATTTTGGGGATTAGAGTTTCAACATACGAATTTGGGATGGAAGAGGACACAGACACTCAGTCCATAGCATCATGTTTATACAACTCTATAAAAGCTTCTATCTGTAGCCATCTGTTATAGTATATGTTACATCTGGTTTTGAAAAAAAAAAATCACAAGAAGTGCTAAAAAAGACAAAAGAAAGCCCACAATTTTTATACATTTTAAAAACGATTCTGTGACCCTGTGGACTATTTAGAACTATTGAGAACATACTTTGTATGATTTCTATTCTTTTAAATTTGTTGAGTTGTGTTTCAACACATGAAGTAACCAACTGGTAAATATCCATGTACATTTGAGAAAAATGTACTGTTGTTGGATGGAAAAGTCTATAACTGTCAATTCGATCAACCTGATTGATACAGCTGCTCTGCTCATCCATACCCTCACTGCTTCCCTGCCTGGCTGATATATCAGCTGCTGTCAAAGAGGTGTTGAGGTCTCCAAATAGAATAGTATATTCGTCTATTTTTCCTCTTAGTTTCCTCCATCTTTTTCCTCAAATATTTTGGACCAGCCATAAGTGGCCATTGAACATTTCGAATATGGTTACTGAGACTAAGAAAATAGACTTAAAAATATTTTTATTTTATTTTATTTATTTTATTTTATTATTTTTTAAAGATTTTATTTATTTATTTGACAGAGAGAGACACAGAGCAGGAACACAAGCAGGGGGAGTGGGAGAGGGAGAAGCAGGCTCTCCGCCAAGCAGGGAGCCCGATGTGGGGCTCGATCCTAGGACCCTGGGATCATGACCTGAGCCGAAGGCAGACGCTTAGCCGACTGAGCCACTCAGGCGCCCCCAAAATATTTTTATTTTAAATAATTTAAATTTAAATTGCCATATGTATCTAGTGGTTATTGTATTATATGGAACAAAAATGGAATTGTTTGATCTCATGGGACATAGTATTAATTTTACTGGACTTTGAAAATTTTTGGTTATATTATTCAAGAAGAATGGGGTAACATTTTGATTAGTTGTCAGTGGGCCAATTAAGCAACACAAGCTTTTATATATGAGCTTATTTATGTAAAATACCATCAGAAAAGCTTAATGTACTTAGAATGATAGAGTATAATTAATTAACCTAACACTATATTAATGAAATACTATAACCTATAGTATTTCATATAGTTAAAACTATTTTTGCCTATATTTACTGTTTTCCTTGATGGATATCCCAATCTAAACTGAGTAAGCACGAGCTAGACCATTTGAGAGATAAATAAACCTAATGTTTAGTCACAGAAGATACACACCCAAAGACACAGAGTGTAAAAGTGATGGACCAAACTTGCAAAGTATTTTCACAATTAGTTCAGGAAACTACGTTTACTTCACTGTTTTTCATCAAACGTTAAACTTCGGAACTTTACGTCACCCTACATTTCCTGTCTCCCACACAGTGCTGTTTAATGGACTGTGGCAAGAAGAGACACATGCTTCTTCCAGACCAAAGTACCTAATTGCCAAAGGTCCGACTTCTAACTTTTTCTTTCCCTACCTTGGCAAAATTAAAAAAAACAAACAACTTTTTGAGATATCATTCTATTTGGTAGAACCCATATCAGTGTGGGTCTAAAGTGAATAGCCTACTAATAATGAACATGAAAAATAGGAAGTAAATGAACTTCTGATGTGTTAAGCCATCAATATTTCTAGGTTAAGTTTTGTAACAGAGCATAAACCTAGCCTGTGATGACATCCAAACATAACAAAAAAAGTGGTGACAACCAAATTCTTAATATTATAAATGCCAGTTGCTATCTTTATAACTCTAAACCACACAGTTGTATCCTCACATATTGTATATTTGTATATATAAATATACACAGGTATATTTATGCCTCAGTGGTCCCAGTATGTGCTTCTTGCTATCACTGTGGATTCAAAATACAGAAGTGCAGCCTCATATTTGTTTGCTAGTATCTGTGGGATAACGTGAAGGTGTTTCTTCCTTACGTTCAAGTTCTTGATAGATTGAAGTTTGAGGAAATAAGTCTTGGTAAATACCTTCAGAAGGTGTTTTCCAGCAAAACAATATAGAAATCTGTAAAAAACAAACAAACAAAAAACGCTAAGGAATAATCCGTAAAGTCTGTAAAATAAGCCATTAAGAATAATATAATCCAAGTCCTCAATGATTTGTCTCCAAATATATGCTATCTTACTCCAAAGATAAATTGTGTGTGCTTTGGGCCCAGAGGAGCCTACTGGCTGCTCTCCAAAAAAAGGTAGAGGGTGAGGTCAATTTCAATCATGACTAATACTACCCAATGATTCAACAAATGGTGTTGGGAAAACTGGACAACAACATGCAAAAGAATGAAACTGGACCACTTTCTTACACCATAGACAAAAATAAATTTTAAATGGATTAAAGACTTAAACATGAAACCATAAAAATCCTAGAGGAGAACACAGGCAACAACCTCTTTGACATTGACCATAGTAACTTCTTTCTAGATATGTCTCCTGAGGCAAGGGAAACAAAAGCAAAAATGAACTATTGGGACCTCATCAAAAAAAAAAAAAAAAAAGCTTCTGCACAGTGAAAGAAATAATGAATAAAACTAAAAGTCAACCTACGGAATGGGAGAAGATATTTGCAAGTTACATATCTGAGGAAGGGTTAGTATACAAAACATATAAAAAACTTATAAAACTCAACACCCCAAAACCAAATAATCCAATTAAAAATGGGCAGAAGACAGAAACAGAGATTTTTCCAAAGAAGACATACAGATGGCCGGCAGATGCATGAAAAGATGCTCAACATCACTGATCATCGGGGAAATGCAAATCAAAGCTACAGTGAGATATAACCTCACACCTGTCAGAATGGCTAAAATCAACAACACAGGAACAACAGGTGTTGGAGAGGATGTGAAGAAAAGAGAACTCTCCCCCTGTTGGTGGGAACGCAAACTGGTAAATGCATACTGGAAAATAGTATGGAGGTTCCTCAAAAAGTTAAAAATAGAACTACCCAATGATTCAGCAATTACACTACTAGGTATTTACTGAAAGGATACAAAAATACTAATTCAAAGGGATACATGCACCTCAAATGTTTATAGCAACATTATCTACAATAGCCAAATTATGGAAACAGCCCCAAGTGTCCATCAAGTGATGAATGGATTAAGAAGATGTGGTGTATATATACAATGGAATATTACTCAGCCATAAAAAAGAATGATATCTTGCCATTCACAACAATGTGGTTGGAGCTAGAGAGTATTATGTTAAGTGAAATAAGTCAGTAAGAGAAAGACAAAGATCATAGGATTTCACTCATATGTAGAATTTAAGTAACAAAACAAATGAACAGAGGGAAAAAAGAGAGAGAGAGGCAAACTAAGAAACAGACTCTTAACTATAGATGGTTACCAGAGGGGAGGTGGGTGGGGGATAGGTGAAATAGGCGATGGGGATTAAGGAGTGCACTTGTGATGAGCACCGGGTGTTGTATGGAAGTGATGAATCACATATTATACACCTGAAGCTAGTATTTTTAAAATTTTATTTACATTATATTTACAAACCCTTGTGTTGAGGGCTGACTTTCAATAGATCACAGCAAAGGAGCTGCTCTGCTACGAAGAAAACCCCCACCCAGAAGCAGGTTGTCTAAGAATGGTTTAGCACCAGGGTCCCCATGACGGTGCATTGTGCTACAGGCAAGGGGGTGGCCCCCTTTCTGGCCACACCCATTTCCCAGGATGAGTGGATCTCCACATCACCTGAAGCTAATATTACATTGTATGTTAACTAACTGTAATTTAAATAAAAAGTTAAAAAAAAACTACCCAATGATTATTTTTTTCCAGATATTTAGCCAGGTGAGTATCAGACTACCTGGCTTATTACTGTTTAGTTTTTAGGAAGATAAAGGAAAATATAAGCATGCCCATTAGAATAATTCTTGAACAGAAATAGGGAGATATAATAGAGCTTTTTGCCTTCTTTTATCATTTTGGTATGAAGACTGTCAGCCCAGCTAATATTAGGACATTTGTATATATGGTACATTGCTAATGGGATGGAAAATAATGAGCTGATAATAGAATGTAAGTTTTTGAGTGTCTGAACACATTATGTGTGATTATGTATATAAAATTTTAAGTATTTTTGTATTTTGTATTTGTGATTTGATATCTGTCTCTTATAATGAATGATTATTTGATGAGAGAAAGTAATGTGAGGTTTTTAAATAAAGGATGATTATTGTATTTTCATAATTTTTAAAACTAACCCATGGAGCTGTTGCTATCATTTCCCCTCTCTTAACAGTATAATTTGTTTTTAACCTGGAAAATGGAGATAAAATTGTGACTATATTTCCTGGCTCTCTTGCAGCTAATTATGGGCAAAAATTTAAGTAGCCAGCAAATGTAAGAATAAATAGCATGTCTCATTTTGGAGTTACATACTTAAAAAGAAGGGTATGTATTCCCATTTCCCTTTTCCTTTCTGCTGGTTGGGATGTGGATGTGATAGTAGGAGCTGGATCCAGAGGTGAAAGCCATATTTTGAGAATAAGAGATTTACCTTTCCATCCCTGTTTTTGGTGAAAGTATATTGCTATAGAAAGCAAAGACCTGGCTTACAATAGCCAGGGAATATTTGAAATATAAAGCAATTCCAGCACCACCTATACCATCAGAGAGTAGGATACCAATACTGAGAAATACCTAAGAAAAGTATACTCTCCAGTGTCTACTCTATTGATGGACATGAAAATTAGGGTACAAAGAGCCAGAGAGGAAAATGAATAAGTTAATATCTCCCAGAGACATGAACTATGGTATAATTTAAGTATTTTATGCCATTTTGGTGGGCAGGGAATCTCCATAATTCCTGCCTTCAAAAATATTGTATTGCTGGGCGCCTGGGTGGCTCAGTTGGTTAAGCGACTGCCTTTGGCTCAGGTCATGATCCTGGAGTCCCGGGATCGAGTCCTGTGTTGGGCTCCCTGCTCAGCAGGGAGTCTGCTTCTCCCTCTGACCCTCCCCCCTCTCATGTGCTCTCTCTCATTCTCTCTCTCAAATAAATAAATAAAATCTTTAAAAAAATATTGTAATTGCTATAGATTAGTGATTTCACATTTCTCTTTTTCTCCCCACATTGAAGTTTTATCATTATCTTTGGTCCATTCCACATATATATAATAGGTGTGAACAGAGATGGGGCAAATAATTTGTCTTTCAGCCCGCATTGCAATGAGCTACTTCTGAATTTGTTGGAGAGAACTACAAATATACAAAGACTCCAGGGCAATAAATGGCTTGGATTATCGTCCTTTGTGAATTGGTGAGTGTATTTTAGGTGTGTGGAGGAAGGTAGATGTTTATATTTGGTGCCTATAGAGAGGAATGAGATTGAGAATGCTCATCTTCCTTTAATAATAGAAATTCTATCTACTTTAGCTAGATTTGAGCCTAACAGAATTCTGCAGCGTCCATTATCGCTCAGTGTGATTATGTGATACTGTTGATCTAGTAGATACATTTCACTTCAAATCCATGACCTTACAAGAATAAATTGTCTTCCCCCTCTCTGTATCTTTTCTCACTGGATGCTGCACAAATATGAAGAACAGAGCTGAGGTGGGCAGAATATTATGGTGTTATTACTGTAATTATGTTATATCATATAACAAAAAAAGACAGTATTTGGATGAGCCTAATCTAATTATAGGAGTCTTTTAAAAACAGAGTGTTCTCTGGACGGTAGAAGAGGAAGTCAGAGAGATTGAAAGCATGAGAAATGTTTGACAAAGAGGAAGTTCTCTGTTGCCGAAATGGAGAGAACCACTTGAAAAGATCCAAGAGGGCTTCTAGGAGCTGAACATAAGTGACTCCTGGCCAACCATCTTGGTCCCATAATCACAAGCAACCAAATTCTGCCAACAACAACAATGAGCTAGCAGGCCATTCCAGAGTTTCCAGGAGGCTGGTGCCTCCGGTACATGGACTTTAGCCTTATGAGCTTCTGAGTAAAGCATCCAGTCGGGTCCACCCAGACTTCTGATCTACAGAGCTGTGAGGTAGTAAGTAGGTGGTAGGTATTGTTTTAAGTTGATATGCTTGTGGCAATTTGTCAGGCAACAACAAAAAGTTATCATGTGTTTTGGTACTGGAAATGGGGTAACAATACAATATTATTGCTATAAGTATATCTAGGATCTGTAAATAAATACCAAAGGTACAGGAGTGGCTTTGGCATTAGGCAGTGGGATGAAACAAGGTTGAGAAAAATTTTGAGGAGCAAAATTTTCAAGAACAAAACTTGGAGGAGCAACATTTTGAGGAACAGTATGGATAAAGCCTAAAATGTCTCAAACGGTTTGTTAGTGGAAATAAAGACATTGAGAATGCTATCAGTGTGGCTCAGAAAGAAGTGAGGAACATATTACTGGAAACTGGAGAGAGGGTCTTGTGGTGCAGTGGCAGAAATTTAACAGAATGTTCTCTGACAGTTATGTGGAAAGCATAACTAGTAAATGATAAACTTGGATAACAAACTGAGAGTTCCAAAGCACTGAAGGAAAAGCCTGGCTTCTTCTTGCTTACAATAAAAGGTGGAAGAGAAGAAATTCTACTTATGTGTG
Organism: Halichoerus grypus; assembly: GCF_964656455.1. NCBI lineage: Eukaryota > Metazoa > Chordata > Mammalia > Carnivora > Phocidae > Halichoerus > Halichoerus grypus. Next base: position 10,975,895 of record NC_135722.1, on the reverse strand, counting down.
ACACCTTTTGCCATGTCCATGGGTCCATCCCACCCATGGTCTTCCTTTCCTGACTGACTGCCCTGAGGAATTCAGACTTGCTTAACTAGCCCTTAGAATCATAGAATCCAATGCTTGTGATAAATGTTATATACTTGAAATGAGGGGAGTTCTGATGCCATAAAACTTTCCATTTTCTGTTTGAATTAACTCTAACTGACACACAGCTGTGGTAGTCATTTCAACACACAAAAAGAACCAGTTGATGAGGTTGGGGAAAGTATGCCAATAACTCTGTATTACCTGTACTTGTTACATGTGATAATAAAACATAAAATTCTAACTATATTTGTGTTTCTTAGCTTATTTTATTTTCAATTGTATATACCTGCAATTATATATTTCATCTCCTTCAGGTTTTTAAATTAATTATGCCTTGATTTTATTATTTTTTGAATGATAGATACTTTGTATATTCATCACACTCAAGAGTATACTTCATACAGTAAATTAATGGATGGATGGATGGATGGATGGATGTTTGAATTCATGGATATATACCCCTCAGTTAGAGTTTATGTATGGACTACAGAATTATACACTGTGTATTCCAAGTGTGCTCAACACACAACTAGTAGCTCCCAGGTTGTCCGTAGAATCACTTATAGTTTATATTTTTGTTCATTTTACCAAAAAAAAAAAAAAAGTCACTGACAGCATCATCTAATGAAATAGTTGAAATCATCCTCATTCTTCCAAGAATTGCACTTACCCAGTGAACATTCTTGTCATCCACATTATAGTTGAGCATGGAGAGAGGTAATGAAATTAAAATTTGCAGACAAGTTAGGTTAATCAGGACAATCACAAGTTCCTGTTAAAGAAAATAAAATGTCATGCATTACCATATGCCAATGATCATGACTCATCTTCCTCATGCTCAGATAACATTCAGTCTTCCCAGAATTCAGGAGGATAATACTTACAGTTGCAATTGATTTGATGTCCAAACAGAAAGTTTCCTTCTTGCAATCATAGGAGCAATTTTTTGTTAAATTGTATGACAGAATACAGATCCCAATAATCGAGACCAAGGTGCTGAGAATGTTAGCACCTAGATTCCCTCTCAGCTGAAAAAAAAGGAAATAACTAGCTTATAAGTTAAGGACCAGGGGTTTCTAGACCCTATAAGCTGGGAGGAGAATTCTGACTTAACTTAGCCATGGGATCTACAGGCATTCATCATCCCTGGATTGCCAATTCAGTTCAATGGCAAATCACAATTGGGAGAAGAAAAGTTGGAGAGGATTGATCTTTCTTAAACACATACCATGGATAGGATAAAAACATTGTGGACATTTTAGCACCTCTAGTTTCTGACCCTGTATTAGCTCCTCCCTCCACCAAAAATAAAACTCTGCCTTGCTCAAGCCTAAGCCATGCTTTTATCTTTATTAACATTGCCCTACCCCATACCATAAAAAAGCTTTAATAGCTAGATAAATCTTTACTCATTCTTCTTATGGTGACAAGATATGGGGATCAGAATTTCTAAAATCCCAGGAGATCCAGCTTGTTTGTGTCTAGCTATAGGATGATCACATGATTCATTGGGCCAAATGGACAGTTACATGATGAAATGTACTATAAAATGATGAATCCCCTGGGTGACTGGGCTTCACATGGGAAAGTCAAGAGTGTCATAAGTTCTGACAAATGGAAATGACAAATGGAAAACTTGTTAGCTTACCAGTGATTTTGTTTGCTTCTTGGCAGACACAACAGTCAGACTTCCAGAAATGATAAACTGTTTATAAGATAAGAAAGATGTCTGCAGAGTAGCAGCTTCTTCCAACTCACCCTCCCACCCCATTGCCAGATGCATATCTCTCTTCCTATCTAGTGCCCCCCACCTCCCAGGCACCCCTTCAGAACTCAGAGGAAAGCAAATCATGAAAGTGTGTGCACTGCACAATTAAAGTACCATAATTATACTTTTATTCTTATGAATAGTAAAATTCCTTTAGCTAAATAAGAGAAGTGGACATAAAAACCACAGCAGAAAACTACTTATTCAATGTGGAGAAAATAAAATAAGTAGAGTAAATATAATTCAAAGACACACTTTGGGGTGCAGTAAAGGGGAAAGCGTGAGCTCAGATTACATGGCATTTTTCTCAATGTATTTGGCCAAGCAGTGTGATGACTTAAGAAGAGTAACACTTCCCTACCCCCAGCATCTTCTCCGATCCAAATATTATTACATTTCAGAGACACTTCTTCCATGTGTCAAACCCAGGATTTTCTCCTTGAGCAAAACAGCAAGATTATACTGAATAGTATCATACTACACAGCAATGAATAGAGCTTAAGGAAAGTGTTACATTAGAATATATATTAAAGTTCAGGTTGGAAATTCAATCTTAACTATTGTTGCAAGTATTCTAGAATTGGCAAGATGCCATACAAGTTGTGTGTTTAGCTGATGAATGAATGAATAAATGATTGGATAATTATAATTTCAGATGTGAGATACTCACAGACAATGCCCCCCAGAAAGAGAAGCCTGTGTAAATTGAGAAGAAAATGATTCTGTACATTTCAGAATTAGGAACAAGAAATCCAATTATCCCATAAAAGAAGCATTTCACACCAATCATAATCTGAACCACCTGGATAAGAGACAAAACAAACCAAATTACAAACCATCAAAATTAACAAAACAAAAATACATGTTTTAAAGACAAAGGTGAGCACTTTTCAGGAGAGAGAATCACCTGGTCCAAATATCTTGGTCATCCATAGGATTGACCCCCTTGAATACTAGTAAAAGATCTGCTAAGAGTCAGATTCTGGAGATGTGCTTTTTTTCCCCAGAGGCCAGCCCATATGGGTCAACTTTGCTTTCATAAGGTACAGTCACAATGAGGCTCATCCAAGAGCCTCATTTGCAGTCTCCTCTTAATGCACCCCTCCCATGCCCATATAAACATGGTCCCTTGCTTTTAATCAAAGTGTCTTTCTTCCACTCCACAGAATGATTGACACAGGTCATAACCTGGTGCCTCTATGCCAACCACTTCATCAGCCAAAATAATCCTTCACCCTCAATATATCCCCCAGTTTCTCCTGGTTCAAAATTCTTTATTAGTGGTTTACTTACTCACCCCCAGTGCTTCTAGATTCCCCTTCAGGAATTTCTGCAGCTTGTCTAGTAGATATTTCAGGGTACTAGATGTTTCTGTCTCTCCCAGTGGGGTACTTTGGTTTTGGTTTGAAGGAATGTCCACAGGCATCCTAACAGAATTCAAAGTTTTGTTCATTCTGTAATAGATGGTCGTCTGTTAATAGCATCAGATATGCACCATCATATGCCAAATATTGTTAATCCTATTGTAAGGGCAGTAGATACTGGGCTTCTTTTGTCTGAGGTCTTTATCATATATGAAGAGAAGTCACTGGCCAAGTGATGTTCATGTGTCCATGCTGCTGACTCTGATATCACTGATGTGATAAACAACAGTGTAAATGAGGAGAGAGATGAGAGAGGTTAAGGAATATCAAATCCTACATAACTATAAGATATCCTCCCAGGTTAAGGAATGCTATAAATCTCAAGCCTGGTTTTGGGTTTGTTTTTGTTTTTGTTTTTTTTTAAGTTGCATGTGGCCACAGACTTGTAAAAAAGTACCCACCATGAGAGTTGTGATATATTTATTTAGCCTTATCCATGGTGGAGTGAAAATAACCTGGGATTTAAAGGCAAATAGAGGGACACCTGGTGGCTCAGTTGGTTGGGTGTCTGCCTTTCGCTCAGGTCATGATCCCAGGGTCCTGGGATGGAGTAGAGCTCCTTGCTCAGCAAGGAACCTGCTTCTCCCTCTGCCTGCTGCCTCCCCCCACCCCGTTTGTGCTCACTCTCTCTCTCTTACACAAGTAAATAAAATCTTTTTTTAAAAAAAATAAAGACAAATAGATCTGAATTAAAGACATTTCCCTTAAATTTAATTAAATGTGTCACATAATTTATCATCCATTCCAAGATAGTTTTGAGGATGAAAGAGAATAGGAGTAGTATCCATAATTATTCTAGGGAAATAAGAGAGACCCGAGAATACACTATATAAAAGCCACCTTACCTTTAATTTCTGTGTGACAATGAATGCTATATTTAGTTGAAGCCCCAGGTTTGTCAACATAAAATACAATCATGCTTATGTCTCATATGTGTGACACTGGAAATGATGCATCCAACTTTCCTAGTATCATCAGAGATGTAAAAATGTAGCATAAATTCTCAACTATCTTCTTAAGAAGTTAGGATATGCTTTGGCACTTGTTGTCAAAAACAATCATGGATTTCCATCGTAGAGCAAACCCCAGAATGGCCACCCTTGAAAACTAACTCATTTTTAACCTTTTTTCCCCCCAAAATGTTAGCTTCTTATTTCTTTATCATCTTCTACTATATCAATTTTATGAATATTTGCTAACATTAAATTAAGTTTGGAAAATAGGGGCAGACTTTATTCCTTATTGCATTGGTATTTATGAATTCTATCACTCTCCCTATAATGTTTTAACTTAGTTTTGATTACACTTCATACAATTTCTTCTTATGTTTTCTCTTCCCATTATGCTAATTATATGGAATTAGACCCTTCATATAACTGCTTATGTATAAAATTCCTGGATCAAAGTGGAAACATAGTTTCTGACTCTTGAGATCCATGCCAAATTTCTTAAAAAAAAAAAAAAAAAAAGAGGTAGCAGTGTACTCTGGTCCAAATAATGTTTGTATGTGTAAATTTCTTTGCAGTTCTAATGAAAAGATTAAGATATCATGATATGGAACTCTTATGGGACACTTAAGATTAATCCTAAGTATTCAATTTTTCTATTCCCAATAGTTGCTTTCAATGAAGGAGTTGAAACAAGGAATTTATCTTATGTGATCACACTGGAGTGCTAACAAGAACATTTCTTTTTCTTTTTCTTTTTCTTTAGTGGATGAGTCTTTTCCACTAATATTTCATAAATAAAGAGTATCTCATCAATCAGTTATTATATCTTTTTAAAATGTGACCTTTATATCCAAAGATGGTAAATAACTTGCCTAAATTCACAGACATTTTACAGATGTGGGACCAAAGAGTCATAGGTCTGATAAGTAAGAATCTGTTCTTTAGATAAAGCCTGGCTCAGACTGACACATCCCTTATTTAGCCTCCTGAAGCCCACACATAACAGGTTTGAGTGTTTGAGGGAACCAGAGCTTTCAGTATAACTTTGTCGGGGGGAAAATAAACTGTTGACTCCAAAAAGTATCTTCTATCACGCCTCACTGCAAATGTCATTATTTACTCATCCATTCACTCAACAAATATGTATTTTAGGTTCAAAATATTGACCATAATATTTACCGGGCACATTTTTACTCAGTAAAATTCACTTTAATGATTTTTATTACAGATATGTTATTATATACTGTAATAGTCTGTCAAATCTTAAGCCTGTAGTGCAGCCTTTGACTGCTCCTTTAAGCTACCATTCAGCTGTTCAATATTTTGAGTAGGATTTTCACATTTACAGTCATCATCTTTTTAACAAATGCTGCTATTTCACCTCTGTTGCCTATTTAGAGAAGGACATTACAGTATTTCTTGGTTACTCCACAATACAAAAATTAGTCTTGTTTACCACATTGTCCTCACCTTAAATATTAACTTCAAAGCCCCATTACCCTTTATAAGTTAATACAGCTTCAAACCCACCTAATCCTCTTCCTTATACCTCTACGAGATTAGTTATAAAACTCAAATGATTCTCACTAAGAATACTATTGTGAACTTAGCTGGCTCACCATGTCCAGTCTTGACGTTCTGAATTGCACTTGCACATTATAAACAAAAAAGTTTCAATGTCACAATTCTAACCAAATTTTCCCCCTGTTATCTTAAATTGGCTCTGCTAGAAAATAGGGCTGGAGACTAACTTCCTTCTTAATGCTAAGCCTTACTATCTATCCACTGATGCGGAAAGTGCGTTTGCATAATCAGAAAGTCAGAAAGCAGGAATGAAGACAAGATCAAATGTGTCTAAGTCACTGAAACTTTCTACGTTATCTAAAAAAAAAAAAAAATTCCTGAAATATTTGGCATTGAGTATCTACCGATGGAAAGAAAGGAAGAACTCTCTCTGCCTTGAGCCCACATTCTGTCCAGTCTCTGTCTGTCCAGGTTCTACATCTGTGCCTCTCAGAACATAGACAAAAGTACTTTCTGGTGCTCTGGATAATGGAAAAAAAAAAGTTCTACCTACCTAGGTTTATTCCACTGCAGGAATGTGGGAGTCTGTAGTCTTCTTAAGCTTATATCTCTTCTGTGACTATCAAGGACTGTACCAATATGTGGGGGAGGAAAATCTATGTTTTGACCTCTGTGTTTCCTCATTTGTTGTTATTTCCACACCTAGAACTCCAGATAAGCAGTTCTGGTGTATTCAGACAAAGTTGATATACATCATGTTTTGTTGCACAAAATTAGAAGCATTATAACCATAATCCTCAATACCAACTGATGGTTTTATTTCCACACATTCTCTTTCCATTTCTTTCCATTAATCTGACAAAGACTGTATTTATTCTTTTAACTTACTAAATAAAATTATTTCCTTTGGAGCAATTTCTAGGAAATTCATATTTTCAACCAACTTCTCTTGGTCTTTGCTTTAGCATCTTATTAACTATACCTTCACTAAAATAAAATAAACATAAACAAAACAAAAAATAAATATATTTCCAATGATATTTAAATTTCAGGAATAGTTATCTGTCTATCTATCTATCTATCTATCTATCTATCTATCTATCTATCATCTATCTATCCCAATGATCAGGCTCAAATATACCAAGCAAAGTATTAACATATAACTGTATTAAGATGACATTACAATAAAAATCAACAAAATGGATTAAACTTCGTTCAGAACAACCAAAGAAAAAAGAGAGAAGACAGAAGTTATCAATGTAAGGAATAAAAGAAGGGATATCACTGCAGAATGCAGAGATTTTAAAAGGAAAATGAAGAAATACTGTGAACAAATTTATGAAATAAATTTAACATCTGGAAAGAAATAGAATTACTTGAAAGACACAAATTATCAACATTGACTCAAGAATAGATGATCTCCATAGTTTAATACCTTTTAAAGAAATTGAATGTATAGACAAAACCATTACAACAACAATAACAAAACCAACTCCATCTGGTTAGCCATATCACTGGCTAATTCCACCAAATATTTAAGGAAAAAAATAATTCAACATAATCCCTTCTATTTTATGAGGTCAGCATTACTCCAATACCAAAACAAGACAAAGATATCATAAGAACTACATAGCAATAACTTTCTTTTTTTTATTATGTTATGTTAGTCAACATACAGTACATCATTAGTTTTTGATGTAGTGTTCCATAATTCATTGTTTGCATATAAGACCCAGTGTTCCATGCAATACATGCTCTCCTTAGTACCCATCACTGGGCTAACCCATCACCCACCCCCATCCCCTCTGAAACCCTTAGTTTGTTTCCTGGAGTCCATAGTCTCTCATGGTTCATCTCCCCCTCTGATTTCCCCTCCTTCAGTTTTCCCTTCCTTCTCCTAATGTCCTCCATGCTATTCCTTATGTTCCACAAATAATTGACTTTCTCTGCTTAACTTATTTCACTTAGTATAATCTCCTCCAGTTCCATCCATGTTGATGCAAAAGTTGGGTATTCATTCTTTCTGATGGCTGAGTAATATTCCATTGTATATATGGACCACATCTTTATCCATTCATCTGTTGAAGGGCATCTCGGCTCCTTCCACAGGTTGACTATTGTGGACATTGCTGTTATGAACACTGGGGTGCATGTAGCCCTTCTTTTCACTACATCTGTATCTTTGGGGTAAATGCCCAGTAGTACAATTGCTGGGTCATAGGGTAGCTCTATTTTTAAATTTTTGAGGAACTTCCACACTGTTTTCCAAAGTGGCCGTATCAACTTGCATTCCCGCCAACAGTGTAAGAGGGTTCCCCTTTCTCCACAGCCTCTCCAACATTTGTTGTTTCTTGCCTTGTCAATTTTTACCATTCTAACTGGTGTAAGGTTAGCAATAACTTTCAAGATAGATACAAAAATCCTCAACAAAATGTTATCAAATCAAATCTAAAAGTATATCAAAGGATAACACACCACAACCAATTGGGTTTATTTCAAGAAAGCAACACTGTTTTAACAACAACAAAAAATCAATGTAAACAATTCATCATATTGACAGATTAAATACAAAAGCTCATATGATCTTCTCAATATACAGAAAATGTATTTGACAAAACTTATTTATTCATGATAAAGAAAAAACTCAAAAAACTAGGAATAGATGGGAATTCCTATTATCTGAAAAAAACCATATACAAAACCCTACCGTTACAACATATTCAATAGTGACCTACTGAATGTACTCCCCTGTCCCCCCAGTACTAGTATATCTGCCCTTCACACTCCTGTTCAACATCTACTGGAAGTCATAGCCAATGTAATATGGCAAGAAAAGAAAGAAAACATCTACAGTTTGGAAATTAAGAAATATAAATGTCCCTATTGAAGACATAATTGTATATGTAGAAAATCCCAAAGAATCTTTTTAAAAATCCAGTATAGTAGGGTAGAGTATAGTAGACTTTGCTTTCTGGAAGAAAAGCATTAAAATAAGAAATGAAGTTTAATTTGTTAGGCCACAATTGGATGTTTTTTCTATATTTTTTTTGTTCCCATAGACCAGAGTCTAGTGTCTAAGACAGTGCTAAGTGCCAATTAATATATTGTAGTTGACAACATGCTATCAAACTGTGACAACAGTTAAGTCAGAATCATACAGAGGATTGCCAGTTTCTGATCCCATTGCAGGTGGTACAGGCAGGATTACATTAAGCCATCTGCTAGTACCTTCTTAAATTTTGGTTAGACATATACTAAGAGAGGCCATCTGTGTCTTTTGACTACAGATTACAAACTGATAGTGTTCCAGGCCTTTCAAAAAAGTCAAAATGTGATGATGACTGTTCCCTTTTCAAGTAGTGTGTGGGTTATTTCAGGCTGCATCAGGATCCATGAAGCAAAGGAGACTAAGGACCTGCAGGGGATCGATCACTGAAAAAGTAGAACCTGTGTGCAGAAAGTGTGTGTATTTTCCTTTTTTTTTTTTTTTGGATTGTATTCATTTATTTGAGAGAATGAGAGAGAGTGAAAGAGAGAAAGCACCAGTGCAGGGGCGGGGGGGTTGTGGACCAGGGAAGAGGGAGAAGCAGGCTCCCTGCTGAGCAGGGAGGTGGATGCAGGGCTCCATCCCAGGATCCTGGGATCATGACCTGAGCCAAAGAGAGATGCTTAGCTGACTGAGCCACCCAGGCACCCCTGTATTTTCCTATTTTAAAACATCAGTCACACTTTACTCATTGGATTGGTTTTATAGGACCCTGAGATTAAAAGACCATAACTGACTTCATGATGTCAAATCTTCATGGTACAGATAACACTACAATGGAAAAATAAAAAGAAATGATGACTACTTCAAGGTGAAAGGATAAGAGCAGGGTTTATTTAATTCATTTATTTCATGGAAATTTGTACTCTTTAGGGAAAGTGTCAGTAACAGCATGATCTACGCCGCTGACCTATTGTACAACTCCCAGTATAGAGTTAACATTATAGTCTGAAGTGAATGGCTTCTCAGAAACTGTGTAGGTGAGCAGTTCTGAACATACCCTCCAAGGCCAGACCAGAGTCCCAAAACACCTACAACCTTTCCGGTATGTTCCATTTTTTTCATATTGCAAAGGCTGTGAGATGATGTCAGTGCTGATGCTGATGAGTCATATGCTTCATTTATCATTTCCAAATGTGATCATAATTGGGGATAGAGTAGGAGACCATAGCAGAGTTAACATCAGCAAATCTGTAACTTTTTCTCCCCTTGAGAACACTGAAGAGTCTGTTTACTGTCTGATTATTAATTTACTCTCAATAATACAATTCGAGTAAATCCAGGAATAGTTCAAAAGTTGATACATCAAACAATTAAGTGGGTTGGAAAACCACCTCATCATAGTCATGATTAAGAGTGGCTATGGGAAATCCATGCTCATTGGAGGATAAGTCGACAACCACCTGTGGAGGAAGAAAACACAGTAGATGATATTTCATGATATCATATGACATTTCACTTGCCCATGGCCCTGGTTCTCTTAATGCACAGACCCTCCTTGGGGCCACTCTTCTCTTTCTGACGTGAACATCTACATCCATCCAAGCAACCTTCTGCTAGTGCCCAGTCCAATCTTATGCATGTGGCTGCTGGTGGCAAAACGGAATGTGAGGGGCTCCTAACATGACAGAGGGTCTTGGATGTTTTGTATGTTTTGAATGGTTCAGTGAAACTTAAATAGGTAAATGTAAAAGTGGCAAAGAATATCCTAGAACACATTCTAAGTCCTCTGGGTCACAGACACTCACTGAGGTCATATCACAGCAGACAGCACTGCATCCAAATGCAGACAGCAACACTGAGATGATGAGTCCCAGGATGATGAGGATGAGCTTCATAAACATAATCCTCTGCAAATTAAAATCATGCAGGGAAGAAAGATGGAAGGACTGAGCAAGGGAACGCCTCCCATGGAGCCTGCATGTTCTCCTTCACAACTGATTGATAGATTGTCAATGGTAGTGAAATATCCCACTCTGGCTTCACCTTCAGATAAAATCTGGGCAGAGATACACATAATTACTCTAATTTACAGACTCCCAAATTTGCAATTTCATTCATTTATAATTTTCACACAAATGAAGTGAGATCTTGTTATTCACTTTTTGTTTCTTGACATAACCAACTGATAAAAAGCCTGCGCATTTGCAAACCATGCTTTATTGAGATGTCTAAAAATTAGAATGTTTTAGGATCCTTTTATATCTCATAGTAGTTTTCACCATATGATCAGTAGATCAGTGTCGGTTTTGTTAAATATATACTTTCTAGAAAGGATCCTGGACTTTGTCTATCATTGTGCTGAATGGACTAAACATCTAGACTTCTTTTTACCTTAGTGAAGACAGCAATTACAATCATTGAGTGAGTTCATTGGCACCCATTCTGATCTTATCTAAAACAAGGGTTTTATTTAGCTTCACCTGATGTACTTAAGCCCTAACACCACCAATAGTTTATAGTTCAGAGATTTTATTCACTCAGGATCAAGACCCTGACCTTCTCAAGTGATTTGTCAGTTTTAAGTGGTGCCCACCTGTGATAAGAAAGACATTTGCAAGGAACTTTATATATGTGGATACATATCAGGAGATTTTTTTTCACTGGATCTGTTAATACTTACAGTAATGAAATAATGAACTGATATGCTTGATAAGAAGTAATAGGATATGCTCACTTTGATTGCAAGGATTATTAGCGACATGCCTGTTAATATGGCATCCACAGTGTTTGCTCCAACACTGCCACGGATCTGAAAGAGAATCAGAAACAGAATCCCCTTTCTCACGCTCTTGAACCTGGCAGGTGATTGTGCATTTTGTTTAAAATGCAAGTAAAATTGGAATTCCTAAAATGTATGCACAGGTTTGCTATCTACTACTGGTAATTTCTCATCTGAGCCGGACAGAGACAACATGAACTGTTGGGAGAAGGAAGAAATCATTTTGGGATCTCAACTCAAGGCAAAGTAAAACCTGGGAATCGGAGACAGCTTGATCATTTTAGAGACGAAGGTTGGTCTACGCTATGCCTCTTTTAATTTTCTGAAACTGTAGATAAACGCACCATCTGTTTTGTTGTCTTCTTTCCAGACACAGTAGACACAGTTCCAGATATGATTAACTGTGCAAAAGTGCCAAGAGATTAACTGATAAAGTGCAAAGAGTTAGTCTGCGAAAACATGATTCTGTCGTCTTTTTTCCTAACACCAAATACTTCTCAATACTTTCCCCCAAATTTTGTGCTTATAAATGATAACTATTAAGGATTTTACATATATTGTAAGTAATACAGAGGTCAAAGTGATTCCAATTTACTTACAAAAATTGGTCCCAAAAGGAAAACGAAGCTATATACACTGTTTTCTAGTGCTAGATGTAGTTCATGGAATGAAAGGAAGACCTCTACCATAATCCACAGGCAAATATTCATTAGGCTGATCATGATTTGGCTCACCTGGGAAATGAGAAAATGCCTCTGAGTTAGGAGGAATAAGTTTTATTCTTAGAATTATTTGCCCCAATTTGGAGGTTGTAAATGAGTCAGGATTCCTTTAATTTGGAGAATTCCATGATCAGTGCTTAAATTTTCATTCAGTGTTCCCAAATATAAAACAGTTTGGTGATTTGGCTAAATGGCATATGTGGTTTCTTATTTAGAAGTCCTATTTTCCTCTTGACATGGGAATTATTGTGACCATTCCAAACTCTTCTCCCAGGTAATCATGTAGCTTTGATCCAGAGCGAATTCAGGGGAATACGAGCCACCTCAAAATCCTTAGATGACCTTCATTAGTACTTGCCCCAAGAATAACTGGCTTCCCCTTTAAGAAATTCTGCAGATTGCCCTGTGCCCCCTGAGGGAAAGGCATTGGCCCAGACTGGCCCTGGTGGATGGCTGGATCTCTTTGTTGAAGATCCATTGTTGTGTCCCTTGATGCTATTGGTCTTCACCACCTGTTGCTCCCCTCACTGGTGGTGTTGAGTCAACGCATGGGAAGCATGTGCTGGCCAGAAAGATCAGATAAAAGGATTAGTCTCTTTGATTCCATGCAATAGTTAGTGTTCATATATATTTTAAAGTAAAACGTAGGTACTGTGCTAAATGTAAGAAATTAGGCCATGCAATTGTTTAAATTCTTGAGTGGGAAATCTGACATTGATTAAGTATTTAGCAATGTATCTCAGGCAGTTCAGAATGACATATTCTCTTTTATACTGAGTTCCAGAAAGGCTATGTAAGTAATGTAAATTTACGTTGTAGGAAGCTGAGGATCTTAGCCTGAGTGCATGTGTCTTATGGATCCTTTTGTCTTGAAATAATGTTGACCATCTTGACCATGAAGCTGAAAATTAACATTGCCCACTAGTCCTGGTATTCCTGCCCCATAGAGAGACAACAAAGTATTTGTTACTTTGTTTCTTTGTTTTGCTATGTAGAATTCTTTCATTTACACCTCTGTTCCTAGGTAGTATCTGGCGTAGTTATTTTTGTTTTGTCTCTGGGTTCAGGCTCCTTCTGAAGTTTAAGAACTAATAGCATTTGGGCGCCTGGGTGGCTCAGTCGGTTAAGCAACTGCCTTCGGCTCAGGTCATGATCCTGGAGTCCCGGGATCGAGTCCCGCATTGGGCTCCCTGCTTGGCAGGGAGTCTGCTTCTCCCTCTGACCCTCCTCCCTCTCATGCTCTCTGTCTCTCATTCTCTCTCTCTCAAATAAATAAATAAAATCTTTAAAAAAAAAAAAAAAAGAACTAATAGCATTTGACTCAACAAGCCACAATGTAACATGCATGCTCTTAGACTCAGAGTTTGCTTCCTTTTGATACTCCTGACTAACTCACAAACTACACACCACTCACAGAAAGCCTGGAAGGGACCACATGTCTTCGCACTGGTGTGGCTGGGCAAGTGGTTTGGAACCACATCTGCCTGAGCCTACAAACCCTTGCTTTTCTACTCATGATCTGCCTACAGAAATGTTAAGCAAAATACCCACATATTAGGAATGCTTTTCTTCTCTGGACAGCAAGAAATCTTCTTTTTTTATTTGAACATATGGACCATCCTGAGTATAAACAAAAAGTATCACCTTTTCTGGGCACCTGGGTGGCTCAGTTGGTTAAGTGACTGCCTTCAGCTCAGGTCATGGTCCTGGAGTCCCTGGATCGAGTCCCACATCGGGCTCCCTGCTCGGCAGGGAGTCTGCTTCACCCTCTGACCCTCCCCCCTCTCATGTGCTCTCTCCCTCTCATTCTTTCTCTCTCAAATAAATAAATAAAATCTTTTAAAAAAAAAAGTATCGCCTTTTCTGTCTTCATCATAATGGCAATAGATATACTCTGTTTTGTGTACATTTCTCTTTGAAGTGAAATCATGGGAAACTTGGTATAGTCCATGGAGCTACAATTTCACTTTTCCTCTGGAATTCACTGTAAAATTTCTAGCTGTACAGTGTACAGGTATGTTCGAATTTACCAGGAAAATATATTAAAACAATAGCGATAAAAAAAAATATTTCTTCTATCTACCTTTGTGAAGTTCTGTAAAATGTGATGGTTGTTTTATAGAAATTAATGCCTTGTATTCTGAGAAGATTGACCAAAAAAAAAAAAAAAAGGAAACATTATACAATTGAACCTTGAACAACAGAGTTTTGAACCTCGCAGGTCCACTTATATGTGGATGTTTACAGTACGATAGTACAGTACTAAAAATGTATTTTCTCTTCCTTATGATTTTCTTAGTAACATTTTCTTTAGTTTACTTTATTGTAAGAATATAGTATATAATATATGTAACATAAAATGTATGTGTTAATTGACTCTTTATGTTATTGGTAAGGCTTCCAGTCAACACTGGGCTATTAGCAGTTAAGTTTTGGGGGAGTCCAAAGTTATGCCCGATTTTCTACTGTCGGGAGGGTGCCCAGAATCCCCCTGTGTTGTTCAAAGGTCAACTGTAATTACTTTCAAATGGAAAATGGGAGGGAAGAAGTCATGCACATTTGAAAGCTAGTATTTAGATGTTGAATTTGCATAAAGATCCAAGTGGGAATAGAAGCATTTGTGTTTAATGCAGGCCAGTGATCCTTTATCTAGAATTGTTCTATGATATTCTGACTTTATTCAATGACAGTTTCAATGACAGTTACTGACACTGTCTTCTCATACTCAAAATCTCTATTTTTGTTATCAACAGAGGATCTACATTAGGTATGGAAATAAATGTGTATTTTTTCTTCTATCTTGATAATATTATAATCAGTATGATACTGCCCTTACTATCTAATTTACTTTTTTAAAAAATCTTTAATCCTGTTCCTTATTATTAATCATATCCGAAGCAAAAATGTCATGTTTCTCTGAACAAATTGTGATTCACTCTTCATAATGGTAAAGTCAACATCCTAAAAAATATTTTTTCATTGATACCTGATTTACAAAGCAGTCTTTGGAACTGAGAGTCCACTCAATGCCATATACTTTTTCTCAACAAGAGTAATGATTATGCAGAGAATATAATTCCAGATCAAGAACATCCTCCTTTTGGATCAAAGTTCTTTCATTGACAAAAAAAAATGTCAAAGTAATCATTCATTACATAAAATTGAATAAAGCAGCACTAAAAAAACTAGCAAGCCAGACTTAGGGACCACTAGAAAGGTACTCTGTGTTGCAAATTCTAGATAGTATATGATTTTTAGGCCAATTGTTTTCTGTCTTTTGAAAATGACTACATGGCTGAGATCATTTCAAAGTGCAATCTGAAATAGTTCTATGGGCCTTTAAAATTGTAACATTAAGTTTGCTGCTAGAGAGTCAATCATTTTTTTTAATGGAAAAAAATCCCCTTAGACATTTATGTGCTTCTCAAATAACTAGTTTTATAAAAAGTAGCTTTTATAAGATTATTCTACTGCTATGGTTTCCTCCCATGGAACAATTCCAGGAAAATTTGTATGAGTCTTAGGGACTGGCATGGAATTGACATGCCCTCTTACAGGCCAAAGGAATAGCCATGTAAATAAGAACAAAAGAAGAATACAAAAATACATACCTCTGTCCCAAAACAACATTAAGTCTTAACTCGATATCCATTCAGGACCTGGGAACATCAGTACCTCAGAGTCGGTCTCAGAGTCTTTCCAAGGAAGTTCCCCCAAAGCAGCAAGCAGTATATTAGGCACTGTAGGCTGTGGGAATTTGGTATATGTAGGTTTTGCTCAATAAGACAGAACTCCCTGTTGTATGAAGAGATAATGATACATCACCCTAAAAGGCATCTTTCTGCTCTTTCTTGCAGATGGGTTTCTTTTTTTTTTTTTTTTTTAAAGATTTATTTATTTGACAGAGAGAGACACAGAGAGAGGGGGAACACAAGCAGGGGGAGTGGGAGAGGGAGAAGCAGCCTTCCCGCGGAGCAGGGAGCCCGATGTGGGGCTCGATCCCAGGACCCTGGGATCATGACCTGAGCCGAAGGCAGACGTTTAACCGACTGAGCCACCCAGGCGCCCTGCAGATGGGTTTCTATGATGGGGTAAAATGCATGATGTTGACAGAGATAATCATTTATCTCTGCTGTTCAGACAGCCACAGTGTTGAGTGCCAAAGCTTTGCACACTCTTTTCTCAGCGTGAGGGCAAATCTTAATTCCTATTTACCCACCACTCCCCAAAGACCTTGCTAATGAAGCATGTGCTTTCTGTTTGGGGAAATATTTTGATTTATAATAAAACCTTAATTTGCCCATATAAATACTCACCTTTAATATAAAATATGGGATTTTTCTATAAATATGGGGTTTTTACTCTCTTGGCTCCCAAATTATACTTTGTGTGTTTTGCTAACAATACCAGTTACTCTGCAGTGACATTAGCTTCCTTACTCCCATTTCTACTACTTGACAAATAATAATAGAAAAATAGCACACAATATTTATAGAGCCCATGTCAAGAAATCCAAAGATGAGAGTAATGTGCTATTTGTCCATATCTCTGGTATTATATTCTCCAGAAGTATAAGGAAGCTTTTGCATATTCTATAACCTTGGCTAAATTATCTTTTAATTTAGGAAGAAAGTAGAAATCTGTCATCCTATCCACCTTATGATTCCTCTGGGTTCTTTTATGGTACTTGCCCATGGTTACCATCATGAATGATGGAAAATCTCTGTACCACCACCCCTGCCTTCCTTCAAGGCATAATAATTTGAGGTAAAGCTTCTAATAGGAAAAAAACGTGCTCTTTTCCTATTCTTGTGTCTGTGTACAACTGTGTAAAAGAAGGGTTAAATGTTCCTGTTCTTGTTAGTGTTTCAAATCCATCAAAAGGAATGCTCTGCCTTTTCTTCAGAAACTTGAGTGTCATCCTTGTGCAGAGGCCATGGAAGTCCATGGAAGTTGGAAGAGCATGAGACTCTTGATCTCACAGTCTTGAGTTTGAGCCCCATGATGGGTGTAGAAATTACTTAAATAAATACAACTTTAAAAAACTTAAGTAACTTAAAAAAATCAAATCAAATCATGTATAAAGAAAAGATTGAAGGTTTGAACAAAGTGAGTTTCTGCCATTGACCCTGCTTGCTGTCCTTCACAAATGATTGACATTTCTCAATGGTGATGAAATATCCCACCCTGGCCTCCACTACAGATCAAATATAAGTCACTGTGTGGCATAATTAACCACTATATTATACAGATGTTCAAATTTGCAGTTGTATTCACACAATGACATGAGCTCCCATTATCTGTGTTTTTCCTGATATCCCTAACACCAAAACTGAAACATGAGAACTGCTGATTAGCAAACATTGCTTTATTGAAGCTTAGGTGATTTGGAATATCTTAACAACCTTTTTGTACTTCATAGCAATCTTGACTATGTCCTCAGTGTATCAGTACAGGATAGATGCCATGTGATGTCTGTAGAGAGAATCTTGAACTTTGTCATCATTCTGAAAGGAACAAAATGTCTAGACTCTTCATTTTTTACCTTATGGAGACAGGAATTGAATTCACTGAATGAATTAATTGGCATCCATTCTTCTCTCACCTAAATAAAGGTTTTAGTTAGCTTCACCTGACCATGTTAAGACCATGTCTTCACATGACCAATAGCTTATAGCATAAAGAAATGTATCCAATCAGGGTCAAGGCCCTTCTTCCTTCAAGTGGTCTTTCAGTGGTAATCTATGCATTTCTGCCACCTGCATTGAGAATAACTTCTGAAAGTCATTTTGTATATGTGGATAAAGATCAGGAGATCTTTTCACTAGATTTGGAAATCCTTACAACAATGAACAAATCATCTAGTATGTTTTGCGTGTCATAAATGAAGCTGTCCAAACTGACAACAAACATTATTAGCCATACTTCTGCTAATATGGCACTCACAGTATTCATCCTAGGCCGAACATATCTGCAAGAGATTCAGAAAGTGTGTTCTTTTTTTCATATTCTTTAAACTGACAAATGATTATATATGTGTGTGCACTACATTTAAAATAAAAGTAAGTATCATGAATTGGAATTCATGAAAAGTTATGGAAGAATTTGCTATCCACTACTATGGAATTTTCCCATATAAGCCAGAAAAGAATTCTGGGGAATTCTGGGGAAAGAATCATTCTGGAACCTCAATTCAGTCTCAACTCAAGAGACACCTGAGAAGTTGAAACAGCTTGGTCATTTTGGAAACACAGGTTGGCCTATTCTGACTCTTAATTTTCTCAAAGCATAGAGAAACTGACCATCTTTTCTGTAATTTTCTCTCCAGACACAATAGACAGAGTTCCAGATAGAATTAACCAGATATAATAATAGAGTTACATGATTTAATCTATGAATATACCATCTGGAGTCTTTTCTACTAGCACTGAATGGTTCTCAATATGCTTCCCCAAATTCTGTGCTCAAAAACAACATATGAAACAAATATTAGGAACATGTACATATTCTAACTACTAGAAAAATCAGAGTGATTCCAATTTACTTACAAAGACTGGATCCCCAAGGAAAATGTAGGAATTTTCAATTGCAGGCAGAAAGGCAGAACACAGAAAGGAAGGCTTTGCCATAATCCGCATGCAAATATTCATCAAGCCAATCATGATTTGGCTCACATAGAAAATTAGACAGTGCCTCTGAGTTAGGAGGAATAAGCTCTTCTATTCGCAAATTAATTGCCTCATGTTTGGAGGATGCGAACAACTCAGGGCTCCTATAATTTGGAGAAATTCTTGTCTAAATGTCTAAATTTTAAATTCAGGGTTCTCAAATCCAGGACATTTCAGAGATTTGGCTGAATGGTATATATAGTTTCTTATTTAAAAGCCATTTCTAAATCACACAGGCCTCCCTGAACTAAGGTCTCTGTCTTTTCAAATCAATAAAGAAGTTATGCTTTCATTTGATCTTGCCTTCTTCGCTGGGGACTGGACTATTCCTCCAGGCATAAAGCCTGAGTGTAGGGCTCATCTTATTTGTTTTCATTCTCTCAGAAATGAAATCCCTGTGCTCCCTGTTATATAGTGTCTGGAAAGAATTCTTTCATAAATTCTACTCATTTTCCTATTTGTTCTATTAGGAGAGCAATCCAGGTGTCTGTTACTCTATAAAGTCTGGTTTCATATTGGTTTTATTTTCTTATTTTCTATGGAGGCTGAATATCTATTTTTCATGTGCTTATTGGACACTTAAACTTTTGCTAGTGTCTATTTAAGTCTTATCTATTTTCCCCATTGTTTTGTCTCCTTGACTTACTGATTTGTAGGAGACACTTATGCATGTGGAAGTAAGTCTTTTGCTGATTATAAGTGTGACAGATATCTTCTATCATTTGATAGCTTGCCCTTTACATAACTTCATGATAACTTTGATGAAGAAATTTATATCTAATCCAGGCAATTCACATTGATATTGTGGTACTATCTAATTCCCAGAACTACTCAAATTTTATTAATAGTCAAATACTTTCCTTTATAGCAAAATGAACCAGTAAGGAATCATACACCCATTTAGTTCCCTATCTCTTTGGTCCCCTCAGTCTGGACTAGTTTTGTATTTTCTTTGCTGTGATTTTGATGGTTTTGAAGATTCCAAGCTAGTTGTTTTATAGAATGTTTCTCAATGTGGAGCTGTCTGATGTCTCATCGTGATAGAATGAGGGTATGCATTAGGGCAAGGACAGGACAAAAGGGTGGTGGGGTTTTTCTGTTGCATCTTTTGGATGGTGCATGATTTTGATTCATCACTTTACTGATGATGCTCTGAATTTTCCTTTAATGTTTACTTCTATATTTACTCTGATGATGTTTATCAAAGGGCAGTGAATTTTACTTTAAAATGTGGTATGTAATCTTTTATGAATGGACCCTTTCAAATGTTATGACAGCTAATCTGTAGCAGGGATTTAGGTGGGAAAACATGTGGGTTTGGTAGACTGACCTAAAAACAGCAAATGTTCATGCCCAAAGGGAATGTTCCTTCTGAAGCAAAGTAATTTCCCTCATCTAGAAATCTTGTTGGGCTCTATTCACATAGTCACCAGCAAGAAATCTGAATTTGAGTGGGTTCTTGATCAGAAACAACCATTAAAATATTTATAAAATGCAATTGTGCAGGCATTCCTCCTCTGTCCTCATGATCCAACTGCTCAGATAATACTAGAGGTGTATCTGCAACCAGAACACAGACTGGGACCTTGAGAAAAAATCAAATAAGTCTACCCAGAGAAGACCCCCTGAGTTTGGGTCTTATAAACTGCCTGAGGCAATTTCTCTTTGGAATCCATTTGCTAGACAACTGGCTTGTTACTGACTTGATTAAAGCTGCTTCTACAAAGAAACGGTAGAAATATTTGATGATTTCAGGGATGCCTTGGTGGCTCAGTCGGTTAAGCTTCTGCCTTCGACTCAGATCATGATCCCAGGATCCTGGGATTGAGTCCCATATTAGACTCTTTGATCAATGGGGAGCCTGCTTCTCCCTCTATCTGCTGCTCCCCCTGCTTGTGTTATCTCTCTTTGACAAATAAATAAAAAATATATTTTTAAAGATTTTATTTATTTATTTGACAGAGAGAGAGATAGCGAGAGCAGGAACACAAGCAGGGGGAGTGGGAGAGGGAGAAGCAGGCTTCCCGCCGAGCAGGGAGCCCGATGTGGGACTCGATCCCAGGACCCTGGGATCATGACCTGAGCCAAAGGCAGACGCTTAATGACTGAGCCACCCAGGCGCCCACAAATAAATAAATAAAATACTAAAAAAGAGAAATATTTGATGATTTCAGACAGTCAGAGAGGAAGCAGCACAGAAAAGCTCATTCATAATGTGATCAGGTTGCTTCATAACATAGGCAAGGGACTAGCCCTCTGAGAACCTCCTTGTCCCACTGTTCTGATCTGAATCCTAAAATTCTCTCCTCTTGATGGAAAAGCAGGTCACATAGTTTACTGATGGGAATTCCTGGGTTAATGACTGCACTGCTGTCTGGAGGACAATAAAATCTGGATGGAGTCAGATGGAGTATTTCAGAGGTGATCGTAACTTATTTAGCAGTAGAAGACAAGTCTGGCTCATGCCTCACAGGGGTGTGTGGGGTGGGAGCGGGGCTTAGCCAGAAGGCTTTCTAGGTGATCAGGAATATTGGCCCCAGATGGCTAGACAATAAGGATCATTCCCATGTGAGGCACTCAGTTATAGAAATTTGTAGAAATTTAGAGGAAGAATTGGTTTGGTTCATATAGGTGCACCCCCCAAAGAAAATAAAATGAAACAACAAAAGCAGCTTCTGGCTCAGAAGATTAGAATACAGGGGTTGATGCCTTAGTCTAATGCAGAGATTCATAAAATGAAAAGGCTATGGGTGCTCAGTCATGCACCAGTAGCCAGAGAGATGATACATTCCCCTCTCGTGTAATAAAAAGGCAAGTGCACTGCGTTGGACCCCTCCTGGTAGTCCCCAAGAGCTAAGAATGACTGACACCTATTCTACTCTTGACTTCCCTGTCTTATAAAAGGAGCAACCTGATAATGTAAAATTAATGAGTGGGAACAATGAACTCTTGATCAGTTTAGATACTGAGGATATATTGATGCTGGTCAGGTGTATATTTTAATGCTACCTATGGAAAATAATTGACAAGGCAGTTTAATGTTACACTGACCAACCGTATTTCTCATCAACCTCAGAGCAGTGCTTGCCTGTGAAATTGGAATGAACAATTGAAACATCTGTTATGCAAAATATTTTCCTTATTGTTCTACTTTTGCAGAGAGATTTTCATGGTTGGGAGAAGATCTTGTTTTCAACTATATTTCTCCAACAGGAGTAAAATATGACATGCCCTCTTTAGAACATCAGGAAAGGTAAGACCCGAGACAAATGACAGGTCATTGACAGCCATGATTTTCTCCCTCAGGTTCACTGGGTGTTCCTTACCTATAGATTCTTCTCCAGAAAAATAACTGGGGGTTTTGAGAAGGTTGCCAGGGATTATGTCATTGTTGATGAGGCCAAAATGGAGTTCTAAAAGACTAAGAGAGAATTCTTAAGACAATGTAACTTCTGCAAGGAATATTCCCTATATTCTTCTCATGTCATGATTCTTCTGTGGACAAATTGGCTTCTGATTCTCAAAATGTCACTTTTTCCAATACTGATATTTTCCCTCATGTAACCCATTATTGACTTCTTGCACAACTGGTAGACAGAGGGAGGGAAATATGTGTCAGGCTCTGGGGATAAACATTTGTAGGTTGTGATAAAGGTCTGAATGTTTCAAAATAAAAGATAAAAGACTATCTCACAGAGAGTCCACGTCTTAACCCATCTTAACACCTTATCAGGAGGAAGTAGAGGCTGGAGGGTGCCCGTGAGCGTGTTGCATAATTATTTCTTTACACAACAGGGGAACTCAGTTTTGAAGAAAAAACCTAGCGTAATGAGAGAAATATCCAGCTGCCTCATCATATAGTGCCCCAAAGAACCCAGTGTACTGCTTCCTAGGGAAAGTTCTGTGATAGGATCGAAACCAATGCCTTACAGAGCTATCATCCAATGACCCTGGTGGAATGGGATGTTTATGGGACAAGGCATGAATCCCTTTCCTGTTGTCCTACACATATGGCAAATCTTCTCCTTTTGTTCCTGTTAGAAAATAAGTTTAGCCCCAGGTCAATTTCTGGGGCTTATCCAAATTCTCTTTTTTGAGCTGCGATTTTGAAATTTTGTCCAATAGGGGATATCTCTTAGGAACAGATTATTCCTTTAAGTAAAGATTACTGCATTGAGAGCATTAATTGGGAAGGCTAAACCCCTTTCTGAAACATTTCTAATTTTGTAAAGAACATTAATGTTACTATCTTGCTGCAGATTTAATGTTGCAAGTTTAAAGCTACAACCAATCCTTCTAGACTGTGTTTTAAAAAGATCTCAGTTACTTATTTCCAATTAGCATTAGACCTTTTCCACAAAAATAATAGAAAACTGGTAAAGATACTTGCCTCACAGCTGTTTTGGTAACCAATATAAGCATCCCAGGGGATCTTCCCAAGAGAAGTATGAATCTCAGGGGTGCTTACGTTGGTTAACTAATGTGCGATTTTCCCTTTTACAGTCTTCCTCAATATTTGTGGAAAGATAACTAAGTTTGGAATTCTTGTACTGATTTAAGACCTTTCATCTAAGAGGGAGGCCAAATTCAAAAATTAGTTTCTGTGAGATTTTGGAATGTTCCTTCTGAAGCAAAGTAATTTCCCTCATCTAGAAATCTTTTGGGGCTCTATTCACATAGTCACCAGCAAGAAATCTGAATTTGAGTGGGTTCTTGATCAGAAACAACCATTAAAAATATTTATAAAAAGCAATTGTGCAGGCATTGTATATTTTCTGTATATTTTCACTACGCTTGTTGTAGAGTAAGATTGTTCTAATAATTGTGTTTGGCAATTGTGGAATTAGTGCAAGAGAATGAAAAGAATACAAACTTTACACCCAGAAACCTCTGGTCAAGTTCTACAAAAGGGAACAGCAAAATCCTGTCTGTTGCTTCATTGTTGAATTGTGAGGAGTTCTAAATACTAAGAGCAAGGTGATTTGAAAGCTGCAAATACGGGTGTTTTCAAGAGAGAATGGTGATGATCTGATACAGGAAAGTATATTTTATTCAAACTGTTCTGTTTGAGAATACAAAAATAAAGGAAGGATTTTAAAAACCTGAGCACACAATTGGATGTGTGGCAGCTTACTAGCAAGGGTAGGAGCAAAGACAGAATATCAGTGTACAACCACTCCTAACTGCCATTACAGCAACCTGCTGAACATCCTGAGGAAACAGTAGGTAACAAAGAGGATTATTCAAACTTGCAGTTTTATCAGTGTAAGGAAGGAAAAATTCTTCCTCTACCCTTCAGATTCTTCCAGCTGGACGAAGAATGCAATCTACATGAGACAGATTAACAGGAGGAAAAAACCCAAATTTTTACTGCGTGCACATGGAGGTTTGATAATAAAATTGAGACCTAAAGAAATGACCAAGGAAGGCAGTTTTTATACTTTTTAGACAAACAGACAATAAATCTTTGAGGAATTGACATGACGAAGAAAACTGAACTTTGCAAGCTTCAGTTAGTAAGAAATTCTAAACATAATTTGGGCTAGGGTAGTAAATTAGTAAAAAGTAACAAGTGTTGTTTTTATAGCCTTCCTGGCTCTAAATTTTCTACCACTGGTGATAACCATGACTCTGTCCCTCTTGGTTTGAGAGGGTACCTTTCACATGAGAGATTTATTTCCTGCTTTCAAGGGCAACAGAGGAGGGTTTGAGTGTCCTTTTTGCATGGGCTGTCTCTTAAGTACTTTTATTTAAAATAATGTATTGGGGTGCCTGGGTGGCTCTGTTGGTTAAGGGTCCGACTCTTGATTTCAGCTCAGGTCATGAGATTGAGCCCCATGTCAGGCTCCACGCTGAGCGTGGAGCCTGCCTGGGATTCTCTCTCACCCTCTTGCTCTGCCCCTCCTCTCCTCCCCCACCCCCCACCCACTCATGCTCTCTCTCTGTCTCTCAAAAAATCAATCAATCAAAAAATATGTCAAAGTGGTGCATTTTGGGGCAGCCTACCCTTGGTCTCTATATCAGCTATGAGATGGTACATACCAGATAAATTAACTGATGAGGTGGTACATAGTAGATAAAGATGCTTATCGTGTTGATAAGGAAAAAGGACATTGGTAAAACAATTGTTTTTGCCTTAGCTGGCAAGCAACAGCCTTAAGAACTTATGATCTTTGTTTATCAGTCAGATTAATGAGAACTGTAGGGGTTCAGAACTAGTCACCTCAAGATGTCCATTCTGGCATGCGGACTATTTCAAGCTGTGAACAAGCAAGGCCCAAATCACTCAGAAAAAAAATTCTGACCTTCACCTTAACTACCTGAAAGAATTTAGATAGAAGACTTGCTCCAGGAAGAAAGCTATCACCATAGATAACTACAGTGTAATATGAGCTAGGGGTGGTGTACAGAGAGAAATTTAGCAAAGTCTGTTTGTTGAAATCCCTCTATGTCCCATTGCTTCTGTGTGGCCTAGTAAACTTTTTTTCTTTTCTTTTTCTTTTTTTCTTTTTACCAGACATTTACTCCTTTACATCTTCCTGTGAATTACTTTACTTCCCTTTGGAATCTGAGACCCCATACCCCTCTCCTGAAGTTTAGGAGGGCATATATACCTCCTTCTGTATGACTGTCTTTGGAGTTTCCATGTCTCTGGATTTCCTGTACATATGGAATTAAATTTTATTTTCTCCTGTTCATCTGTTTCACATCAATTTAATTCATAGACCAGCCAGAAGAATCTTGAAGGATAGGGAAAAATTTTCCTCCCAACAGAACTTTGTCGTTATATGTTTAGTTTCCTTCCTTTCAACATTAATGGAGAACTTTTCCTATTGCATTTGGGAGAAACTGCCATTTTTCTAGTTGACACAAAGGAGCTACATTATCTACTTCTTATTCCTGCTATTTTGTCACTAGATCTTTGGAATACAGAGATTTCTTTAGCAGAGTTCCCTAAAACCCGTAGACCTTGCTGCTTTCTTAAACTACTTCTGTCATTTAGGCCCTCTGAATAATCTTAATTTAGGCCCCCTTAATAACTCTACCCCTGTTAGGTCTATTAGGTCGAGATATTCTTTGTAAATGGAATATCACCATTTTTCATGGCTCAGGTGGATTATTTTTAGATATCTCAGAATGTATATCAGAAGAAAGGGTATATTTCTCTATAGGATCTCCCAGCTCTAGATTCTAGATTACTGGTAATCCAGTTTTGTCTAATCTACTAGAAAAGTCCTTATTACATTATGCATTACAAGAAATACTGGTACAGACTGTTGAACCATTAAAAGTTACCATGGATCCTAAAAACCAACTAACAACAAAATTGGATTCCTTCAGTAACCCGAAACAAGAAGCCACATCTGGTTTAGAATGAATTGCATAGGATCTAAAACAAAGAAGGTTGAACATATCTCAGAAAAGGCTGTTTAATACCCCTGTCCACTAGCAAAGACACCTCATGGATAAAACTGCTCTTGCTCAGGATCTCATAGCTGTGAATAAGATTATCTCTTGCATTTTAATAAATGATTTCCAACCAGACAATTATTCTTGCCTCCTATTTCTTCAGATCCTATTTATTTCATAGTGGTAGAGCTCCACTCTACTGCCATTAGAATTCCTGTGTGTGAAAAGTTTGCTTTCACTTGGGAAAAGCAAAACTCCACCTAGGCAGCCATACCTCAGGGCACCTGCACACACCTCTCAGGTTGTAAATCAAGACTTGAACCGTAATTTGAGGTAAATTCTACTCTTTTTCAATATATGGGTGATTTAATCTTTTGCTCGTCCTCCAGAAAATTGTCACTAGAAGGCTCTCTATCTTCATCTAAAACTTGCCCCAAAAGCTTATTCCAAATATACAAACTTTCTAATATTAGACTTATTTGGGGCATGGCATCTCCAAGACAAGCAGATATCAACAGACCATTAATGGGGCATCTACTTTTTCTCAACCAACTTCCAAGAAAGAGCATAGGGTTTTTTGGATGGCCATAGGATATTGTCATCTGTAGGTCCCACGTTTCTCTGAAATAGTCTCTACTATTCCCTGGCCAAAATTGAGGTCCTCAAATTCTTCCCTAAGATTCCTTTCCTGATGCTACCTCTCTGCCTATTTCAGGACTACTGTAATGGTGAATAAAAACATTTAGAATTTTCCCTGTTGCCAAATGGAAATAGACCTCTCTCTTCCCCACTACCATCTCTTTTTTAAATCATGTCCTTGAGAAACCTAGTATTTGTGAATCCTTTCTATGTTCCTTTGATATGTACGTGAAATTTTTTTTGGCTAAATAGACCTCTTGCCAGCATTACAACTCAAGAATGCTTTTCTTAAGGGCCTAGAGCCCTTAATGTAAACAATAAGAAAGATAGCATCACCATTTCTTTGTCACTGTGGGAGTTTGGCTTAGTACCTTGCTCCCAACTGTAACCATCTGCTTGTCATAGGGATACCAGGTGCTTTATTATTCCTTCACACAAAGACACCTAGCACAGATGGCTATTCCCAGGGCTAGATAAATTTGGGATGAAATATAAAAGAATGTACGTGCTATCAAGTGGTCCGCCATGAGGTCAATTGCCATTATTCTTGGGAACATGTATCTAAAGGATTGTATCTACTTAGCTGTCTAAAAATCCCTTTTGAGGATTAGCTATTGCTTGTTGAGGAATATAATTAAAAACAAAATCTACTCCCAACCCAGAAAAATCCACAAAGGAAAAAGAGAAACAAAACCTTTTCATCATTGAGTAAGCATTAAGCCAGAAGGTGATGTGATTAATAAATTTCTCTGGAGTTCCTGTCAATCATATAAGTCATGTCACATTTATATGACAATGTAGGCCCTACAACAATTTTTACGTCTTTCCAAATAATGTTTCTCAGATGCAAGATGCAAAGACACACATGGTCATCATCTAGTCTGTCAGGAGGCAGTTTTGCAACCTAGTGAGGGCTGCCTGTTGGAGCTGGACTCCTACCCTCCACAGAAACTGGGAGGTAGGGGCACTGTCTTGATGACTATATTTCAAAGAGATGGTCCCAGGTCATTGAGAAGGACATTCCTGGGTCTTAAAACTATCAAGAGATGTATTTAACTTTTCAAGATGATGCTGGAAGGCTGGGTACAGGGACCCAGATTGGGTCCTGCAAGACCAGCCAAGAAGGTCTTTGGCTTCTCGAAGGGTGGAAATCAAATGTGAGCCAGCAGGACGTGACCATAGAGTTTACTGAAGATGTAGAGAGAGCAGATAAAGAGCACATCCAGGACACTCAGAAGGAAAAGAAGCATGAGTCTCACGTTTCTTAAGGGTCTGGGGTTTCTTATTGAGGATGGAGGTCTGGTGTACATTTCCTTTCAGGCATCCAGGAACTGGTTGGAACAAAGATGAGGGCCCAGGTGTCATTCCTTAGAGCTAGGGGGTCTTGGCATTGAGACGTTTAATGCCAGTAGTCTGGAATACACATATGATGGCTTTGTCTGGTCATTCCTTAGATGTAATCTATTCTAGAGAAATCATGAACTCCTCGTCCCTTACCAGAAGGACATACGTTATTTGCATTCTGAGGCGTGTACAGAGTGGGGTGGGGGTGCGGGTCCTGGCAAGAATAGAAGCAGGAAAAGGAGCAAAAAAGGAGATTTCCCTGTCTCAGAAAGATGGACATATATTTCAAAGAGACAGAGAAAGAACTTACCAGTTTTTTAAAGTAAATATTACAAGAAAGGGAGGGAGAGGGAAGTCTTTTCCCCCATTTTCAACAGGGCAAATTAATCCTTCTATTTTAACTTGTATTTACTCTTACAGATGTACTTGGTACACTGGCTTATGCTTATTCAAGGTAACATTGAAAAATGTGTGAAGGGGAGTGGGAGATATAGGCTTCCAGTTCTGGTATGAATAAGTCACAGTGGTGAAAGGCACAGCATAGGGAATATAGTCAATGGTGTTATAATTATGTCTTGTGACAGGTTGTAGCCACGCGTGTGGTCAGCACTGCCTGTGGCCAAAGTCAGGTCACCCCCAAAATGTACCACAGTTTTTTACACTTAGCATTATATAGTAAAAATCCTTCCAAGTGTCTTCTAATCATCACTTGTACATTTGCACAATATTTGATAAAAAGGCTAATGGTATAATTTATTGAGCATTCTCAAGATGCCGTATATTTAAGCGATGTTTTTGTTATTGTAAATAAATATCCATTTAACATTAATATTTATAAAATTTCCTTTTGTGGGATTATTGCATCAGAGCATAAGGATTATATAGCATGTGTTACACGCCAAAATGTTTTCTCTGTTTTGTCACTAGAAATACCTGGATCATCAGGTTATGACACCGTCACTGAAACACTTCTCTTCTAAAGATTAAATCAAATATTTACAAAATATTTCAAGCTAAATATAAAAAGGAGTAGCAATTTTTTTTTTCTTTTTCTGGCAGTGACATCCTAAAAATTTAAGATTTCCTTTATTGGGATGCCTCGGTGGCTCAGTCGGTAAAGCGGCTGCCTTCGGCTCAGGTCATGATGAGATCGAGCCCCGCATCGGGCTCCCTGCTCAGCGGAGAGCCTGCTTCTCCCTCTCCCTCTGCCTGCCTGCCACTCCCCCTGCTTGTGCTCTCTCTCGCTCTGTCAAATAAATAAATAAAATCTTTAAAAAAAAAAAAAAAGATTTCCTTTATCTTTGTTTCTTTAGCATCTAGACCATCGCTTGGCATCTCAGTGGGAGAATAAGTTTTACTTTTTAAATGAATTAATGATAGACAACGAAAGGAAGATTAGAATCTATTGCTGAAATTCTATAACAAAAACAAGTAACGTTTTTATGGGTAAAATAGGAATTCTGATGCAAAGGACAGACAGAATTAAGGATGACGCACTTTGCTCTAGAAAATTCCTGAATTACTTTTGACCATGAAGTGTACATTTGCCTCTGTGAAATACTCTCTGTGTATTCAGAGTTCAAGAAAATGGCATATTCAGCTTTTGGTGAAGAAGATAATTTTATTTTCCAAAATTCTAATTTTAAAATAAACACTGCCCAGACTCAAGCACAGAATCATTGCCAAATTCTATCAGAATATATGAAACCGAAAATGCGCTGCACCCACCTTGATGTCTCTCTGAGGCTGCTGGGGTTTTAAGTAGCAAGCTATCCCGGTTTGCGACCTTATGTTTCATCTCTCTCACGGAGTTGCCCCCCTGCTTTCTGTCCTGGAGAAGGATGGTTATGGTAGAATTGTTACTCTAGACTTCTTTATCTTCAACTTCGGCTTACATATAAGGGCAGTAGAGATAAGCTAACCTTAGTAGTATTGGAAGATAATCAACAATCTACCAAGCTCCGAAGTAACATAACAATAAAAAAAAAATTAAAAAAAAAATATTAAAAAAAACAAAAAACAAACAAACAAACAAAAAAAAACAATCTACCAAGCTCCGAAACAGGTATTTTAACAGCTTCCTGAACTCTTCTGATGGTACATATTCCATCGTATTTGTTTTCACTTGATTCTTTTATTTAGACTCAAACTCCCTGAATGACATTTATATTAATAGTTCTGTTCTAGTTCTTGTGATGTTCTCAAGGTGCCCCTATCAAAGAAGGTGACTTCAAACCCTGGCTTCTTCCCTGTGCCACACGCTTTTGCTCCTTGCTGAGAGTATACTTTTGAAAGGTTAAAATGTTTCCTTTCCCTTATCTCAAACATCAGAGAGAGGTATCATCAATGGCACTCAGAATTTCTTCTTCCAGTCCTTACATGACCCAAGGATCTACTTATTATCTGTATTTTAGAATTTTTTTTAAAAAAGGAAACTGGGAATTGATCCAAGATCACACAAGCAGTAATTAGTCAAACGAGGTCTGTCAAAACGCATGCCTGTGTCATCAGGGTTAATTTCAGCAAGCCTATAACCACCTGAGCCGCTTGGCAGGAGTACCTGCAGGTGCTGACCCTTAGGTCAAGGCATGAACACATTGATTCATTGTGTCGCTTTGTAACCATGGCTCTGAGGAGTTTCTGGGTGATTTGTGCCTGCTTGTCAGCATTATTTATTGATAACAGTGTGACTAGTGATTTGCTCGTGGCTTCAGGGAGACCACAGAATGTGTGCTATTGGGGCTGGTTACATAACATGCCCACAGGAACAAGCCAGGAATAAGAAGTCCAATCACCACTATAATTTGGGGCTCCCTGGTCCTGAGGGATTCTGTTGGGATTCCCTATCAAAAACAGAACGTGCATTCCAGAGGAAAGGGGAAGGCAATTGGAACTCAAGCCTGGCATTATGGACCCCTGCTGCGAGGCACTTTTTTTTTTTTTTAAAGATTTATTTATTTATTTGAGAGAGGGAGAATGAGAGAGAGAGAGAAAGTACATGAGGGGGGGAGGGTTAGAGGGAGAAGCAGGCTCCTCGCTGAGCAGGGAGCCCGAGGCAGGACTCAATCCAGGGACTCCAGGATCATGACCTGAGCCAAAGGCAGTCACTTAACCAACTGAGCCACCCAGGCGCCCTGCGAGGCACTTTTTAGCTGGAACATATATCCTTAGTTTAATGCTATTGCGATATTGTGTCCTATCCCTGCAATAGATCCTAAAGTTGTATGCAGAGTCCTGTTGGGTCCTATGAGTCTTCTTTAGAAATTAAACCCTAACTGCTTGTGTGGGAACATTTGGCATCAAAAGTGACATTGCATTAAAGACCCAGATTCATCTTTAACTAAAAATATTGCTAAGGATTTATTTATAGATAAAAAGGATGCTTTTGATAAAGGGGATGCAGAGGTCGTTACTGAACCACTATGGCATGAAGTAGCACAGGCTTTAAAATCAGTTACTGATCATAGAACTTCCTGGGATAATATGGAAATGATAGATCTTAGGATCTAGCAAAATGGATGAGTAAGAAACTGCAAAAAAAGTGGCAAGTCAGCTAAAAATTCCTTTTTGCGTTCCTGCTTAACAAAAGCAAAAGTGAGCTTTTCCCTTTTTGGCCAGCAGGAGGAGTGCCAGCCAAAGGAACCCGGACAACTCACACGGATAAATTGTCTCCATCTATGAAGCGCCTGGGTGGCTCAGTCGTTAAGCGTCTGCCTTCTGCTCAGGTCATGATCCCAGGTCCTGGGATTGAGCCCTGCATTGGGCTCCCTGCTCGGCGGGAAGCCTGCTTCTCCCTCTCCCACTCCCCTTGCTTGTGTTCCTTCTCTCGCTGTGTCTCTCTCTGTCAAATAAATAAATAAAATCTTAAAAAAAAAAAAAAAGACAGCTCTTGAGAATTTAGTTTAGAATGGATTAAGGGAGAGGTGCATCCTATACACTCAAAAAAGGGCACGTGCTCTGCTCATGATGGTCAACAGCTACTGAAGCCATAGAAACACTGCAGAAGCTGGTGGCATCGGAATGGCTCCACAAAGACTCTATGAAACAAGCTCCCAAGTGGGATGCGCCTTGCCTAGGTTATGACTGATACCGTGATAAAAGACGTCCCACCAGAATGAGCATCTTATTTGACTTTGCCGTTCTGACCTCAGGAAGATGGAAGATGGCAGTCTTGAGGCATATTTTCTTTCCTTCTAATGTTTTTTTTGGCTTTGGTGTCAGGGTAATCCTGGCAAATGGAATGAGTTGAGAGTGTCCCCTCCTTTCTTTTGTGAAGAAGTTTGTCATGGATTGTTATTATTTTGTCTTTAATTATCTGATAGATATATTCACCAGTGAAGCTATTTGGTTCTGAGCTTCTCTCGGTGGCAAAGTGTTTGAATATTATTTTAATGTTTTCACTTGTTATAGATACATTCATGTTTTCTAATTCTTCTGTGATCAGTCTTGGTAACTTATGTCTATTTTATAATTTCATTTATTTGTATAAATTGCTGGCATAAAATTGTCCAGAATTATATTTTATAATTTCATTTATTTGTATAAATTGCTGGCATAAAATTGTCCAGAATTATATTTAATGCCCTTATAATGCTTTTAATTTTTGTGGAGTTGGTGGTGGTCTTCCCTCTTCCATGGCTGATTTTGATAATGTGTGTCTTCTCTCTCATTTTCGTTTGGTCTGTCTAGCTGAAGTCATCAATTTTGCTGGAATTTTCAAAGAACCAACTTTTGGTTTCATTGATTTTTCTTTTATTGTTCTGTTTTCTGTTCCTTGATTTTTCACTCTAGACTTAATTATTTCTTTATTTCTGCTTACTTTTTTTCTGGTTTCATAGGAAGGGGCTTAGGTTATTGATTTGAGACATTTTTGTTTCTGACATAAGTACTTAAAGCTATAAATTTTCTTCTAGGCCCAGCAGTAGCCATCTCCCATACATTTTGATATATTTTCTTTTTCATTTAACTTAAAATATTTTTGGGGCACCTGGGTGGCTCAGTCGTTAAGCGTCTGGCTTCGGCTCAGGTCATGATCCCAGAGTTCTGGGATTGAGTCCCGCATCGGGCTCCCTGCTCAGCTGGGAGCCTGCTTCTCCCTCTCCCTCTGCCTCTCTCCCTGCTCATGCTCTCTCTGTATCTCTCTCTCTCTCTGTATCTCTGTGTCTCAAATGAATAAATAAAATATTTTTTTAAAAAGTTAATTGTCTTTTTATCATTTTGGTGAATATTTTTCTGGTTTTCTCTGATAAGTTGTTAAGGTTTTGTCCAAAAGAGACTTTAAATGTGTATTATTCGAATTGACCTCTCTTTAAATTTCTGGCATTTGCTTTACTATTCAGAACATTTTTTATTCCAGGGGCACCTGGGTGGCTCAGTCGTTAAGCGTCTGCCTTCGGCTCAGGTCATGATCCCAGGGTCCTGGGATCAAAGGAGCCCCACATCAGGCTCCCTGCTCAGCAGGAACACTCCCTCTGCTTGTGTTCCCTCTCTTGCTGTGTCTCTCTCTGCCAACTAAATAAATAAAATCCTTAATTTAAAATATTTTCCAATTTCTTTTTTTTATTTTTTTGACCCATTGTCAATTGAGAAGTGAGTGATTTAAATTTACAGTTATGTGGGGATTCTACAATGTAGTTCTGCTATTGATATCTCATTCAATTCTGTTTTGTTCGGAGAACTTACTTTATAGTTTTTCAATCTTTTAAAATGTATTGTCTTTTAAGTTCTAGCATGTGATTGGTATTTGTTTTCTGTCGCTGTAGAAAAAATACATTATTACCAATTTCATGGTTTAACACAATCCAAATGGATCATCTCAGTTTCCTTGGGTCCAGAGTTGAGCATGGCGGGATGGGGTTCTCCATCCAGGGTCTCAAATGGCTAAAGTCAAGTGTTGGCCAGAGATGCTGTATCATCTGGGGCGTGGGAGCATCTTCCAAGCTCATTCAGGGTGTTGACAGAGTTTAGCTCCTAATGACGCTGGGAATGAAGTCCCATCTTCTTGTTGGTCAACTGGGGGCCTCTTGGAGGTCATCTGCCATTCACTGCCACATGGCTCTCTCCAAGACATGGCAGCTGCCCCGTCATGGCCAAGAGGAGAATGTCTCTGCTGCTTTGCTCTCTGATTTCCTCAGTCCCTGACCTCTAGACCCAGATTTAAGGGGCTTGTGTGATGAGGTCAGGGCTGCTCAGACAATCGCCCCTTGACTAACCCCAAATCAACTCCTAGTAATATTAATTATACCCTTGAAAGTCCTTTTGCCATATAGCATAGTTCTGGGAGTGATATTTCATGATATTCACTAGTTTCACTCAAAACCCATTCACAAAATGGGTGGAGGGTTTTAATAATATAATACAATATAATATATAATTATATATTATAATATTATATTAATATTATTTATTAATGCATATTATATTTTGTTAAGATTTTATATATATATGCAACAGGTTAAGTTGGTTAATAGTTTTCAAGTCTTTTATTTTCTTCTTGATTTTCTGTCTAGTTTTTCTATCAGTGATTGAGGATAAAATATTAAAAGTCTATATAGCTGAATTCTCCTTTCAATTCTATCAGTTTTTGCTTCCTCTATTTGGGAAGCTCTGCTATTAAGTACACATTTATTTAAACTTATTTCTTCCTGCTCTGTTGACATTTTTATCATTATAAAATATCCCTCTTTCTCTCTAACAATGTCTCATATTAGGTATATTTTATTTCATATGAATATAGCCACTCTAGCACCCTTATGGTTATGGTTTGTGTCCTTTTTTTTTTAAGATTTTATTTATTTTTTTATTTGACAGAGAGATAGAGAGAGAGCACAAGTAAGCAGAGTGGCAGGCAGAGGGAGAGGGAGAAGCAGGCTCTCCGCTGAGCAGGGAGCCGGACGTGGGGCTCGATCCCAGGACCCCAGGATCATGACTTGAGCCAAAGGCAGCCGCTTAACCGACAGCCACCCAGGTGCCCCTGTGTCTTTTTTTTTATTAACATATAATGTATTATTTGTTTCAGGGGTACAGGTCTGTGATTCATCAATCTTACACAATTCACAGTGCTCACCATAGCACATACCCTCCTCAATGTCCATCACACAGCCACCCTATCCCTCCCCGCCCCCCCACTCCATCAACCCTCAGTTTGTTTCCTGAGGTTAAGAGTCTCTTATGGTTTGTCTCCCTCTCTGGTTTCATCTTGTTTCATTTTTTCCCTCCCTCCCCCTATGATCTTCTGGCTTGTTTCTCAAATTCCTCATATCAGTGAGATCATATGATAATTGTCTTCCTCTGATTGACTTATTTCGCTTAGCATAATACCCTCTAGTTCCATCCACATCATTGCAAATGGCAAGATTTCATTTTTTGATGGCTGCATAATATTCCATTGTGTATATATACCACATCTTCTTTATCCATTCATCTGTTGATGGACATCTAGGCTCTTTCCATAGTTTGGCTATTGTGGACATTGCTGCTATAAACATTGGGGTGCACATACCCCTTCAGATCACTACATTTGTATCTTTGGGGTAAATACCCAGTAGTGCAATTGCTGGGTTGTAGGGTAGCTCTATTTTCAACTTTTTGAGGAATCTCCATACTGTTTTCCAGAGTGGCTGCACCAGCTTGCATTCCCACCAACAGTGTAGGAGGTTTCCCCTTTCTCCGCATCCCTGCCAACATCTGTTGTTTCCTGACTTGTTAATTTTAGCCATTCTGACCGGTGTGAGGTGGTATCTCATTGAGGTTTTGATTTGGATTTCCCTGATGCCGAGTGATGTTGAGCAATTTTTCACGTGTCTGTTGGCCATTTGGATGTCTTCTTTGCAGAAATGTCTGTTCACATCTTCTGCCCGTTTCTTGATTGGATTATTTGTTCTTTGGGTGTTGAATTTGATAAGTTCTTTATAGATTTTGGTTACCAGCCCTTTATCTGGTATGTCATTTGTCGATGCAAATAATAAAAATTTCTGAACGGTGCATTGTCCCCCTTCACTGATGACATGTGCAGACAAGTTTGCGGGTATGATTTCATGCTGTCAAATTAGCTGCCTGCAGGGAAATTCTCAGGGATACTGAATTATTACTCTGGCTGGTCTTTTCTATTTATTTGGGGGGAAAGTGTTTCTCTTAATCACCACTGGATGTCAGTAGAGTTGCGTGTGGCAGAAGCTCTGAACCGGGCCATTACTTAAAAAAATAAGATAAATAAAATAAAATCTTCCTTTGTAGCAAAGGGAAGAGAAAATAAATGACTATGGTCTAAGATTCTCTATTTAAAGCACTATACAGACTCTTTTGAAAAAATGAAGGATTTTATGAGATTAATCAGTTTCCAAATCCCAGAGGTAGATTGAGATTAAAATTGATTAGAGGATCAAGTTGGTGTAGGGGAGTTGGAGGGGAGATGAAAGAAAATAAAACTCAAGTTAACTGAGCATCTTCTATGTGCTAGATATAATGGTAAGCACTTCACACATGTGTTTTCAATACATCTTCGTATCTCAAGGTAGAGAGCAGTCTCATTGCACTCATGCTAGAGGCGCATTGCTACTTAGCGGTTATGTTGAACGTCTGATGCAAACTGACTTTGAGTGTTGCCTAAAGAGCTGCCCGCCTTTTCTGAGAAAGGAGTCAAAGCTAGGAGAGGCCCAGGAGGAGCTCCAGCACTAGACGTTTTACTGGTTAATCATGATGGAAGTGGTGGACACGGTGGAGTCAACCAACTGTGTGGAAGGAGAGTGGCCCCATGTAGTTGACAGCGCCACTGGGAGAGTTTCCACTGGGGTGTTCTCCAAGGAAGGAATCATTCTCTCTCTTTCTCTCTCTCTCTCTCTCTCACACACACACACACACACACACGTATCCCCTACATTCTTTTAGGCAGAGAAGGGTGTTTTTTATTCTGTGCTCAAATAGCACTTAGTGCCCTGTATGATGCTTCTGTACCTTTTTTTGTCATCGGTTTTCCCCAATCGGTTCCGAATTCCCTGAAGCCAAGGAGTGTATCTTATTCACCTTTGTAACCCTGGCATCCAGCATAGTGTCTGGTACCCCCAAATTCCCATAAATGTTGAATATCCATAATAAGCAAATAAATAAGAGAAATGGTGTACATGCGTGTGTGTAGGGAGGAAGGGCAGAAGAAAGGGAGAAGACAATGAGGAGAGAGTTTGAAGAAAGAGCTGAAAGCAAAAGGCAACATTCTACTCTCAGAATGAAAAAATAGAATGGGGAAACTGAGCATCAGATCTGACACAGTGGGTATGACCCCTGACATAGTGGGTCAGGGCAGGGAAAACATGAGAAAATCTTTCAAAGAAATGGAGCTTATATGAAATTAGGAGAAGTCTTGAAAGACCAGCGTGTGTGTGTGTGTGTGTGTGTGTGTGTGTTGAGGCTTAACATTTACACTGGAACAATTGTTCTTTCTTATTTTGAAATCAGAAAAAAATATGAACTGGCTATCTCTTAATAAATATTTTAGTTAGCCTTTGTTTGCTTGTTTTCTTTGAATAGTTGATGAGGGAGAAGGGAGTTCAAATTTAGGTTTATATCTATCATTGTTGACTTACTCTGTATTTAAAAGGAAAAGTAAAAAATGAGTTTCCAAAAATATGTAATGATGATTTTGTGATATTTATAATAAGAAATATATATTTAGTCTTCCTTCCAGTTCCTGGCACAAATCTGGAATTTCCTAAGTGATAGAGCAGTAAAGATGTATTTTTTTATGTTAATGAGTTGACTTTGGGAAAGCCCTCAGGGAACCTAAGGATAGGTAGGGGAACCTCCCCAAGCAGAGGAACCAACCTTATGATTAGAGGATTGGAACTTTCAGGCCACCCGCCCCCTGACATCTGGAAAGGAGGGGCTAAAAATTGAGTTTAATCACCAAAGGCTGATGATTTAATCAATTGTGCATATGTAACAGAGCTCCATAAACCGCCAAAAGGATAGGATTGGGATAGCTTCTTGGTAAACCAGGGAGATTCAGGGACTGTGGTGTTCCACACCCCTTCCCATTCCTTGACCTCTGTTTCTCTTCCATATGGCTATTCTGGAGTTGTATCCTTTTATAATAAACTGGTAATCTAGTAAATGAACTGTTTCTCTGAGTTCTGTGAGCCACTCTAGCAAATTAATTGAACCAAGGAGGGGGTCTTGAGAACTCCATCTGTAGCCACTGAGCCCTCTGATGCTATCCCCAGGTAGATAGATAGTGTCAGCATTGAGTTAACTGCTTGGTGCTGTCGAAAAACACACACGTCATAGTAATCCAATAAAGATTTTATTTTGGGGGCGCCTGGGTGGCTCAGTCGTTAAGCGTCTGCCTTCGGCTCAGGTCATGATCCCAGGGTCCTGGGATCGAGCCCCACATCGGGCTCCCCGCTCCGCGGGAGGCCTGCTTCTCCCTCTCCCACTCACCCTGCTTGTGTTCCCTCTCTCGCTGTGTCTCTCTCTGTCAAATAAATAAATAAAATCTTAAAAAAAAAAAAAGATTTTATTTTGAAGCCACTTACTTACACAGCTCCTGAGCCTTAACTGTGGGGGGCTTGTCTGCATGCTGTAATGAGGATAACCATGTGATGCAACATCAGTGTCTACCATAGAAGAGTCTGAACACCACCATTACTCAGTTAACTTCTGTTGACAATTAAGGAGGACAAGAAAGAGTTGTCTCTTTTACTTCACCATGACCCCTGAATACACAATTCTGTCTAGTTTCTTGGGAAATGTCTATTTGGCAGTCTAGGCAATGGTAATTTACACATTTACACTTTTCCTAATGGCAAATCAAGAGACCCCCATTGAACACATATATTCAATAACAAGAAAACAAAGATATATAATTTTTCCTACATCTTGTTTATTGAATAATTTAGATAGCACAAGCTGAATATTGCTACAATTTGTGTCAAAGAAAAACAGAATTTTATGAAATTTAATGAAACATGTTATGTTTTTGTGGTCTTTTAAATTACAGCATCCTTTTAAAGATATATATTTTCAATGTTCATTATAAAAAAGCCTACATTTCAGAGAATTCAAACTTTGCTTTCTTGAGTTTCTTTGGTTGGTTTTTATATATCATCAAAAAACCAAATTTCTGATGAATAATTTCCCCTAGGAAGTCAATAGTTCTTCATATCCAGGGTCAGAAAATGCTTTTGCGGGTATGCTGGATTTATGCTTGTAACTCTGAGGCAGGAAAAGCACACTCTAAAAGAAACAAAATATGTTAGTTTCTTCAGATGCTTGTTCTTCATATGTTAGTTCTTCAGACTTTACTCAGGTACAGGCTTGATGCCATTTCCTCCATCTTTGTGTATATATATACATTGTATACAAGATGAGCATAGTATGTCATTAAGTTCTTTAAATAAATGCTGCTCATCAGCTCAATATTCATTCTGCTTTCTGTAATACAATTTTGGATAAATCAAGGCTTTAATTCAGTGAAATGAAGCTATGAGTCTGTGGTGGTGTTAGAGTGCTGTCCCATGGAATTTGAAACAACTATTTTTTAAAAGTATCTTTTAGGTGAAAAAAGAATTTTAAGATCACAGGAAGGCAACACCAGAGCATTAAGGACATTTATCGAATCCAGTCATGTGTGCAAATGCCCTTGACCAAGTCAAGGCTGTTAGAGAGGCTGGGCTGTGGTAGAAAGTGTTCCTGTCTGGAAAAGACACAAACCAAGTTCTGGGGACCTGACTGAGCACAAACTCATACACAATGTTGGGTAAGCCATTAACTTCCAGGTTTCTGCATTTACAAAATAGAAAGATTGAACCAGTCGATTTCCAGGTTCAACCATCCCATTTGGTTAACCCTCAGCCGGTCAGCTACTCAATTGCCATCCGCTTTCCTCATCAGTCTTCCACCCCCATCAAGCTGTCTCCCATGTATATCTCGTGACCGACAACTGCCGACCTTTCTGCCACTCTTGCTGACATCGCTCAACACAGCCCAGAACTGGAGATACACCTGGCAGGATTCAGGGAGGCCGGACAGCACACTCACCCCAGTGAAGTCGGAGTAAGCCTGTTTCCACCAAACCACAGCAGCGAGCACGGCCACGCAGAACTCCAGCACCGTGCAAATCAGCATCACAGACAGAGTTCCCTGAAATTCAGGAAATGCTTACAAGGTTGGCGGTGCTTGAGTCAACCGACGCCTTCATGCCTTGTTCAGTGTTGACGGTAGAGGTGAAGACCGCCTCAACCATCAGAGGATGAAGGAAGAACATCCTCAGCAAGAGAACAATGCTCCTTCCTAGCCTAGCAATTGGCTTCATTTAATCCCTTTGCTTATTTATTCCCTTGAGAGGGGGGATGAGCAGAACTACATCAGCTACACATAACCCACTTTGTACATTGTTTCCTATCCCGCTGAGACATAGCGACATCTGATTACATTGTTCACTCAGTGAGTGACACAGTAATGCCCAGGACTGAGATGGGACAGCCTCCATTCTGGCCTCACCTCTGCCACTTAGTAGTTGTGTGAGCCTGAAGTCTCCACATTCATCAAATGTACAGTGAGATTTCCTTCTCAGAGATACCTGAGAATCAATGAGGTTTTGACCTCACTGGTGCAAGCCCTTTGTAAAAGGCTTTCTTAGCCTTTCTTGATGTCGGTAAGAGAAAGAAAATCAAAGCAATAAACATAGCATAAACAAAGCTGCCTCCATTACTAACAACCCACACCAACTCAAAAAAGATATTATGCCAAGAGACTAGGTTCTACCATTTCTGTCCCGAGTCATCCTTCATGCAGACCCAGCAACCTGATAGACCAGGAGAGACAATGTGATTGCACAAACCTCTAGTCTATTTATGTACAGTTCAAGAGGAAATACAACTTGTTTACATTAATTAGAAACTGTCCTAGCAAGCATGTGCAGTATAATCCCTTTGTTTATAAAGCAAAATTACCCCTCAGGAATTCATACTTTATCCGTTCCACAAATCCTTCCCAAACTTCTCTCCAGAATTTTTCCCAAGGTGGGGCTGCCTCCCCCATGTGTTGGTTTATGCCAATTACTATCAACCTCATTTGCATGTACCTTTTCTCATTATAATATCATGAAGCTGGAGAGAAGCGCCCGGGGCCAGGTCCACAAGGCGTGGCGTGCAAGTGCATGCTTGACCAGCTCTGTTAGCATCTGACCATTCTCCACCTGTGGCCTTGATGTAACTCACTTTTGTGGTTGTGGGACAACAGATACTCCGCAGCCTCTTTATTCTTATGTGCCCGTGTCTTTCCCAGTGTTTTCTAACCATACACATACCCTTTAATTCTCCAACTGAAGACATTATTTCTATTAGCCAAACTTCATTGCTTTCTTTTTTCCAATAATGACAATCATAATCAGTTCCCATTCTCCATCTTCCTACATCTCTTATTTCCCAATTTGATAAGTCCCACTGCTGGAAGTTTTCACAAACAACAATGATGCTGCCTTCTCCCCTGATCAATCCTGTTCATCACTGTGGTCCCCAGAAGTAGAAGAAGCCCTCACCTCCGAGGTCATATTTCCTACTTTCTGCTTCTCAGTGCTGGGCCCAGTGCCCACTCAGACTGAGTTAACACCGCATCACACATACTTTCCATGTTTATTGACCACTTGGGTCTTCCTGCTGTCTTTGTCTTTCTTAAGTTACCATTCCATGTGCCAAGATTTTTGGTTGGACAAACTCCTATTTTATACCTCTAACAACAGAATTACTTTGATTATTAAGAAACTCTATCAACAGTAAGTTTTCGTTTTTCATCATCAACTTGATTTGACATTTACTCTTCCATTCCATCTCACTGGTACGTAACTCCAGAACCTAGGCCCTTCATCTCAGTCAAGCAGTCCCCTGCTGTTCGCATAGCCCTGGCCTTCCCCCAGATGCCCAAACCAGAAAGAATTAGACAGATCTTCAAAATAAGGGATAACAAAAGTCAAGGATTTCAGAAACCTCATAAGATTGGAAAACCTGTCTAAAAATACTTACAGCCAGAGTGGTTTTGGCCATGAAACAGTCATCCTTAGCATATGGGTGCATATAATGGAAAAGTGAATACCCTTCAGGTACTTTGTCCTCTCTGTTCAAGTCACACTTCCAAAAGGCAAGATCCAAAGCAGCCAGGTTGACAGAGAGGAGAATAAAACCCACAAGAGCATATAGAGAGCTCAGAATATTTGCAGCCACACTGCTCTGAACCTGAAAGACAAAGGCTGAGTAAAAATCACTGTCAATGAGCAACACATACCTCTTATCCCTCTTTGCCAATGCACTGCAAAAAACTTATTTTCTTATCTGTGTCCCTCAGGGGATCTAGCATTGGTAGACTTAAACCAGGATGTCTCCCCAGTACTTAGCAACATCTCTGAACCTAGAAAGTAAATCTTGGCTAAGTGAATGAATATATGAAATGTTTCTCCCTAGGCAGGACTTCAGTAGGTGGCAGAGAATATTGCTCTTCTAAATTCTTTTTTTTTTTTTTAAGATTTTATTTATTTATTTGACAGAGAGAGACAGCGAGAGCAGGAACACAAGCAGGGGGAGCAGGAGAGGGAGAAGCGGGCTTCCCGCCGAGCAGGGAGCCCGATGTGGGACTCGATCCCAGGACCCTGGGATCATGACCTGAGCCGAAGGCAGACGCTTAACGACTGAGCCACCCAGGCGCCCCTTCTAAATTCTTTATTCGGGACTGAGAGCAGGGCTCCATGAGGCCGTGCCTGCAGAATCTCCAGAAGAGTACGACCAAAGGCAGTTATGGTTTCTCTCTCCCCCGACTCATTCAGAAACCCCTTGAGGAAGCCATCGGCCACACAGAAGGAGGCAGATGAAACAAGCTATTCCTCCTTGCACACGACCCTCTTAAATGCACACACACTCCCAAGATGAGTGTGGGAACATAGTCCTCAGGCTTAGGTGAGCACTGGAGTGGACAGGCTCTGGTGGGCACAGGCGGGGCTCCATATGAATGAATGTAGCCAGAGCTCTAGCCCCAGGCCCAGGGATGGTATAATATGCTAGCAGCAGCGTGAGGTAAAAGGTCAGACTGGATGTCAGGAAATTGAGGTCCCAGTGGTAGCTTTGCCTGAGACCCTCTCCATTTTCTGGAGTGCTCAGTTCTCTAATTTCACTTCCCTCTCTGGGTTTCATTTCTACATTTATAGGGTGAGTGAGGGGAATAAATAAAATAATCTCAGAAATGTGTTCCCTTCTACCCCAATTCACAGAAGGGGGAATTGATCTAGGATTATCCTGAAACTCTATTTATGGGTAAGTGTAGTTCAGGGCACACCCAATAGCCATAAATTAGAATATTACATAATCCCACCCAGGTTGCTCCTCCTTTAGGGGTTCAGCAGTTGGAGCTTTGGGGGCACGGTAGAGAATAGGCAGGGTGTTTTTCTCCTCCTAACCCCAGTTTCCTAAAATAATGACTAAAGTGTATGCTCCTGGGCCTCCTGATAGCCAGCAACAGTCATGATTTCCAGAGGATATATTTCTTAGAATGATTTAGTTTTGTTCTGGGACAGCATCTTCCCCAGCCCAAAAGGGCTGGTATAATGTGTGACCACAGTAGAATTCACTAAAGGGTAGATGACTCTGGTGAGCCTGAGCATATCCCAAACCCACACCCCATATATCCTTGAGTTTGCTGCCCTATTCACTCTGGTATTGTTCTTCTCTGGGGTAAGAACAACATAAGCTTCCCCCGCAAAATCTAGAAATATTATTCTTGTATTGTGCTACCCAATGTGGTTGTCACTAGCCCCATGGGCTACTCATATTTAATGCAAACTCAAGTAAAATTTAAAATTCAGTTTCTCAATTTCATTAGCCAAATTTCAAGTTATCAGTTGCAACATGTGACCACCAGCCCGGGCAGCATGACTAACTGATTCTCTATCGTCACAGGAAGTTCTACTCGACAGCACTGATCTAGAAGTTTAGAGGCTAGTTGAGGGTTCCAAATGATCAATCTCTAAATTCTGATAAAAAAAGAGATAGATTGACATTATCCTTGAGCACTCTCTCTAATTTCCTGCCGTCTTCAGGAAATATTTGTAAGCAGAACTTCCAAATTGCATTTCTGTGCTACTGTATTATATGGCATTCTCACCCATGACCCTCAACATCAAACTACTTGAGGGACCTAGGATTGAGTGAAGACTTAGTGAATATTTACAGATTAGAAATCTCCCTATAATGCAGCTTTCCTCTCCCTGCCACTCCCAATTCTGGTTTTCCTAGAAGAGTTAAATGCAGGTAAAGTTGTTTTCTTAACCAATACCAATGACTAATGACAACTTTTAGGACCTGAGAGTTCATATTCAAATCCAAGAAAAGTATTAATTTTTAGATCAGATAGATAAAAGAATGAGGGATAAGTGTGCACATAAATAACATTTGACTGGGTTTTCTCAAGCGTTTGGACAGATGGGCTTACACAGTGAATCCACAACAAATAGATCTCTTTATAACATTGTCACCTTCTTTGTTGTTGAAGATCTAAAATTGAAGGCCAGTTACCATTAAAAGGACATTATAAGGAGGCAGACGTTTTCTAGAATAGATTCCTGGGCACTGATCTAGGGCATAGTACAACACCCTGATGAAGAGTA
The DNA here is from genome assembly GCF_964656455.1 of Halichoerus grypus. Lineage (NCBI taxonomy): Eukaryota > Metazoa > Chordata > Mammalia > Carnivora > Phocidae > Halichoerus > Halichoerus grypus. The sequence continues at coordinate 10,930,958 of NC_135722.1, read as the reverse complement.
TGATTTAGGGTACATGGTTGGAGGAATGTGCACTGGGCAGGAATATCGATGAGCCAGGCTCAGTTCCTGACTCTGCCAAATATCTGCTCTGAAACTTAGTTTCCAACTCTGCAAGGTAGAGAGATTGACCTTGAAGAGTTATTCAGTTTCATTTCGATCCATGAGTTGGGGGTTTTGGTCCTCATACTCACCAAAGGTTTAGTTGACTTTTTCTCCATGATGATTGATAGAATTCCAGAAATGACAAACTACTCAGAAAGGAGAGACAATGGTGAGGTCAGTTTCTATGTATAGGTGAAGCTACAATGTTATTATCATGGTGTTTATGGAAAACTCCTATGGAAACAGTCCTGGGAAACCTTTGATCAACAATGTAAGACCCAATTAATTACATAGATATGACTCTTTTACCCACAGAGTATTCAGAAAAGCATGAACAAAGGCAGATATAAGTAGGAATCTATCCCAGTAAACAAAATGAGGGCCTTAAGAGCCAGGAAAGAAGGTGTTTTTTAAATGACAGAAGAAAGTTTTGGAGTTAGACATTATGTAGAGAAAAATATGAAAGCAATGGTATGGAACAAGAAAAGAGTGGGGGCAGTTAACAGATACGGGAGGACAGAGACATATATTTTAAGTTGGTGGTTCCCCGGCTTAGGGTGGAGTGGCGGCTGAGATCAGACAGAAGACAAGGCTGGATGCAGTGAATCATTAATGCTGTGTTCCGAAAGTCAAAGATACTACTTCACAATATTCATAACCTAATAGATTTGGGACAGTGAAGTAATAGAAAATCCTTTAACAATGGGGAAAAAAACTGGGACAAAACAGAGAGAAGAGAAAAGTTGTAGATCCTACAGCCCCAACATTAAATACTTCAGGTCTGCCTAAATAAAGCCTGGGTCTTCAAAATTGGACAAGGTGCCTCTACCAATGTGGGCTGTGCTTCATGACTTGCTCTCAAAGAGCAGAGTATGGAAAGAGGAAGAAAGAGGAACCTGCCGACTCTACCTCAGCCTCAGGGTCAAGGTTAACGTCATCAGTGACAAATCACATTGATAGCATATGCCCTTGTAGGACACCTCACCTCTCCCCCTTCCACATGAAAATCCATCACAATTAGTCTGAACATGAGAAAAAAATATCAGGTGAACCCAAATTTAGGAACATGTTAGAATTCAAAAACTCCTGGCCAGTGCTACTCAACATCCTCAAGGACAAGTCTGAGAAAGTATAGAGGAGCCGAAGGAGACACAATGATTAATGTAATGTAGTATCTTTGATGGGATCTTGGAATAGATAACAGGACAAACTTGTGAAATCCTCAAGGATTTCTTCCCACCTCTCCTCCCCAAATCTCCCCCGGACCCCCCGTCCTCCTAAGGATCTCTACTCACACACAAGGCTCCTATGAATGGGTAAGCAGCCTTCAACAGGGTGGAAAGCATCAGGGTAAATTGTGGAGAGGAAGGAACAGATACCAAAATAATTCCCAAACTCAACACCATCAGCCCACACAGGATCTGGATGGTCTGTTGGAAGAAGAAGGGAGATGGAGGATTAAAATCAGCATTTGGAAAGGCAAGGCATCTTTATCTCTCCCAGAGTGCTCGCACACTATCACTCTCTGCAGGACCCCAGCAAGGATGCAGACATTGAAAAGCTCTAGAGTGAGAACCCTGCAAAGATGTTTGGAGGAGATGCTGCTGTGCCAAACACAACTACCGTCTCAGGACACCTGGCAAGTGCTCAGCAAGTCTTCAGGCATCTCTGCCTCTCCGCCCTTGTCTGGCTCCCTGCTCCCTGAGAGACTGTTTCCCCCGGCTCTCTGATTCCATTGCTACTAACTCTCCTTCTACCTCTTATAGAACAGGGGACATCTGAAAGCCCTCACACTGCCTTAGCCCTGGTTGTGTGGACGTGCCTCCTTACATCCCACAGACACTGCTGGACACCACAGAGAGCCTGGCCCTCTGGCCAGCTCCTTGACCCCTCCAGTCCATGTCCCTATAGCTGAGGATCTTGGTTTCCAAGTGGCCAAGTTTTCCTCCTTGACAACCACCTCAGATATTTATGGCTCTGTTAACATTTACCAAGCCAAAGTTTTCCAAACATTATGTCCACGAGCCTCGTAGTAATCCACAGGATCGTATAATCCACAAGGCAATCACTCCCACTGGATTCTGCAAACTTAGATCATATAAGTGCAGAAACAATTCCAGGAGGCAGAGCTCTGTAGTTCCCTCCCAGTCCTAGATATATCCTTCCCTCCCTCCCCACTTCGCTCCACAGAGCTTCTTTAATAAATCATGCACAAGAGGAGAGAAGCCGGCAAAAGGCAAATATCTCTGTTCTCAAAAGGGAAGGAGAAAAAAGGGGAAGGAGGTTTATTTTTCTTATAATTTGTGGTGAGGGAAAAATTCCCTTCAAAAAAAAACATCAGTCCGATTATTAAGCATGCAGTTGGTGAACACAGAAAAAAAAGTACCTAAAATATGTAATTATTTGCCATTACTTTTGTAAAAAAAAAATAGATGTACAGCTTTTTGTACATCAATTATTCCTCAATAAGGTGGTTTTTTTAAAAAAAAAATGTTGAGAAGCGTGCTGTTGCAAAAATACAGAAACATCAACAAAAAGTCAATTCTCAGATTCAGAATAGGAGAAATACACTTTTCATATCATCTTATGTCTGGGGAAGGTTCATATGGCCCTCTAGGGGACTTCTATTGGTCTGCGCATCAACCTGGAGTTCCTCTGGCAAAACTTAAGAGCCTCCATACTCATGATGTAGTCCCAAGACTTCAGTTCCTTTCCTGCGCCCCCTCCCCATCCCAGTCCAGCAAGTTCTGAATTGGACTTACCCCAAGAACTTTGACATCTGCCTTTAGATGTTTCTCTAGGCTGTCTTGCCTCTGGTTGGTGGGTTTGGGTTCCTCTGTTTGGGGGAAGTTGATGCCATTTGGTGTCAGAACTATGATGGTCTGCTTGGCCATGGTTGTGATTTGATGGTGCCGCCAACCCTGGAAGAGAAAATAAACTCAGCTCTTAAAAAGTATAGAGCTCTTGAGTCTCCCCAAACTGGGAGCCAGTATTCTCCCATTAGTTCTGACTTAACCTATCCTTTCAGGAAGGAAACTGATAGCATGGAGCTGTGAAAACCACAAAAATTTGGTATCATGAATATTTTTTTGCACAGCATTTGGCACAGTTCATTCATTATAGATAAGAGACACATCACAGGGAAGCAGCAACACCAATCGTGAGAGGTCTCAATGTCCAGAGGCAAATGGTGACAAAAACTTGCAATATGTAGAAATCTCTTTCCTCTAGTTCTACCCACAACAATTGAATTGCCAAATAGTCAGTGAATTACACCCTCAAACTTCCCAGCCAGTCATGAGATGCAGTAAGGGTTCTCTTTGTCAAAGTTTTCCTCTTCAGGTTCTGCACATCTCACACTAACTCTGTTCATTTTTTAGTCCAATAATAATACTTACCAGGACTAACCTTAGGTATTTTTTATCGTATTTTACTGGACATTATCCTGTAATGCCTTTTTTTCTTTTTTTTAAAGTAAGCTCTACACCCAATATGGGACTTGAATTCACAACCCTGAGATCAAGAGTCACATGTTCTACTGACTGAGCCTGCCAGGCGACCCCATCCTATGGCGCATTTAATCTTACAACAACCATGTATGTTAGTTAGTTCTTTAGTTAGCAAAACCATGTCATATTTAGGGAAACTCAGAATTAAAAAGTTTATTATGAATGGAAATAATACTCACTTTGCATATACACATGGCAAAGAGTTAATGCTGAAGAAATACTTGCAGTTATAATGATTACTCAGGCATGTTCACACAAGTGGGGAGCTGTAGGACCGGGGCTGGACCCCAGCTCTCTCTGAGTCTGGAGCCTTTGCACAAGTCATCAGAGCATGCAACCTCTTCGTCTGCACCCCCCCCCCCCACCCCCAGCAGCAGCAGCCTGTGCCTGTGTTGATTCGGTTTGGAGAAGCAGCAGCGTGCAGAAGTATTAGGAACAGGACCTGGAGTCATGAAACCCAGGTTCAAGGCCTGGCCCTCTGCTTGCCTCAAGGACCAATACCTGCGATGTTAGTGGTATTAGCTTATTAGCTGTATTAGCTGTATTAGCGGCGAGCTCAGCTTGGATCTCTGTTCGGGGCACCATTCTCAGCCCAGGGACTGTCCAGTTTGCACAGGGCCCAAGAACATCTAAAGAAGTAAGAACTGTGCTCCCATTAATCACATGACCTCAGGTAAAGGACTCATCAAGAAGACACAGAAAACAGCAGAAGGAGTGAAACCAGATACTCCTTCTCTCTGCTCACTCTATTTCCAAAATACTCTGGTGCCTCTTAACTTCTTTCCATGAGCTTCCAACCAAATATCCCCTCTCAGGGAGGCACAGCAGGGGAGTGGGAAGGTGAAAACAATCTCTCAGCACTGCCTACCTGTGCCTGTGGATCAGCCTGTTGGTTCCAGCTGAGTGCTCACAAACTCCCAGGAGACTGTAACTCTGGGTTCTCACACAGTCCTGTAGAATTTTCTACTTGTCTTCATCTTTTGAAAGTCACCAGCCCTTCCTTAGTCCAGAGTTTACAGCCACACAGGATGTGATACTTACAGATTGTAGATTTGTGAAATGAGCTTGCACTTCCTTTTTGTCCAAACTCCTAGCATCTTCAGAAAAGTCACAAGTAGAACCACCTAATGGCTGGGAGAACGTGGGATTCTTGGATGTGCATTGCCACCCCAATACTTACTAGCTCTGTTATTAAACAAGTCTATGTTCTTCTTTTCAAATCTCTTCAGCAGGGAAACAATATCAACACTGGAGATTTGTTATAAAGTTTAGAGAAAATGTTTATAGAAGGCCTTTACTGCTTCTAAGGAGCATTCGATAATATGTAACTAATAATAGTAACATTGACTGTAATAGTGATATTGATAAATAATAATATCCAATAATATATAGCTAACCATAGTCTGACTATACTTCTTTCAAGGAGCATTCAATAATATGTAGCTAATAATAGTAATAATAGAATATAGAAAGAAATTTTTTTTGTTAATTATGTATATATTTTTTTCCAGTTCCCTGGGCTCTGGACAGGCTGAACCAGCCTCTCAGCACCCACTACCTAGATGCTGCTTGCTACAGAATTATCTTTCATCTCTGACCTCTCTCTAGCAATAGATCCCTGTTCCCTGGACAGGTTGGACACCTCTAGGAAGTGGTGAAACCAGATGGGGGTGTAGTTGGGGAAGGACCTGCACAAACTTCACAAACTCACACTTGGGACAGTTTTGTGAAAAAGATGGGTCCTGTGCACGCTCAAGCCCTCAGGTGGTTGTTTTTTGGAAGCCGACTTTGATACACCAGACAAGGGTACCAGCCCAGAGCCAGTCACAGAAGCTGAACAGCCCCATCCCACAAGCTTCTTCCTTCCCTTGGGAGAGTGCCAGAAAGAACCTGGGAACACAGCTGGACAATCACTGTCACCTCAGGGGGCCATGGGTTCTGCACTTAACTCCATACTTCAAAGAAAAGAATTAAGAAACATCATTAAGTTTGGCATAGTTCCCGGGACAGATGGCACAGATTACTAAATGCAATTTTTTTTTCTTAAATTCTAGAGATGAGTCTGAGAGAGGGAACAGACTCGCTCAGAAGCTGTGGGAGAGCTACAGAAGAATCTCTACCCTCTCGCTCCTGGGCTTCTGGTACCCCTTATCCTTTCCTAAGGTGCCTGCTGGCATTTTTCCATCATGCCCTGTGCCCTTTTCACCATCCCAGCAGCCAGTAAAATAGTGGGGTACAGCTCTCTCCTGGGCTTTGACAAAGAAGGAGCCCAACCCCATAAGGGACAACCACAACCTCTTTCCCTTCAGTGGAATGTGCTAATAACCAAATAAATCTAACTACCAAGCAAAGATTCCCTCTACAGTCTGTCTTCCTCTCCATACTATTATAACTTTAAATGATCTCAGAGGAGTCATAAGGATTGCCTGAGACAACGCTGGTAGGGTGCTTGGTACAGAACCATACAGACTAGTGGCCCCAAAGGGGTCTATCAACGGTCTTTCCTCAACACTCACCCCACCCAAACTCCCAATTCCAATCTCCCTCCTTGCTTCTCTTTCCCACTCTGCATCCTCCTCCTTCTTTTTCTTTTCTTTTGGGCTCCAGTAATATCTGAACAAGAGGCTCCTCTCTCTGTTCTCTCAACTTAGACCCAGCCCACCTTGACCATCTGTTGTTTCCAAAGTCTGAACTCTGCCAACCCAACCTGGAGGGAAAGGGAAAGGAATGACAGAGCAGTTAACACTTGTGGTTAATAATTTAAGACAGTGCTTGTCTGAAGAAGCACTAATGACATTTTGATTTGGATAATTTTTTGTTGCAGGGCAGGGGGTTCCTGTCCTGTGCACTGCAAGATATTTAACAGGATCTCTGGCCCCTACTCACTAGATGCCAGAAACACTGTCCACCCCAGATCTAATGTCACCAGATATTGCCAAATATCCCCTGATGGAGAGGGGACAAAATCTCATTGAGAACCATTGATCTAGAAGCAAAAAGTTTTTCTGTGACTTCCGTGTAAAGGCAAGCATGCAAGAAACAAATCATTATTGTTCTTTAACTCGTTAATTTCTTAGTTTTTATTTTTAATTGTAATAAAAAAACCACATAAAATTTATCACCTTAGCCATTTTTAAGTATACAGTTCAGTAGTGTTAAGTATGTTCACATTACTGTGCAACAGGTCTCTAGAACTTTTTCAGTTTTTTGTAAAGCTGAAGCTCTATACCCATTGAATGACAATTCCCCATTTCCTCCACCCTCAGCCCCTGGCAACCATCATTCTGGCTCTGTTTCTAGGAATGTGACTACTTTAGATGCCTCACAAACATAGAATCATATCTTGTTTGTCTTTTTCTGACTGGCATATTTCACATAGCATAATGTTCTCAAGTTTCATCCACAGTGTAGCTTGTGGTAGGATCTCCTTGTTGTTGAAGGTTGAATAATATTCCATTGTATGCATATACCACTTTTGGCTTATTCATTCATCTGCCAATGGGTATTTCGGTTGTTTCCTTGGCTGTTGTGAATAATGCTGCCATAAATGTGAGTGTGGAATCTTTTCGAGATAAGCTAATTCATAGCTCTCCTTTTCCTTAGGGTCAGTTTCTAAAGATTTATTTTGGTTTGGTTGGGCCATGCGTTCCTGTTTCTCTCTATGTCTTGGGATCTTTTGTTGAGATTTGGGCATTTGAATAAAAAAAAAAAGCCACCTCCTTCAGTCTTTCAAACTGGTTTCATAAAGGGGGAAGACCTTTGCCAATCAACATGGCTAGAGATTCTGGGGACCTTTCCAACCTTTTCTGGGGATGCGTCTGCTCTGGGCATGTGTGTGTAAACCTTCCAGTTAAAGAGGTCTGCCTGCTTCTTCTCTGAAGCCCACACTCTATCTTCCCCTGCATTCTTCTGAGGTACCACAGTCACTCTGGAGCTGTGACAAGCCACAGTGCTTGCTTTGTTCTTAGTGACTCCCAATCTCACATCCAAACTGTGCCAGTTTCCCTCAGCACTCCAAATCTGTGAGACAGAAACCGATCCCTCCAGTAGCCCCTCGAAAATCCAGAATGCTGGACACATGTTCTGTGCCTCCACTCTTCTTTCCCTCCTGAGGAAAAAGCTGGAGTTGGGAGTTTTCTCCCAATCATATCACACTGTGTCAGGGTGGGTAATGCACTTAGATGCATCTCTTCTTGGCTTTGTGCTTGCCTAGGATGCTGTGACTTCTTAACTGGTTTCCAGAGGGCTCACAAGGCAATTTGGTCCATATATTGTTAATATGGTGTCTCCATGGGAGAATGGGGGCTTGGGGCTTCCTATTCTGCCATCTTGCTGATGTCACTCAAGTTAATTTCTTGTTATAAGATCTTATTCTGTCTGCTGAGAGGTGGAAAGTCTTCCTTCTACCTGTGGCAGAACCTACAAAGCAGGTGTTTATATAGTGATGGAGAGTTGGATTGGGGAGTAATTTTGGTGTTCATTTATCAAAGCAGGTCATTGTTCCAAGGATCCACTTGGAAAGTAAGAAGGCCCAAACTCTTTGGACCCCAAACAACCATCTGGGTCTTCATTGTTTTAGCCAGGTCTCTCTGCATCTCAGCTTTTGTCACTGACCCCCTGCTCTCTCTCTTCTCAGGACCACAGGAATCTTCTTCAAGTCACCAAAGACATCTGTTATTCTCTTAATTACTTTGATTACTCCTTCCCTTCCATATCCCCTCTTGTTCCTAAACAGTAGGAGCTCTTCTCTTTCTGAAACATTTATCATAACTTCTTTAGTGGGATCTTATTCTTTGGACTTTTGGAAAACAAAGCTATAAACTAGTAGGCAAAATCTCCTTTTCCTTCGTCCATTTATATATTCCTGTACTTCCCCTACCATTTCCTCACCAACCGCCCCCCCCCCAATTAATAGGTTATCTTAAGGAAAAAGCTAAAAAAGTCCTAAAATGCTTGGACTGAGAAAAAAAAAACAAATATTATCTTGCAAGAATTTTAGTCTTGCTCACAGTCTGTGGATAAATTGCTGTTGGGCAACAGGAAGTCTGCAGCTGAACACATAGCCTGACCACCTCCTCCACCCTTCAAGAGCTTTGGAGAAGGAAGGACCAGAGCCCAGCACAAGCTAGTTCATGGCAGAGACTGAGATGCTTCTACATAAGTGAGGAGTTTCTTCCTATAATGGAGAAGAAGCCTGCAGTGGGCAGGAAGAAAGGGGAAAACTATCTTCCAACTGAGAATTAAGTGGACTGAAGTGTGTAGGATCTTTTTGATTTGAATAGACAGGCCCCTGACTCTGATCTCTGTGGGCATTAGGTTGTTTCTAAAGGGATAAAACCTTGTTTGTTATGGCTGAGGAACAGCCTCAGGTCAATTGCTTTCTATTTGTGTCCCATATATACAGACATCTATTGCATTTCTGTATACTAATAATGAAGTAGCAGAAAGAGAAATTAAGAAAACAGTCCCATTGTTTACAATTGCACCAAAAAATAATAAAACACCTAGGAATAAACTTAACTAAGGAGGTGAAAAACCTGTACTCTGAAAACTATAAAACACTAGTGAAAGAATTGAAAATGACACAGACTAATGGAAAGATATTCCATGCTCATGGGTTGAGAGAACAAATATTGTTAAAATGTCCATATGACCCAAAGCAATATACAGATTTAATGCAGTCCCTATCAAAATACCAACAACATGTTTCACAGAACTAGAACAAATAATTCTAAAATGTGTATGGAACCACAAAAGACCCTGAACAGCCAAAGCCATCTTGAAGAAGAAGAACAAAGCTGGAAATCACAATTCCAGATTTCAATATATATTATAAAGTATTAATCAAAATAGTATGGTATGGGCACAAAAACGGACACATTGATCAACAGAACAGGATACATAGCCCAGAGATAAATCTGTGCTTATATGGTCAATTAATCTTCAACAGAGGCAAGAATATGCAATGGGAAAAAGCTTCTTCAACAAATGGTGTTGAGAAAACTGGATAGCAACATGCAGAAGAATGAAACTGGACCACTTTCTTACACCATACACAAAACTAAACTCAAAATGGATTAAAGGCCTAATTGTGAGGCCTAAAGCCATAAAAATCCTAGAAGAGAGCATAAGCAGTAATTTCTCTGACATCAACTATAACAATATTTTTCTAGATAGGTCTCAAGAGGCAAGGGAAGCAAAAGCAAAAATAAACTATTGGAACCACATCAAAATAAAAACTCCTGCAAAGCAAAGGAAATCATCAACAAAACAAAAAGACAATCTACTGAATGGGAGAAGATATTTGCAAATGATATATCCAATAAAGGGTTAGTATCCAACATATATAAAGAACTTCTACAACTCAACAACAACAACAAAAATCCCAAATAATCCAATTAAAAACTGGGCAGAAGACATGAATATACATTTCTCTAAAGAAGAAATACAGATGCCCAAAAGAAGCATGAAAAGATGCTCAACATCACTAATCATCAGGGAAATGTAATTCAAAACCACAATGATCTATCACCTCACACCTACCAGAATGGCTAAAGTAAAAAACACAAGAAACAAGTGTTGGTGAATATGTGGAGAAAAGGGAACCCTCATGCACAGTTGGTGGGAATGCAAACTGGTGCAGTCACTGTGGAAAACAGGATAGAAGTTCCTCAAAATATTAAAAATAGAACTACCATATGACCCAGTAATTCCACTACTGGGTATTCACCAAAGAAAACAAAAACACTAATTTGAAAAGATACATGCACCCAAATGTTTTTTGCGGCATTATTCACAATAGCCAAAATATGGAAGCAGCCCAAGTGTCCATTGAAAGATGAATGGATAAAGAAGGTATGGTATAGGGGCGCCTGGGTGGCTCAGTTGGTTAAGCATCTGCCTTCAGCTCAGGTCATGATCCCAGGACCTTGGGATCGAGCCCCGCATCGGGCTCCCTGCTCTGCAGGAGGCCTGCTTCTCCCTCTCGCACTCCCCCTGCTTGTGTTCCCTCTCTCGCTGTGTCTCTCTCTGTCAAATAAATAAATAAAATCTTTTAAAAAAGAAGATATATATATATATATATATATATATAAGAATATTACTCAGCCATAAAAAAGGATGAGATATTTGTGTCCCACATTTATTATTGATATTTTGTTTTATGGCTTATATCTGAAAATGTCTAGAAATATCTCTCTTCAAATTATTAATGTGAGCCAAATGATAAAGAAATAATAGTTTTATGGTCATGCCAAGGTTTATGGCTCTCTGAATAA